>NC_056527.1:135471744-135653336 GCF_019175285.1 Sceloporus undulatus
ATAGATAGATAGATAGATAGATAGATAGATAGATAGATAGATAGATAGATAGATGTGGTATGAATACCTACAGATTTGCAATGGCAATTTTGCAGGGCCTAAAGACCCTAAAGGCACCAGATCCCATCTGATCGTAGAAACAAAACCAGGTCAGACCTGTTTAGTACTTGGATGGTAGGGGGGCTGCCAAGAGGTGCTGTAAGCTATATTTCAGAGGAAGGAACTAGCCAAATCACCTCTGAGTATCCCTTACCTCAGAAAACCCTATGAAATTCATGAGGTTGTCATAAGTCGACAGGCAATTTAAAGGCACATAGACATGCCACAATTTTATTCTCAGCTTGCCTTAGAAGACCAGAATCTCCATGCCTTCACTGTCAAAATGGTCTCCTCATTCTTGTTATGGGCAAAGTCCCTGTTAACTCCTAAAGCATGGTGGTGATGTAGCTGGTGATTATCTTTATGGCAGGAGGCAGCTGTTCTGTGTGACAATTTGGATGTTTCCTTTGTTTGTACTGACACACACACACAAGTGGATTTGGAATGGCGAAGTGTGCCTAAAGCAGGCAAAAGAGGAGCATGTCATCAATGGAGGTTTTAGCAAGATGGGAAGACTACATCAAATAGCCATGATTCCACAATGCATAAAAACTGGTGGACGGCATCCAAGGACCTTGTGCAAACAACAAATTGCTACTAATGCAAAGAAATGTGGAGCATACGGCAGTGCAGCTGACAACTGTCCAGCAACAAATGGAAACTTAAACCATGGCTGGGAGTCAAGGAGTCATTTTGTGGTGTTGTCAACACCATGTTCCCTCTTATAATATCCTCCCTTAGGTTTGCAAGTAAAATTGCAGGATTGGCTCATGAAGTTACAAAAAATTACATGTGCAGTGGGACTGTGCATTGATTAAATGCATTCGAGTAAACAGTAGTACTGAAACAAATAAACAACAACATCCTACACACGTTGATTTTGTCTTTAATTTATGTATGTTCATGTCAGAGTTGCCTCCATCTCAAAATAAACATACCATCCTACACATGATAGAATGAGGACTTTTCTCACTTCATTGAAAAGATGTTACACACTCATTGAGTTGTGCCTTAGTTGTGCCACACTGCCTTCTTACAGAACTGGGACACTGCACATCCAAATGCTCATCATACATTGATGTGAAATGCGCAACCACACAAAATTATGCAATCGGTGCACAATCTGTAATGATGCCCAATGCACTGTGATGTGAAATGGCACTTCATTCATAACTTCACTTTTGTAATATAGACATTACACATCATCCAAAGGAAATGCAACCACAGAAGAGAAATTATGCATGCACAAGATAAAAACAGGATGTCAGCTGACATTAGTCAACAATTTCTTTATACATATTTTCATGATTAAAACATAATTTATAGTTTTAGAAAATATAACCTTTGCCACTCTCTTGTCCAAAGGCACGTTTAATCAATCAAATGTGGGTTTGGTTCAGGGGTGTTTTTTTTAGTCCTTGAACTGGATGAAATGATTAAATGTTGCATCCCTAGTTTGGCAATCAAGTGTAAACTCTTTTATGTCGGAGCAATCTAGTTAGGGACTTGAAACTCTCTCGGCCCCCGTTTTGTTTTATCTTCCTGAGTCCCACCTGCATTTTCTTCCTGTCCTCATTTTGTATCAGGTTGTGAGACTCTGTTTTTTACTTTCACATTGAAATCCATGCACATTTTAGATGCATATTCCTAATGTGAGCATTTATTACACATTTTATGTAATGTATACATTCTCCCCATTAGAGCACATTTGTGCTTTTTTCCCCACTTGTAAGCAATTTTAGGCATTTGCATTTTAAAATGTCCTAATTGTGTTGTACACACTTCATTTCCCCGAAAAGGCCCATAAACCCAATAAATGTGCAAATTCCTGATGCAGGGAGCACTTTGCTACACACCAAATCTTGGGAGATGCAAAATGGTTGTTTTCATTGAGTTCACTGAGTTGAGAAAAATCCTTTTCCATCCATGCTGGCAAGCAGTATGCACTGACTGGGAGTTGCACTGCACCATATTACTTTTTCCCCATTGTGATAATACAGGTAGATGAGTCACAAAAGTGCAGGTGAAAACCCTCCTATGGATGTCAGTTCAGTTCAGTTCAATTTTTATTGCTTTAGCACAAAGCCATGCCAAACAAAAATATTGCAAAACAATAAAACACAGCAGAAATCCATAGAAAGTGTAAAACCCATCATATCTATATACAGTATATAAAAACAAGATCTTAAAAGCAGTAAAAGAACAGCACATTAAAGACTTGACTGAAAATTCTGTATGCAATAAAAGGAAACCCAGAATGGAATCCCTAGTTTAAATGTTAATTTTGTTTGCCTCGGAGATTTTAAACTTTAACATTGACTTAGTCTTAGGCTGCTGCTACACTGCAGAATTAATTCTCAAGCAATCAATCTATTTATTAATGATCAAAAGATCAGATAAAGCAGCTCAGATAAAATTAACATCAAATTGTAATATAAAAGTGGCATAGCGTTCCAATTTAGGCTGCATCTACACTGCAGAATTAATGCAGTTTGACACTGCTTTAACTGCCATGCCTCCATTTATGGAATTCTAGGATTTGTAGTTTTGCAAAATGCTCCGCTTTCTCTATCAGAGAGGTCTGGTGTTACAACAAACTACAAAGCACAGGATTCCATAGAGTGGAGCCATGGCAGTTAAAGCAGTGTCAAACTGCATTAATTTTGCAGTGTGGCAGCAGCCTTAGAATTGTTGTTGTTGTTGTTATTATTATTATTATTATTATTATTATTATTATCCTTTATTTATGAAGCGCTGTAAATTTACACAGCGTTGTACATACAATCTTTTTAGTTAGACGGTTTCCTGCCCTCGGGCTTACAATCTAAAAAGACATGACACAAAAGGAGAAGGAAGTGGTGGAGGGAAAGGGTAAGAGGTCCAGCAGTTACTCTCTACCTCCGAGGCCTGGACCAAGGCAGATGGACTGGAAGGAGGACTTGGCTTCATAATGGATGGTTAATCATTTTCCAGGGAAAATACATACTCTCAAGTAGGATAATGCATATACAGTACATAGCAATACAGGAAATGGTTTGATAAACAGGCACCAAAAGAACATCAAGTAGTAAGCGACGATTATGCAATGCCTGGGAAGGCTTCTCTGAACAGGATGGTTTTCAATTACCAATCAAAATGGCAAACTTTGAGGTCAGTGTTAGGGAAATTTCCTCTTCTAGGTATGGAGGCTGATATACAGTCATGCTGTTGAATGGAAGTTGATCATGGATGGAACAAACAGAGAAAGAAGTGTCTGTTGACCTATGGCTACTTCCTATTTTAATCATTCAAACAGCATATTCTTTCTAGCAAAACAGTCCTACTTGCGTATCTGGCTCTATTGATGGAATTCTAGGATTTGTAGTTTTGCAAAATGCTTAGCCTTCTCTGTCAGAGAGCTCTGGTGTTACAACAAACTGCAAAGTCCAGGATTCCATAGAGTGGAGCCATGGCAGTTAAAGCCATGGATATAGGACCATTTGGCCTGGAAATAACATTATCTAGTCTTCTACCTGTGTTGTGTAGCTTCTACCAGTGGAACTCAAGTATAGGATCATCTCCAAAATGATGTGATTTTCAGAACAGAAATCTTGATTGTTCCCATGCAAATGGATATCTTTTGGAGTACATGATTCTGAATTTAATTAGAGACATTGAAAGAATTCTACAGAATTTCTTTTTCTTGTATTCATCAGTCTTCCTCATCTGTACAAAGAGTACCATAGCTCAGAAGATTGGAGATAGTTAAAGACAGACTTCTGAACTGGAACCTGTGTATAAAAGCAAAGTTTCATGAACCTTTTCCCTGAGAAGCTCATTTATCAAACCAACCTGAAGTTGGACTCATAATATCTGCCTTTAGAATAGTGTGTGATGAAATCTGTATGAATGAACCTCGAGGCAATTTCTCTATTCCCCCCACCCACCATATTTTTTATAGTTTACGTCTCTGTCTAGACATAGCTCTTGAAGCCAGCAATGAAGAACAGATGCCATTTGTTTTGTCCTTTGTTTTTCTTTCCCCCTTTTTTTAAAATGAGGTAATAAAAGACACTTCAATAGCTGTTACTCACGTTGCAACCTCAGCTAGTCAATTGCTGGTGTAGCAGTGTTAGGAGCCATTGATTTTTTGGCTATGTGTTCCGAATCAACAAGTCTGAAGAACTTTGGCACAGGGCAGGATTTGGACTCCTTTTCTATGTTCATTTGTTTGTGAACAATTCAAACAGCTAGTTCTCACTATAAAGCCTTATGTATGTTCAGGGTGTCTCAAGGACTGTGGTTTCCAATATGAGACCCTACTCAACTCTACTGTTGTTGTTGTTGTTGTTGTTGTTGTTGTTGTTGTTGTTGTTGTTGTGTCCAAGTCGTTCTCAACTTATGGCCACCCTATCATAGGGTTTTCTTGGCATGATTTGTTCAGAGCAGGTATGTCATTGCCATTCCCTGAAGCTGAGAGCATGTGGCTTGCCCAAGATCACCCAGTGGGTTTCATGACCAAGCTGAGCATCAAACCCTAGTCTCCAGAGTCATAGTCCAACACTCAAACCACTACTTTACTCTAAGATCTTTGCAGGGGGTACTTCTCTCAATCTTACCCTTTTCACAATTATGTTTGGTGAAAATACCCAAGAGGGACTTCTCTGTATTTGCTCCTACACACTGGAACTCCCTTCCTGGAAAACCTCATTTGCTCCCCTTTTGTTGCCAGGTGAATTATTTTTTCTGTCTCAGTCTCACTGTTTTAGTGTTGTACTGTTATTAATCTATGCTTTTACATTAATGTTTTGTATGGTCATAGGTGGTGTGTGCATGAGCCAGGATACCCCAGGAGCAGCCCAAAATATCCCGGCCTCAGACCTCCCCCTGTTACCTGGGTCCCTTTGTGCCAGTGCAGGTTGGCTGTTCGCATGTTTATCCTGCTGTGCTGCCCAGTGCATCCATAGTGGCAACAAGTTGCTGGGCACTGTCCTGCTCTCAGACTGCGCCAGCAGACAAAGTGCCAGAAGTTCAAAATCCGAAGGAATAAGCACTATCTAATAACAAACGGTCCAGGGTCAGAAGCTGTAAATCCATGCAAAGGTCCAATGTGTAGTGAGATAACAGGGTCAAGAAACAGTCTAGGGATGTAAATCACAGAGTCAGATCTCACAGTAGATGCAGGCTGAGAGAGAAACTTAAGGGGGACCAAAAGGGGGAAAGGCACTTGTATTACAAAGCATGCCAACTCAGCCCCAGGCAACTTGTAGACCATATTTTGGGAGGGTATTTTCCTGCTGTGTGTGCACAGTGTCTCACTTCACCTGCAGGGAAAGGACTGGGTTTGTGCTAGACATCGAAGCTTTCATCTTTCTTGAGGACTTGGAACTATCTCTTCTTCCTTCTCTTCCCGTGGAGCATTCAGGTGGCTGTCAGACTGAGCTGCAGGAGAGCAAAGCTGCAGTAGATGTGTTCTGTCTCCTGAAGCCAAAATCTCAAGGGGGGGTTGACAGATATGTCAAGCTGAACTCTTGTGGCGGGGGGGCATGACAGGGACCTCACTCTGACTTCAGAGGGAACAACTCACTACCATGTCAGCCATACTGGAAAACTCAGTGGAACACGTTTTAAACAGCTGTCTATTGTCAAAACAAAGGGCTTTGGATCTTCTGGGATCATCCTAATTCCTTGCCTAGAGGACAACAGGGAGACTATTTTATTTGGCCCATGCAGGCAGGGCCTTAATTCTGCAGACAATTTATTATCACTTAAATGTTAACCTTTTCTGTGTTTTTAGCTGTAAATGGTTTTGCTTGTATCTCTTTTTAATCTGCCCTCCCCCACACATTTAAACTAAAATCATAAAATCAATCAGTTGTATATTGTGGTGTCCTAACATTGCAGCAAAAAAGGAATAAGGAAAGACATAGAGGAAATTGTGTAGTCATACATTTCAATAACAGCATGTATCTGTTTTTGTTCTGTAAATCGCCTTCAGTTCCACTCTCGAGAAGAATAAAGAAGGCATATAAATAAAGTGATTGATAGATTTATTGATTAATTGTCAAGGAACTCATGACTTGGATACCATTTCAATGAAGCAACTGGCCTCAGCTCAATTGTGGAGGAGGAAATGAGGATGTTCTCAAATATTGAATGCATCTGCGATTTCCTTCCCCTAGGAGCCAAGAGCAACCAAATCTTCATGATCTGAATCACCCATTCCCTTCCTTCCACAGTCATAAGCCATAGTCTTAGGGTTCCCTCCCAGGGCTTGACAGTTAACAGGTCATGCAAGGTTTTTGGATAGAGCAGAAGGACAAGAGAAGCCCTCCATACTCTACCCAGCAAATGAGTTAAGTATTTGTGCATAAACTGTACTGTACTTATGTGTGTGTACATAGAAAGATCTTGTAGCACCTTTGAGACTAACTGAAATAAAGAAGTTGGCAGCATGTGCTTTCGTAGACTTCAGTCTACTTCCTCAGATGCACGTGTATGTGTAAGTCACCATTGGTGTATCAACTAGAGCTGGAACAAGAGTAACCAAGATTCAGGTTTAGGGTGAGTAGAGAATTCAAGGGGGCACTGAAATTCCTGGGGTAGCCTAGTTTTACAAAGCATGCAGACTGAATGGCATCTCTTCCACCCACCCCACCCTGGTTAGTTCTGAAATCGGAGAGGATGCAATCTGGTGTGTGTTCTTTTAGAACATAAAGACAACCTCAAAATGGCTCCCTTCACAGGCACTTGGGGAAAAAAGTGGCTTCTTTATCCTGTTGAGTGTCACCTTTGCTTGACAGGGCTGCCTTTTAAAAGGAAGAAAAATCACAGAGCATCATTCTGAATGTACCTGACAGGAGCCTTATCCAGTATTTCAGACCATAGGGGTCACAGTCTTTTTAAATAAGCAATATATATTCAAGGCTTTAATTAAAGGCATGCCGGAAATAAAATTACAGGCATGACACCTGCCTAGCAGCAGGTGATTTCTGAGAAAACTGCTGGAGGAACACAGATCTGTCAGAGCAACATCAGAGTGAGAGTCATCAGAAACACGTTGCCAATGGTATAAAATACGCCCAGGAGAGGTGAAAGTGTCAGCCAAATCCCGTGAGTGCGCTTCCAAGTTTGTTTGTTTGTTTGTTTACATCTGTTTATGTATTCATGACATTTATATTCTACCTGTTGTCCAATGAGCTCAAGGCAATATATACAGTTCTTCTGTTTCCCACTTTATTATCACAACAACAACAGCAAGATAGGTCAAATGGATAGGTTGACTGGCTCAACATCTCTCAGTGCTTTTCATGTTTCAGCATGGAGTATTGCCTCCACCTTCCAATTCCTAATCCAATATCCTAACCAGCAGACCTCTTTGCCTTAGATTTGCATTTCTGGCTTCATGTCGCCTGTCTATTATTATTATTATTATTATTATTATTATTATTATTATTATTATTTATAAAGCACTTTCTGTAAAATTTTCACCCTGGCCAGAGGAAGGGAAGCCATATGGAAACTCAGCCTGTTCCTGAAGCTGAAGGACAGAAAGGAACAGGTTGCTGGTCACTGTATTGATCGGTTTTATTCTTTATGACTGGGCTTTCTAATAAATTCTCAGAGTGGTTTATGGTACAAAATCAAGTTACCTGAGAACTTGTGTTTTAGAAAATAAAAACTGTACAAACCAAATGCAGCAGGGCCCAATGTCTTAGAAGAGAGAAATTGAGAGAGAGCGAGAGAGAGCAGCCTGGAACATTGTAGATTTTGAAACAGTTCAGATTTTAAAATTTGGTGAAAATAGAAAGCATCTTTACCTGGGACTGAAATGGCCTCATTGCAGTACCCAAATGAGTTTTCCAAGGGAGAATATTTCACAGTTAGGCCATTACCACTGAGAAAGCCTTCTTGCAAGTAACCTCCTGCCACGCTTCAGATGGCAAGGAAACTTGTAGAAGGACCTCTGATGTAGATCTTGATGTATGCAGACAGATATTTTATTTTTGTATTTTTGGATGCAGCCAATTCCCTAGGTAACCTGTCCTAAGACATGAAGGACATTCAGAGTTAAAGAAAATAGCACTTTGAATTGGACTCAAAAATTGTGTGGGAGCCACTGTCTCTTGAAAAGCATGAGTGTAATACAGGGGTGGACAAATTCTGGCCTTTGGGGCTCCCCCAAATCCTGAAGCCTAAAGAATTTGAATTTTTTTTCTGGCCTGATTTTTGGCAGTATTTTTTGCCCTCAAACCAGCCAAAATCTTCCAGAGCTCCCTAGAAATGCAGCAATTTCCTTTCTTTAACTTCCTCTATGCACCTGGGTTCCAGCAATAGCCATGGACCCATTCAATGCCAGATGCTGTCTGTACCCATATAGTTTCCCACCAGCCTGCATTTTTATCATTGCTAAAATCCTGTTCTGTCTGATAACTTAATCACTTTGGTGGTCCAAAAAGCCAGTAAATCTAACATCCGGCCATTCCCACCTCCAAATCTTCCAAGTTTGCTCTTGGTTTATCTTTGGCCTTCCAAATCGAGTCATGGATTTTTCATCAGGGACCAGCAATACTTTTAAAAATCAAAAGTAGGCAACTTTTTCTCTACTTTTCCTGTTCCTTCAAGGGGTGTGCCTCTGTATAGAGATGCTCAGGATAAGTCCTCATAGCTTTCTGCCTACAAGACTGATTGACATCAATAATGCTCCAGCGCTTCCTTTGGCTTCAGAGCACTGCTCCCATTCCAGCCATGCAGCTGAGCAGGCTTTACAGTCTATCCTGTCGTAGCAGATGGTGCAATGCAGGAGCAAGCCAGTGAGATTTTCAAGGAAGATTGGCCCTACAATACTGGGCAAAATTCTGTTGGTGAGCTAGACTTGTGTAACTACACTGCCATAAGTTGCGGAAGCTGGAAATAAAAGTTTGTGGTTGCAGTTGGTTTGAAGGATATTAGGCATTGAAGAAATAGGCTGCTTGCAGTTATTTCATTTACCTTCCCTCTGCCCTGCTGTAGTACAACCCTTGAAAAAGTATATCTGCAAGGAGTGGGTACCAACAAGACTGTGCCTCTTGCATCTGAAGATGCAGAATTCACCTGTAGGCTTTCCTTACGAGCATCAGCATTAGTCAGTAAGCCTTTTTGTGAGCATTAAGCTCCATATATTCCATCCTCAAAGGCAAGAATAAATAATGTTGCCATTTTTCTGTCCATTCTGAGAATATGAAAAATGCAATGTTTCTGCCTCCCCAAAATTGCACATTTTAAAATGCATAAGTCCTGAACTGCAAAGATTCTCATCCATCCAGAATTCTTCTCATCAGGATTTCCAAACTCTTGAGAAGCTGATTTCTCATCTAATAATTGAATATTTTCCAATATTGTTTCCATCCCTACCCAGTAGTGATGGGCAGAGAAAATGCTGAATTTCTGGCTGTGGTTTATAGCCCCGACACTTATCACAGTGCACAGATGGTCTATACTTGTTTCTTTTTAAAGGAAAATGCTTTATCACAAGTCAGACTATTGGCCTGTCTAGCTCAGTATTGTCTGTCATGATGGATGAATAGTACTACAGGATTTTCGAAAGGACTCTTACCCAGTACTACTTGAAGTTCCCAGGGACTGAACCTTGTACCCCTTGCATGTAGAGCATAAGTCTGTATCTCTGAGCTTCTAGGGACCCTTCCCAGAGTGACTACTAGGTTTCTGTGATAGGCTTTCATTCTTATTTAAACAGAGGCTGGATGGCCATCTGTCAGGTATGCTTTGATTGAGACTTCCTGCATGGCAGGGGGTTGGGCTGGATAGCCCTTGTGGCCTCTTCCAACTCTATGATTCTATTGCTGCTTTCTCTTTCATAAAGCCCAAGGAGAATCAGTATGAAGTATGATTCTTTACATCGAATTCCTGTCTTTCTTCTCAGATAATGAAAGGAGACTTTCTCAGTTGGCCCAAGCTGCCAATTAAAGTACATAAAGTCCCCAAAGAGGAGCAGCATAATAATAGTTCAGGAATGTCAGTTATGTCATTGCCCATCTGGACCCTCAAAAGCCATTTTCCATTTGGAAAATGAGCCTCTCCGTGTTAAATAGCATACTAATTGATTTACAGTGTCTTCAGCCTGGACTAAATTGGGTGAGCTATGATGTGTGCTTTGACTGGTTAAGAGCTTAACACTGAAACTGTATTGGAAACAGTTTTTAGATGGGTGGCCATTATTCTGTTGGAGCAGAAACAACCCTATGGCACCATAAAGGCTAACAAATTTAGTGTGGCATAAGCTTTACCAGACACTGACCTCTTCATCAGATGCAACTGATGAAGGAGAGAGTGCCTACCTAAGCTTATGCCATAATAAATTTGAAGTGCTACAAGAGTCTTTACTGTACAGAGCAGTCTATAGTGTCTTACATAGAGGGCAACACTGGGACACAAAATCTTACATGCAATCCTAGGATGTCATTTCTTTTCCTCCTTCAGCAGAAACACATTTTTTGCTTTTGTAGAAACTTCTTCTTCCTGCACTCTTTTTTCACATGTCCATGTTCAGACTTTTAGACTGCATTTGCATTTTGTGTTTGAAACTTTTACCTGAAAGTTGCAACGTTTCAGACATGTTGGGATTCCTGAGTTGTGTAGATTTTGGCAGGCATCAAACTGTGAAATCTGAAAGAAAAAACCCAAACTGCTGAATACCATCAAATATGAAGACGACTGCATGCCAAGCAACAGAGCTTGTTTGCTTCTTGGATTTCCATCTTGACATATTGTCCAATGTGCCCATCTGGTAACTGATAAGACCACAATGATAATAAAAAAACCACAGAAACAGCCAAAGGCTGTTTTAAGGCACTTACTATTCTCAAATAATAAATCTCATGACATGTGAAGTGTTAGATACTGTCAGCTAGAATCATGTATTGAAATCAAAGATCATCAGCTGTCAAGTCCAAGTAACACACATTTGGTGAACGGTCGTGAAATAACTGGGTATTCTTGAGTGCTTTTGACGGATATGTGAGATCAAAGTTTCTAGAAGACTTTTGAGCTACAAAAGCATATGGAGCAAACTTCAGCATTAGCTTTAGGTACAGCAGACCAAGGGTAATGGATGAGACTTGTGTAGGTGGTAACTAATAAGTCCCATCCATTTCAGTGGGTTATATTTCCTCCTCAAAGAATCCAATACATTGCAGTTTGGTGTAGTGCAAGGGATTCTCCATTGCTGATCACAAAACAGCAGGTCTTATAGTTCTGGGAAGAAGCAATGGCTCTGAAATCTGTTTAAATCTGTGAGGTATACGGGCTTTGAAAGGCACAGGTGATCTTGGTCTGGTAACTCTACAACTAGGAGAGTAAGGAAGAGATGTTTGCCTATTGATCTAACAGACCCTGCCATCTGGCGCACCAATTCCACCAAGGTCTGCAGTGATTTTGTTTCCTCATTAGAGATTTAATCAGGAACAACAGTATCATGGCCAAACATTTTGCAGTCACCGGTTGGATTTTGATAAGAGTGGAACAGCTTTCCAGAGATCAAATAATGGAGCCGCCAGGTTTTTGGTCTGTTTGGTTTTTGAATGAAGCAGATGCAACATAAAACAGAAACAGCAGACCAGAGGTTGGGGATGAGGCAGAATATAAGAGAGAGGAACAAAGTAGTTCTGATTCCTTCCTAATGCATCACCATCAGCTGAGTTCTCAGATTAGCAAACAAAAGAAAGTGATTATTCATTCATAAGTGGTGGAAGACATGACTGAAACCCAAGAGTGGTCCTCCATGAAGAAGTCAAGGGGACTTTGTACATACCTAAGATCAGTTTGTACGTGAAGTGAGATCTGCTGGAGGGGCCCCTTTCCTTGACCCACTAGTAGGAGCCATACTTATAGAATCATAGAATTGTAGGGTTGAAAGAGACCTCAAGGGCAATCCAGTCTAACCCCTTGCCCTTCAGGAATACACAATTAAGACACTCCTGATAAATGGCCATCCAGCCTTTTATTTAAATATATCCAAAGAGACTCCATTGCACTCCGAGATAGCATGTTCCACTGTCATTTTCCAAATAGTTGTGCAAAATTTGGAAAGGGACAGAGAGAGGAAGAAAGACCACACAGCCCTGGATTTTTTTGGGGGGAGGGTTGGGGGGGAGACACACTGCTTTGGCAGAAATTGTTCAGATGCAATCGGTCTACTAAGGCTCCTGTTTTATTTGTTTGATTTATTAAAGTGATGTCAGGCCTCTTGTAACTAATTGTTTTCCTGGTAATTATTGGCTATTCCCCAAAGAGCCATTAATTAGAGTTTTCAAGCATGGGTTTTTAGCCAATATGTTCAATAGAGCCCTTAGATGTCAGTGTGGATGCTGAAAGGAGGTTGTCTGATCAACTGTTTTTGTTGAACGGTCTTTCTTTCTCTCTTTCTTTCTTTCTTTCTTTCTTTCTTTCTTTCTTTGTCATCTCACCGTTGTGTCAAGATTAGAAGAGGCAGAGATAATGTGTCTGGTTGTTTCCTAGGTTTTGTGTCAAAAGCTACAGGAATCATAGTCTCTTGGCAACATTTCTTGATTTACTTCGGTAAACACTTTGTAACTATCAGCTGATCTCGAAGGACAGTCATTAATCCTTCATACCAGAACTGTAGGGCAGGAAACATTGTCAACGGTTCGCAGTTCATGAGCTCATTGATGAGGGGTGTAAAACCTGCACATCCACAAAAATTTATAGCTGTCTAAATATCAAAGTTTCTGGAGCAATCCTGTGTACCAATCATCTCAGCTTTCCTTGAGATGGGTTTCGCCTGAGCTCATGGAAGGGTAAAAGGGGGATGTGAGTGAATTTGGAGCACACAGACACCAGTCCCACCTCTGGGATGCTGAGTGTGAGTTATTGTGCACAACTCAACTGCCCTCTCCATAGGTTCAGAGATTAACATTTGTGATTCGGCAGTAACATCTGTTATCAGGCCAGTGTGGTTTAGTACTTTGACCGTTGGACTAAGATGCTGGAGACTAGGGTTAAAATTCTGGCTCGGACATGTAAAACCCACTGGGTGACCTTGGGCAAGCCACGCTCTCTCAGCCTCAGAGGATGGCAATGGCAATCCCCTGCTAAAGAAACTGGCCGGGAAAACCCCACAATAGGTTCGCCTTAGGGTTGCCATAAGCTGGAAATGACTTGAAGGCACACAACAACAACAACAATAACATCTGTCCCAAGCCTTTGCTGTTGTTTTTTTCAATTTTTTTAAGAAAAATGATGACCACATAATTGGAGCGCTTACCTCCAAAATTGAAAATGATATGCAATTTTCACAAGGGCAATAGTTTCCAAAGGGCAGGTTTGCATATTGGCATAAATATGCATCTTTTCCTTCCAGAAGATTGACATGCTTGTCATTACATGGGGTGTCAAACTGTTCTTCAGAGATCAAGCTATTACCCATCCTTCACTCTTCGTTGCACTCTTGCTATTGGTGCAATGTCTTACACAATGGCATTGTATTTTAGGCACCCCTTAACTCTGCTTTTAGAGAGCCTTTGCACGACTGCTGTCCTTAACTGGTTCCAGCATACCAATGGGGAATGGGGTAGGTCTCCCAAATGAAAAAGCCTCTGACAGTTCCCATAACTTCCCATCTCTTTGAGCTTTTGAATGGTTCCTCTCCTGACTTGCAGACTACAGGCTGAGTCTCCTTTATCCAAAATTCCAAACTGCTGGACCTTATATGTTTGGCTGAGTTCAACTTCCAGCAAATATCAGGGAAGCTGAAATCACCCATCACTACAACATCTCTCCTTTCTGAATATGTGGTCATCTGTTCTAGAAAGGCATCATTTAATTCCTCAGTCTGACTTGTAGACTCCCACAATAATATCCCGGTTGCTTCCCTCCCCTTTAATTCTTATCCAGATGCTCCCCACCTAGCTTTCAGGATTTAAGTCTTGGATCTCTTTACAGTTGTATAAATCCCTGACATATAATATTCCTCCACCACCTTTCCTGTTTAGCCTCTTAAAAGGGTTATACTCCTCTGTTTACTACATCCCCATGTGTTTCCACAGTATGTGGAGGAATACAGAGAAGTGCCACTCCAACAGGTCCCATATATATATATATATATATATATATATATATATATATATATGCATATATATGCATATATATGGTGAGAGATGTTCTTTCAGGTATGAAGATCCCAAGCCATTAACAACACACTGGCACCCAGTGCATCTCCTTTAAGACCAATGCTATGGAATCTTTGTGTGATTTGTAAAAAAACATGTGTAAAGATCTGTTTCCCTTAGCATTGCCCCAAAGCGGCGGCTCGTTTATTTTAAAAGCAAACAAAATGCTAGACATATGGTAGTTAAAAAAACTCCAAAACAAATCAGAAGTCTCCAAATTCTGAAAGTTCATTTCTTGTTGTAATTAGTAGTAAACAGCTTGGAAAATAACGGCTGTAATCTGTCTGCTTCACTCTCTATCCAACCCCCTCCAAAAATCCTGCCTTGCCCTTCTTTGCAAAGGCTTGGGGGACAGGAGCAAAGGGGAAAGCGCTTCAGAAGAGTAGAAAGCCCCAGAAATGTGAAATAAATGACATTTGTTTAAAGGCACATTAGAAGATTGATGATGGGAGTTAGGAGTATACAGTACAGCAACAGAGCTTAAGTGTAATATTAATGGCACCTATTTTCGTTGCCGTCTCCGGCAGGAGCTCTTTGGAAACACAAAACGGAAGAAGGGAGGTGTTCTGGGGAGGTGGGTGGGGGAGGAACACTTTGCTGTAATAACTGTTATTTGTATCAGAAAGTGGCATTGGATATTGCAAAATGTGAGTTTTCAAAGTAATAACCGGACTCTCGCAATCATCATTGCCCAGTTAAAGAGCAATTTCTTGGTGGATCTGGGGAGAGAACAGCAGGCAGGCAGTAAATAAAATTCATTTCTTCTCCTTATTACTCATTTCCTAATCTGATTGCATTAAATGCACACAAAAGGCTTGCCTGAGAAAGGAGAGAGAGAGAAACCGATAATTGTCATGGGAGCAATTGATGAAAACCAGTGATCATGGCTTTCGGGGACATCTTGAGGCCTGTTTCTTTCTTTGCCGAAGTCACTTCTCTGTCTCCTACTCCCACCTTTCCTGGGAGTTTCATTTCCCTTCTGAATAAGCTTCTGAGAAGTCAGATGTGGCAATATATCTTACGCCGATCTGGGCCGCCGAACACATTACACTCTGGGACCAGGGTTATGAGTGAGGCTGCAATTCCTCCCAAGCACAGAATGAGCTATTGGGCACAACTTCATGAAAGTACTAGTTTTCATTGTCATTTTAAAATCACCATCATCCCCACCATCATCATCTCAGGGAGCAGCAAAACTGAAGACAAAGGGGGGGGGGAGATTATGAAATATTAAAACCTATCAATTCAGACTCAGCACCGTGGGAAAAGAAAGCAATTGTGGTTCTAGTGGTAAAAGAACCTCTGGGAGCATTTCCAAATGGAATTACGAAACATGGGAAGGAAATCATCATGGACAGGATCTGAATTGCACAGTTACAAAAAAATGATACTGCTTGGAACATGCCACACTATCTGACATCATTTTATTGATTCCTAGATTCTTGTACAGAATCCAAAATATTGATGGTCCAAAACTCCAGTGAGTGACATCTGATGGACTCTGAAACTGAGATGAGGAGGAGGAGGAGGAGGAGCATTCCTTGTGGGTGTCAATTTAGGTCTGAATCCTACTGTTTGTGTGCAATGAAAATAGACCTACTGAATCAATGGAATATACCTGGGAGATTCTGTGTGTTGGATTGAAAAAGTAATTTTTCCAAACTCTGTGCAGGATGATAGAAATTATGTAAATCTGCTTTACCTTGGATGAGCCATTTGTGACACAGAGCTGAGTACAGCTGAGAAGTGATACTGGAGCAATATCCTTGAATAGGTTTGCTGATCTTGATCCATGGCGACCCTGTAGATGAGACATCTCCAAGACTCCCTATGCTCCACTGCTCTGCTGAGGTCCTGCAAATTCATACCCATCATCTCCTTAATAGAGTCCATTCGTCTAGCATGTGGCCTTCCTCTCTTTCTGCTTCCCTCTACCTTTCCTAGCATTATTGTTTCTTCCAGTGAGTCGTGCCTCCTCATGATGTGGCCAAAGTGCGACAGCCTCAGTCTACTAGTCATCTTAGCTTCCAGAGAAAATGAATAGGTATCTACCTGGAAACCCCACATTGTGCTTTGTCATGGAAGAAAGCCAAGATAGAAATGAAATACATAAAACAGGCAATCTAGCTAGGGTCATCACACCAGTGGTTTTTGGGGGGGGGGGGGCATTACTATCTCCTAGCCAAAAATTTGCATTGTACCTCTGATGGGTGACAGTTTTGTCAGAGGTGAGGGAGGGCTTTAATGATCTGAGCCATGACTTTATTCTTCTAATCAATGTAAACGCAAGATTATTTACAACATAAAGCCCATCCTTGTGGATCTTGTTTAATTAAGCTTATCACCACAAACCTTATCCAGTTCCCCAATGGATTAATGTAACTAATTCAATATCCATTCTTAAGAAGCATCACAATAAATGCCATGGAATGTAATTCACTACAAGAACCTCCACTCAACCTCCAATTTATGAGACAAGTATGACTGGGGAGGAATGTGCATGCCACACTATTTTTCACTCCTGGTCTAAAGAGAGTCTCAGCTCCCTGTCTAATCCCACCATCCTACTCTGCATTACAATGCAGTTATCTGTTCTTTGCTTGCTTGCACTTAATTCTTGGATTGTTCCATTTCTAGTGTCATGTGCCATTGCATCCCTTTCATCTTGTTTGCTAATACTTTGAGTTGTGATGTTCTTAATATCCTTGGTGTCACTAGGACTTTGGTTCAGCGCTTTTTTTTTTACTCGGTGTTCTTCAGTCTTTTGCACCTAGGTTTATTTGGTAAGGAAGAAGTACAATCTGTATTAAATCCTTGTTTCCTGTTAAGGGGAAAAACACATAAGAGAAGCT
Source organism: Sceloporus undulatus (assembly GCF_019175285.1). Taxonomy (NCBI): domain Eukaryota; kingdom Metazoa; phylum Chordata; class Lepidosauria; order Squamata; family Phrynosomatidae; genus Sceloporus; species Sceloporus undulatus. The sequence continues at coordinate 135,488,861 of NC_056527.1, forward strand.
GAAGTATAATTCTTTGAGAAAGGGGACCGCAACGAGGGCATGCTGTAAATAAAAGACCTGTAAGAGAACATTAATGTCCTTGTATTGCTTCAGTATCACTTGTGCAGATGGTTGGGTTTCGAAAACCTAGCAAAATCATTCACTGTGATTAGAAGATAAAGCTGTATTGGAGCTACAGAAATAATGCAGTTTGATGCACCTCAGCTGTCATCATGGCTCTATCCTATGAAATTCTGGGATTTGTAGTTCTGTGAGATATTTTGCCTTCTGTGTCAGAGAGCTCTGGGGCCACAGTCAACTGCACATCCTAGGATTTTGTAGGATGGATCCATGGAACTTAAAGCAATGTCAAACTGCATTATTTCTGCAGTGCAGATTGGAGCTATAACTCCTCTCATTTCTCAGGATAGATGGAGGATAATATTGTAGGCAGTCATAGAGATATGCCAAGGGCAATTCCAAAGGCTGTCCCTGGAAGAAGGAAAAAAATACAGAGCTTGGGAAAGTAATATTCTCAGACTCCCAGGTTTCTTACTCAGCATGGCTATAAAAGACAACCCTCCCCAACCACTCTCTGATATTGCTCTCCACATCTCAGGAGATGGTATCAAAGATTGACGAGTTCATAAAGCAAACACTGGTTCTTGTAAGTGACAACGGGAACCATAACTTGATCTTGGTTCAACACTGTAGTTTATCTAGCATGCTGGTTAAACCAGACTGCCAAGAGTTCACAGGATCCGCTAGGGAATTACAGCAAGGCCCTTAAAAAAATTATGGAGATAGTACAAGGAAACTCTCTTATTTCAGGAAGGAAAGAAGAGGCATGTATCATTTGATGCTGCAAAATTCAAGGGCATATAGAGAAGCAGGAGTGTAATTATGTGATTTAATTAAATGATTAAAGCAGAGGTGGAATCCTTCATAAGAAGCAAAAGTGGGATTGTTTACTTTTGGAAAGAATTGGAGGAGCGAGCACATTATTTTAAAAACACATTGAGAAGGCTGATTCTGGTTGCTTTGGAGGGCAGTCCAATGATAGCAGGGAATCAAATCAAGTGAAAACAATGGAAGGATTTCATTGCTGAATATTGCATGACTTCATATCAAGTCACCATGGGGTAGAGGAGGCAGAAAGCAGAAAACATCCTTTATAGTCATATTCCATGTGTCATAGGTAGATAGGTAGGTGGGTAGGTATAGGCATAAAAAATAAACAGACAAACAGTAATGCCAAATGCACACCATTTTTAAAGGAGTGTGGAAAAACCTGAGTCTTCTTGAGTCCATCACGTAAATGACTATACCACACTGGCACCCTAAGGGACTCATACAAAGATAGAAACCAGTACAATACAATTACCTAAAGCAAAATGATTTATTTTTCTATTTGTTTTATACTTCGCTTATAGAAGGTTATTAGCAGGTATCCTGCTTGTGTTTATGTGTTACATCTTGTTTGCACCGATGTTTGTACCATGCCAGGACTGGTGTGGGGAAAAATGGCCACCAATTTTTGGAATTAGAATCTAGCAACTTTTGAGTTTGGCATCTCACTAATATTCTCAGAATAAATCTGTTAGGTTGAACAACAGTGCTTCACCTACTGAGTTTCATGGCTGAGCCAGGATTTAAACCTGAGTCCCCCTAGTTCTAATCCAGCATCCCATCACCAGTCTTCTTTTCTAACATTGATTTATCCTGCAGGGTTATTGTAACAATTGCTAGGGCAGTGATGGTGAACCTTTTACAGACCGAGTGCCCAAACTGCAACCCAGACCCCACTTATTTATTGCAAAGTGCCACATCCCACTGGCTTTCTAGTAAGAAACTCTGGCAATCTCTGTGCTAGGACGACAGCATGTGTGCCCACAGAGAGGGCTCTGAGTGCCACCTCTGGCACGCATGCCATAGGTTCGCCATCACTGTGCTAGGGCATTGCTACACAAATGCTAAGAAGTGAATTGGTGTTATCATCACAGTATCATAGTGTTAGAAAGGGCCTTGAGTGCCAGTTGTAGCCTGCTCACCACCAGCTCTTTCACACTGTCAGTTATAGTTTTGTGACTTTATTCTGTCAGAGCTCCATTGTATGAAATCCTGGGATGTGTAGTTTAGGGGAGGCATTTAGAATGCTCACCCAGAGAGCTATAGTGCCTCACCAGACTACAACCCCAAAAACTCCAAAGCATGGAGCCATGGCGGTTAAAGGGGACTCATAGCATGATAATGTTGTAGTGCAGTGATTCCCAAACTTTGGTCTTCCAGGTCTTTTGGACCTCAATGCCCAGAAGCCCCAGCCACCATGATCAACTGTCAGGATTCTGGAAGCTAAAGTTCAAAAAACCTGGAAGACAAAAGTCTGGGAATCACTGTAGTGTGAAAGAGCCTGAGGACATCCACGGAGATAACCTCTTCAACAGATCTCCAATGAGGAAGAATCCTTTCCTGTCTATGTAATTGGTTCCCTGAGTGAACTGCTATTAGGAGTAGCAGGTTGATCCAAATTTTCCACCTAAACCTACCCATCATCATAACCAGTATTACTGTGCTGGTATTTAACCTTCAAGCTTAGCGAATGCCCATGATCTCTCATCTTATATAGTTCAGTGGTGCAGGTCCAAAGAATGAACCCCATGAATTCCCAAATCGCCATGAATTCTGGCTTCATTCTAAACTATTGTATGTGCTCTGAAAGAAAATAAATTGTAGTCATTGCATGTGGTTGTGACCTTGACTTGAAACCTTTGCCCTAAAGTTTCCTGCAGCCACTTTTCCTTTACCAGAATCCTATTGACAATGCAAACCGTCATTCTACTACCCTTCCTTCATCCCACCCTTTCTCCACAGAGCTAGATGTGTTTGTCTTCTGCATCCCAGCTTAAGTCTGCCTCGTCCAGATGGATCACAGGGCTAAGGGTCACATATGCTGGGTGACAGTTTGCCCGGCTCACACTGATCCCATACTGTCATTTGCTTTTCTGGCAGTAACCATTTCATAAAATATACCTGCCGCTCGCTATCCATCAAATCTCAGAATCCAAAGTCCAGAACGCCTTGTGTCTCTCCACTCCATCATTGCTGCTATAAATCTTGACAGGTATCTTTTCACTCAGACTCCCAGAAGTTCACCTTTCCACATATCATTTCTTGCTTCCTGATGTTGGCTGGCTGAGGGTTGTGTGTGTGTGTGTGTGTGTGTGTGTGTGTGTGTTTTCTTTATAACTTGTTCGGCCCATCCATGCTAAAATTCCCCACTGGCTTAATGAAATCTCTCATGCATCAGCTACGCTTGCTAAGCGACTTCCCCATAAGGGTTGTTGCTCACTTACCTTCTGCAGGCCAAGCTAGATACATAATACCTGGTACATAAGAAACTTGAATCCTGTCCCTTTATCCCCTTTAGCATCTTTCGCCAAGTAGTCCCACTGAGTGCCACATGTGGAAGGTAGAAAATTTGTTATTTTCCATCAAGTTGATATAAATCTATGGCAGCCCTATGAATGAGTGACCTCCAAGATATATTGAATAAATAAATCACTGGGAATTAGCTCTCCAGCTAGAAGAAAAACACCTGGGGAAGTAGTCCGGTGAGGAGATTTAGCCAACAGTAGGCTAAATACCCAACATACATCAGATCCTGTCTGATCTTGGAAGCTAAGCAGGATCTGCCCTAGTTAGTACTTGTATGAGAGACCACCAATGAATACCAGGTGCTGTAGGCTACATTTCAGAGGAAGGAATTGGCAAAACCACCTCAATTTCTTGCCTAAGAAATTCATGTGGTTGCCATAAATTAACAGGCAGCTTGAAAGCACACACACACACATATACACACACACCTTTTTTTTTTTTTTGCTTCTTCAGTAATACTGGCTGCTTTCCATATGATAATGACAGAGATGAATTTAAACATAAAGATCTGCTCTCCCCTCCTTCCCAAATATAGTTTGGCCTAGGGGCATCTGTAACTATTGTCAATTTTAATCATCGCCTTGTGAAAAATACTATGACTACACAGCTTCCAACCCAACCTGACAATGAATAAAAGAAGAGAAGGCTTTCACGATTTGTAAGCTTGATGAGCCAGATGCAGCTAAACTAGTCATGAATCAGACCCTGTCGGAGACTTGAGATACCTGACCTCTCAGTTATTTGAGCCCCCCAAGTTGCGGCAATGAATTCTTGAGCCTCTGACGGGCCATCGCCACTGGCTGACAAATCTAGGTTTGGCTTAGTAAGTCATGGATTGCGCAGACCTAGACCAGAGGCATGACATCTTGTGGGTTTGGTTTTAAACAAAAAAACAAAAAAGCCCCACATTCGTAATTTGTTTAGATGTCAATACACTTTGTAATTGCCTATTGATCAGCTCTAAAGAAAGAAAATACTACTAGCTCAGGAACACAAACATATCTGCACACCGCAAGGATCCATTTAAGAACTTGAGATGATGAAAACTTTACACTTTGATACCAATCTTCTCATGCTGGGAGAACAAAATTCTGCTCTCTCTCTAGAATGTATGCAAAAAGATCTTACAGCACCTTTGAGGCTAACCGTGCGAAAGAATTTGTAGCAGAATCTTTCGTAGCTTGGTTCTCACTTACACTGCAGAAATAATGCAGTTTGACATCGCTTTAACTGCCATGGATCAGTGGTATGAAATTCTGGGATTGGTAGTTTGGTGAGATATTTTGCCTACTCTGTCAGAGAGCTCTGGTACCACAACAAACTGCATTTCCCAGAAATCTGTAGTAATGGGTCTTGGCTGTTAAGGTGATGTCAAACTGCATTATTTCTGCAGTGCAGATTAGACCTTGATCTCCTGCTTCAAATGCATCTGAGGAAGTAGACCAAGGCCTCAAACAGATGGACCAAAAGCAGCAAATGAGTCAATAGTATGATGGTGGTAGCTAAAATAAGACAGTATCATCCTAGGCTGCATAAATGGGAGTTTAGTATCTAGATCAAGGTAATAGTACCACTTTATGCTGCTTTGGTCAGGCCTCAACTGCAATACTGTGTCCAGGTCTGGGCACCACAAATCAAGGATGCTGACAAGCTGGAACATGTCCAAAGGAAGGCAACCAAAATGGTGAAGGGTCTGGATACCATGCCTTATGAGAAGAAACTTAGGGAGATGGGTATGTTTAGCCTGGAGAAAAGATTTTAAGAGGTGATAGGATAGCCCTGTCTAAATATTTGAAGGGATGTTGTATCCAGTACATTCTGCTACTCCAGAGATTAGGACATAGAGCATTAGATTGAAACTGCAAGATGCGAGATTCCACCTAAATATTAGGAAGAACGTCCTGATGGTAAGAGATGTTCAATGGTGGAAATATGCTATACCTCAGAGAGTGGCGGAATCTCCTTCTTTGGTGGATTTTAAACTGAGGCAGGAGTGCTTTGATGGTGTCTTCCTGCATGGCAGGGAGTTGGACTGGATGGCCCTGAGGTCTCTTCCAATGCTACGTTTCTATGATTCTAAGAAGTCTGAGAAAAACTTGCTTTTGAAATGAAAATTATGAGTGCTAAGGTGAGACAAAATATGCCCTAGTTTGGTGCTTTTTTCTCAAAATATCCCTTCTGCTTTTTTGCGAATCCTACATTGGACAGTAACACAGTGCATCAGTATGCTCAGTAACTTTCGCTACAACCAGCTGCTGTTGCTAAATGAGAATAGAATTTCTCTGTCAGAGTATGGACATATAGTAATTACTTAAGCAGCGGTTACTCTGAGACCAAGCTTGTCTTCATTTCTTTGCTGTCGCGTTGAGCAGATAATACAAAGCAAAACTGAGTGCATGTAGAAGGCAGTGATGTTATTCTGTAACAAGATACATTGTCAAACAAGTCACTTCCCAGATCTGTTAAGCTAGGAGTTGTGACAATTTCCCTGCTAGGATATATGTCCCTAGTCTTTTTCTCCTTGTGCCATTTTGATATCGCAGGAAGGTAACCAATAAAAGTCTGGCACCAGGCGGCCTCACACATTTAGACATATCTTTGCAATTATTGCGTTATCAAGAATTCAATTGGTATACTTTCACACAAGTCAAGGTCTGAGTATTTGCAACTCAGGCATCCTTATCTCTTAGGGTTGCAGGTGAAATAACGGACAGGGTTCATGTACATTTCATGGCTGTGCAGAAGAGAGAATTTAGCAAGTGAAGCTTGGTGACAAGCGGCACTTGCTGAAATTTCCTTTTCTGCACAACTATTAAATGTAAACAGGACCTGTTTCTTATTTCACTTAGCAATACTCTTTCTCGGTCTCTCTCTCTGTGTGTCTGTGTCTTCAAGATACCTATCAACGTATGGTGACCCCATGAATTTCATAGGGTTTTCTTGGGTAAGCAATGTTCACAGGTGGTTTTGCCAATTTCTTCCTCTGAACAGCACCTGGTGGTTTCCCATTGAAGAATTAACCATAGCAGAACCTGCTTCGCTTTCAAAATAAGACAGGGTCTGGTCCCTTTAGGTAAGCCAAGGCAACCCTATATATATCACCTTATATTCCTAGGCTCATGAGATGTATGACTTTGCAGGCCCTTCAGGGGTCATGAGTTGATAGTCCTCCATGTTTGTGCCTCTTCAGCCTATGTTGCTAGGGCCAGGTTGCAAGATCAGCTACCCAAGACACTGTTACTGAAGGGTCATTTACTCTGGAGATCAAATACATGCCATATAATGCAAAACCTCCTTGGAGACATAGGAGTAGCTTCTGTAATTGGGATCCTACATGATCAGTGACAAAGACCTGTAAGTCCGAGTCTGAAAGTAGATAACTTGTCAACAAGTGCCAACTGGCTAGGGGCCGGCTTGCTGCTTCTTTTAAAGTCACTACTGGAATCATCGATCACTTTTGACACCCTATTTTTTCCTCCTGTTTTTAAACACTATTTGAAAGCCACGTGCTGTGCATGAATGGAGCCAGCTCTCACCCCCTTTGCGGCATCCTTGCTGAAGCACAGTTTGTAGATTCGTTTGGGCTCCTCCAATGTCTTTACCTTTGACTGAAGAACTCAGAATTTGTTGGGAATATTGGTTCTTCCTTGAGAATTGTCAGAAACTCAGGAAGGAGAAGCAAGATTAGTTTAGTCTTGCTAGCAGAGATCCCCCACAACAAAAGAGTGAGCAAGCAGGAAAAATAGTTTAACTAGCTCCACACCTTTCTCCCAGCCCCCAATGTCCCCAATAAAAGAAAACACACTCACTTGGTTAAAAGTGAAAAAGAAAATAAGTTTACTTACAAAATCATGTGTACAAACCAGTACACAGGTACAGCTTCATGTTGCAGGAAAATTCAGGTAGAAAAACAGTCTCCATGCATCTCAAAGAAAGTTAGTCTCTCAGCATGCATCCATCTCCACTTGGGAGATGCTGCTCAACAGCAAGCTAGTAAGGTAATGGCGATGGGGTCTTCTTCACCCAAGAACAAAGAAGGTAATAAAGTGTCCTCATGGTAAACAGGAAATGATAGTGGAAGTGAGGAGGGGTTGTTAGTAAGCAATAAAACTACCATTGACATGCATTCCTAGAAAAGATCTTGGCCTAAAAACATCATAGAGATATAGTACTAGAAAGGCTTAGCATGCGAAGTTGCTATATCCCAACAGAATTCCTCCCTATTCCTTCTTTTTTGGCCACCATCTGCCTATTGCCAACCTGCCCCTCCTGCCCAGCAATGGGAGGTTTCATTACAAAGGCAATGTCTGCAGCCTTGTGGCAAGGTATGCAGTCTGAATAAAGATGACTTGGGCAGAAGGAAGGAAGGTGGAAAAGAGAAAGACCCTTCTCCAAGCACCCAGTGTCAGAATGACAGCTGGACCACCCTTCCCTCTTTGCAGCATCAAAAGCCTCCGTTTTTGTGTGCATGGCTTTGTTTGTTCAGTCAGTCAGACAAGGCATGACTCATTGAGCTGGCTCCTGTTCTTACCTTGCCTGTCTCAAAAAAAAGAGTCACCTTTATATGTGTGTGTGTGTGTGTGTGTGCAGAAGTGTACTATCTACTCCTGGATTTGGTGGCCCATGGATGTCACACAGATGTGGCAGGTGTTTTGAACTTCTGGAAGAGAGATAGCTGCACCTCTGTGGTTCACGCAAGGAGAGAGCTGTTATACTGGAGACCACAAAAGGCCAGAGGAGGGAAGGAGAAGCTAGTAACCTGGCAACCTACTTCCTTGCTTGTACCAGATGGGGCATTTTTACCTGGGTGGAAAGATAAGCTTTTGGCAGGCAAATGACATTTTGGAATATTAACAGACCCTGTCTGCAGCCCAGCATCTTTCAATACGTCCTGGGCCTCTGGAGGAAGGCTGCAAGCCATTGTCTTCGCTCCAAGGCAATTTGAAAAAGCAGATTATTTTTATATATATATATGTATATATTATAGCTGATGCACACAAAACAATGATTAAGAGAAGAGAAAATGGACCCTATTATTAAGCAGTGGAATTGAAAAGCTGCAGGCTATTTTGTCTCTCCTTTCATTCCCATCCCACCTCCTTCACCTGAATCCATTCTGTTTCTGCTTCCAAAAAAGAAAGTGGAGGGGAGGAATGGACCAAAACCATTTAAATACAGTCCTCGGGTCTTTTCCAAAAGCAATAAGAACAGTACCACTATAATCAGCCAAACATTACTAAGGTCCTTTTGTGCGTGCAGGAAAGAGGTTAAAAATGCAGTAATCCTTTCCCCTTTCTTTCTTTGGTATAACTTTTCTCTCCCTTCCCCGTCCCATCCTTCCTGGAGTAATAGGAGATATTTTTAAATCATCCATCAGCAGGATCCATCACATCAGAGAAACAGAAACCCTTCTGTTTCTCCACTGGAGCTCCACTTGACAGCCCCATAATGAGGGACTTTGCAAATTCCTCGCCGTTTACTGAATTGACAGCCTGAAGGGGTGAGACTGATTCCAACAGAGGGAGAAATGTACAAAAACAAGCAAATCTTGCAAACATCTTTAACCAAGTTCAAGTGACAAAAAAAAAAGGGGGGGGGAGGGCAAGGCTAGGTTGCATCTTTCTTTGTAAAATAAATCAAATGCATTAAATACCAATTAGCTTTGATTTGGTCAAGGTGGCTTTTGGAAGTGGCAGGAGTACAGTTGATGCATAACGGATTGACTGTCCACATTATAGCTGTTCTTGAATGCAGGGAAATGAAGACCTGAAAGATGTATTTGTGGGCCAGGAGGGAAAGATATAGCAAGGATATAATAAAGATGCAACAGACTTCTCCTTAGTTCCCTTTCCTTGCTGAAGACATTTTGGAGTATGCGTTGCAAAGACAGCACTGTGCCATCTTCTCTTTTCAGCACTCTTTGCAGCAATGGTTGCACCAGTCATGGTGAATTTGTCCTGGGTTTAATCTAGATGTTAAAGGAACTGTCCAAAATGCTGAACCTCTTACTCACCAGCCCCACTATTATGATAACTGAATTATTTCTCCACACATTCACTGGACCTCATGCTTGTTTGGAAATGTTTTTCCCTTGGATCAGGATAAGGGGAATAAGAAAGTCAGCCAGAATTTGCTAGGGCTAGGCTAAAGGTAGGTAAGCTTTGGGACCTAAAGCACCAATTTTCACACCCCAAGATCAGTCACAGGTTACACCAGCCCCAAAAAACAAAAAATGGGAGTGGCTGGACATCTACTTATGGTTTCAAAGCCTCTGTCCAGAGAATGGTAAGAACAGTGCTAAGCATGATAACAAAAGGTCAGAAAACCAAGCTCTATGAGGAATGCTTAGCAAATTGGGTATGTTTAACTTTGAAAAGAGAAGATTAAGAGGTGATATGGTTGCCATCTTTAAATACTTGAAAAAAATTATTGTACTAAACTAACCTTTCCCAGCCTTGTGGCCTCCAGATATGTGCCCTCCCAAGTTGGCAGCATTGAGATTGGGAGTTCATCACCTCTGGAGAATTATGAGATTGGGAGCATGGAAATGCTTCTTTTTAAAGAGTATTTTCTGGCCTTGCAAAGAGGTCACTGGAGACAGATATGCTCAAGAATCCAGTAGAAGAAGGAGCTAACTTGTTTTCTATGACTCTCAAGACTTGCGCAAATGATAAGAAAAGAGATTCCACCTAAACATTAGAAATAACTTCCTGACAGTAAAAACTGGCCAGCAATGGAACAGACTGCTTTGGTGGGTTTTGGATTCTCTGCTTAAACATCACTTTCTTTGGTGCTCTTTAAACTGAAGTTGGATGGGCATCTCTGACAAGTGCATGGCAGAGGGTTGGATTGGATGACTCTTGGAGTACCTTCCAACTCTGTGACACTTTGATTCAACCTTTGGAAGGGTTACAGTAAAGCACGGTCCATGGTGCTGGTGCATGTTGTTTTAAAGAAGACTATCTAGAAACAAAACTATCTAGATGAGTCCTGGTACTTCAAAATTCATCATGACAGTAGTTGGACAAAAGTGTTGCTAAGGTAACATTACCTCCATACACATATTTCTGTGCATAGATGGTGTACTTAAGAAAATGTTACAGATATATATATATATATATATATATATATATATATATTTAAAAATCATTATAGAAAAACAGATCAGAGGTGTCTGTCTGGTAAGATTGGCTCAGGCTATGTAGGGCTTTATAGGCCATCACTGATACATTGATTTATATTGGAACTGGAGAAGAAACCTGTACATATGCTGTATTTCTAATGTCCTTCTAGGGACTCACCTCCCCTATAAGAGGTGGGCTAGATCATTTTGCACACAAAGCACATTTAAAAGATGAATAGATTCCCCATGCTTCAGTTGTTTTATTCTTCTGTGGCTTAGCACTGCTTTGTGTCCCAGATGCACCTAAATCTGATTTGACTAAGTGAATATCTGAAATTAATTCCAGAATTGGAATGCGCACAATTTGCCACAAACCTTCAGCGTTAGTTCAGGAATTTATATAGAGGAGGAGTCTATGGGGAGTTAACAAACAACATTTACATTCCAGTTAACCTAAAAAGGATGAATAAACAGTGATCATTCAGCACAGCCTTTCACTGCTTATGAAGTTACTGTGGTTGGAACATAAATTATCTATTGATGTGCATTTTTAAAAAAAACACTAGCCAGTGTATTGATGCTGTCAGCATATTCGTGCTAGAAAAGTATTGGTTGACAGAGCGATTAACATGAAGAGAATATGCTCCAGCAATTAAATACCGAGATGTCTTTTTCAGGTGTAAAACCATTTGTTGTTGTTGTTGTTGTTGTTGTTGTTGTTGTCATGAGCCTTTCTTTTGGACTTACGTTTAAATTTCCTTGTGATTTGAAAAACTGGTGTTCTCTTAGATACACTGATATGTTCTTTTGGCCACCTGAAACACTATTCCATACTGGTTTCAGCAAATCTATTTAGGGTCTGGTGAAGAGGAAATAACAACCAAATGCAACCAAAAGATACAATCAAAAAGTCTTTCCCCAGAAACCTGGTAAGACTGGAGTAACGGTGGAGTAACTCATTCATATTTTTAGCCTATAAGGCTCTTGGTGAAAAAAGACTTGTAGTCTTAAAGTGTTATGCTATCAGATGTCCACACTAAAAAATTGGTTGTAATATAGAATCATAGAATCGTAGAGTTGGAAGAGACCACGAGGGCCATCCAGTCCAACCCCCTGCCATGCAGGAAATCCAAATCAAAACATCCCCGACAGATGGCCATCCAGCCTCTGCTTGAAGACCTCCAAGGAAGGAGACTCCACTACACTCCGAGGAAGGAATGTGTTCCACTGTTGAACAGCCCTGACTGTCAGAAAGTTCCTCCTAATGTTGAAGTGGAATCGCTTTTCCTGGAGCTTGCATCCATTGCTCCGGGTCCTAGTCTCTGGAGCAGCAGAAAACAAGCTTGCTCCCTCCTCAATATGACATCCCTTCAAATATTTGAACAGGGCTATCATATCACCTCTTAACCTTCTTTTCTCTATCTTAGTGGTAGGCATCTGGAGGTCCTCCAGTGTATCTCTATGGTCAACTTCTGCCAGATGGTGTCCATAGAGTTGTGCTGGAGGACCTCCAGATGCCTAGAAAGATGTTTTTTCCAGATGTGGGTAAATGAAACCATAGTTATTGGGCCCATGAATATAAGGGGCCATACTGTAACTCTCCCAAGTCTACCTACCTACCTTTTTCTTCCTCCACATCCCTAATCTTTTCCTCTTCTCCTTCCACTCCCTGCTTTTTTTCCTGATATTTGTGGGGCCATTGCACTAGTAAGTGCCAACAAAGCAACAGTCACCATCTTGATATCTATATATAAACTCTGAGCACTGGCTGAAGCCACTTCATTCAGTGCTTTCCATATTATCACCAGCCTATTTACCATCTTTCCCTGCGGCCATTAAAAATCCTCATCAGGCAAATTTGAAAGTGGTGCTCACATAGTTTAGAAAGTCTCAGCAAAGTGACAGAAGACGAAGAGTTCCATCACTCCGGTGTTGCTACAGAAAAGGACTTGGCCAATGTATCCTCAGTCATAGCAGGAATACAGATAAGAGCCCCCCCCCATCTGATTTTATGGGGAAGGGACAGGATAGAAAATGGAGGGAATGGTTGGATTTCAAGTTTTCGAACAGGATTTAGTATGAGTAGCCTACACAAATGTGTGATTATTGTGCAAGTGCAGGTTTCTCATGCAAGAAATTCCAATCAAATGAGCAATTTCCCCACTGATGTACCATAACAGAGAAGCCTAGGAAATCAAGAAGGTGGAAAAGGGGAAAAAACCCTGGGATGAACAGGACTGTGAAGTCATTTTTGTGGCTAGCACAGTTCAAAGGCTTTCCCGTAAATTTGGAAGGATTAAAGACTTATTTTATGCATGTCCCCGTACTTTACTGACAAGAATAGATGAAAGTGAATTTAAATAAAGATTTTAGTTGCTTCTTAATTATGCTGTTATTATGCCAGTTTTGGCAAAGTATTCCCTAGACGTAAAGTTTTTAAAATCAACCTTTTAAAACATTAAATTACCCTTTTAGTCTGCCAGCGATAATGATAAATACAGCTCAGTTCAATCTCATTACCCACTCTGATTTGCGGGCTGGATTAATATTTGGTAAAAACTAACTACCCCTCACTATAATCCTGTGAATATGCAAGAAAATATTAATGGCACAAAATTACAAAATAGATCTACTGGGAATTGGTTTTCTGCATAATTTGAGAATAAGTAATGGGAGAGTTATTCTTTTATGGAGTTGTAACTGGTACCCCCAGGGTGGAATGAAAAGGTGCACTGCCATGTTTTGCAACCCATGGAAGGATATTGTCTTACCTGGCCTTGTTCCTATATTTGTCTGGATTCGATAATGTGTGCTTGGTATAGTGGCAACATACCATAGAGAGGACATTCCTCTTTTCAAAAGGCTGCTCTTTGAAGATATTGTCTGTTTAATAAGCTGCCCAAGCCAAGATTTTTATGAGGATCAAGACCTGTAAGAAGGAAAAGCAGGCATAATGCAACTTAAAGATATCCATCAACAGTTAACGCCCAAATAGTAGTTGATTGTACAGGGAAGCTTATCTATCATTTATTGATCTTCTTATTGAACAAACTCACTATGTTTCCAAGGAATGCTAGAAGGTAAAAAATGGTTTGCAAAGCTTGTCTAGCCAATAGATTCTCACTTGGCTATTACAGGGTTGCTTACTACTCTGTGCCATTTCCAGGTTTCCTTCTCGCTATATGAGTCAAGAACAGCAACAGAGTCACAACTTCAAAGGCTGGCACTTGGGCCTGGATTACTGAGTAGGACTTGGCACCTGTTGATACCAACTCATGATATCAATCCTATTGGTATCAGACCAGTCCATTCCTCGGCTTCTGTTGGATTGTTTCTCTCAGCAAAGCCTTGTAAGGAGATCCCAGCCCTGACTGTTGGGCTGTTCTGGCTGCACCCTCATGGGTGAGAATAATCTCACTCTCCAGATGTTCTTGGACTTCAGCACCAGCATTCTCTGACACTAGTTCTACTAGGCAAAACTGGTGGTGTTTGCAGTCATCAGCATGATTCCTACTCCTGCCTTGATCCTTGAGCTTTTGCCTTAGAGCATGCCTACACCAACTGCATAATCCGGGGCTCATTCAGAGGATTATACTCCAGGCTGCCCATGATGGTGACCATTTGCACTGGATCAAATCCACATCATATGGGCCAGCTGGGCCAATGCTTCATCAGCCCCACTGGCCAGACCCCTGTTTTCAGGCCCAATGCTATTGCTTCCTCGCAGTAATGTCTGCCCAGTATGCCACAACTTCTTCTGAAGACAGAAATGGTCACCTGAACATGTGATTAGCAAGAAGTTCAGGCTTCCATTTCTGTCCTCGGCATCAGGCAAGATTTACATGGAGCTCCAGCCTATGAGGATGTGGTGGTGACAGCAGTGACAGAGACCATCCAATTTCCGTGCCCTGCTCAGCTCTTGGCATTTGGACAACTGGCAGCAAACAAAGAGGAGACAATCTCCATGTGCTCTAAGATGATCAACTGTTTATTCAGTGTTTAAAAAACCCAATGGAGCTTCTTCAGGGCCTTTGAGAGAAATCACTGGAGTTGTAAACATTCTCCAAAGTATAGGACTATAGGGAGAAAGGGCATTGGGATCCTTCCTGTTTGCTGCTTGGCTACATGTTCAGTTCCTTATTTATACATGCGGACAAGTAGATCTGGCCAAATTGGATCTGATCCATCTATCCACATGCCAAATGAATGTGAGGTCACTCCAAATTTTCCAGGAAAAGCCACGATTTCCCCCAACTTTGCTTAGTTTGGAGCAAAGTTGGGTTAAGGGTAGAAAAACAATGGATCCTCCATTGAAGTAGCCACACATCATCAGGATTTCCCAACAATTGCTTTGCAGTGAGTATGGCATTTTTCACTCTGTTGTGAAAGATCTAATCTCTGGCTTTATATCCACTTAGAAACCTGATGCTAAGGCGAAGTCACATAAGAAATTTCTTGGCTTTTTCTCAGAACTGGTAATGGATTGTGCCCATGAAACAGTCAGAAGTCAAAGCAATAGTTTAAAACAATGGTTTGTGGGATGGGGAAAATACTATGGTTTGCTTAACTGATTATATTCCTTCAGTATTAGAAGGGGGGGAAGCTAGAAAAGTGGTCATTTGCTATGTAAAAGAGTTGTGTTCCCAAGGTTTTTTTTTTAATGCTAATCCTGAACCTTTGCATTTAGCAGAAGGAATTTAGCCAGTGAAATGTTCTCCCTTGTTTCGTCTCCCCATTGGAAAAGATGGGAGAAAAAATGGAAGCAATAAGAAAGAGGATGACCATGCTGCAAATGGATTGCGTCAGTAAAAGCCTTAAGCTTTAAAGACTTGAGCAGGGCTGTTGATAACTGGGCCTCTTGGAGAGCTCTCATTCATTGAGGTGCCATAAGTCAAAGCCGACTTGATGACACATAACAATAATTTCATCTCCATGCCATGGAAAAGTGCCACCTGCTGAGTTTCTATATGCTTGTCTGCTGTTGAGGGCATCGAATGAGGATCCATGGAAATATCAAGCAATCCTATTTTTGCACTAAAAATACACTATTGTTACAATAAATCCTGTTAAGCAGGTCACACAGAGAGGCTCCATGCCTTTAACAGCAAAACCCAACACAAAAACCCCCACTTTCCCTTGATTCAGAGGATGCCTGGCCTCTTGATTTCCGCTGCTGTTAAATGCATACCATGACAAAATGGCAACCCTGTTTGCCCTTTCCCCCCTTTTCCTTTTCTTCTTTTCTTATTCAACATCCTCTCCATGCTTGTTAAATTTTTGTTTTGTGTTTTAATCCAGAGATCTACATTCCTGGCCTTATAGGAAAGCTCAACCTTTCTCAATTTCATAATGAGCTGAAGATTAACTGCACGTGCTTTGCATTTGATTATAGTACTTGTGTGTAAGCAGAGCAGAAAAGACAATGTTGCCGCAAGGATTAAAAATGCTTGCCAAGGTACCTGTCTGGAGGAGCCATTCCATATGTTTCCTGAGTTGATTCTGGTCAGCTTTAAACACCCGCTTCATTACGAAGAAGAAACAGAAGAAGAAAAAAGAACCAGATAAGGCTAGGAAGCTTTGGAGATGTCTAATCTGTTTCTTCGTACAGTTTTTGTATGGCCCTTGTCCCATTTCTCAGGATGCATTTACACTGCAGAAATAACGCAATTCGACAATGCTTTATATGCCATGGCTCCATCCTACAGAATCCTAGGATTTGAAGTTTTGTGAGGCACCAGCAATCTTTGGCTAAGAAGGCTAAAGGCCTTGCAGAAATACAAATCCTGGGATTCCATAGGATGGAGCTACAGCACTTAAAGTGGTGTCAAACTGCATTATTTCTACAGTGCAGATGCAGAGTGCACCATCTCTTTCAAGTTGAGATGGATGGAAACCCAGAGCAGAGGCTTCTTGGCAGTTATACTGAGCATTGGATGGATGGTCCTTGCCCTGGGAACCCTCTATCTACTATAGCAAACAACAAAATCAAAGAATCCAGTAGCACTTTTGAGACTAACTAGAGTCCAAAACACACTGCAGGAATAATCCAGTTTAAGAACGCTTTAACTGCCCTGGCTCAATGCTAGGGAATTCTGGGGAAAGCGGTTTTGGAAAACATTAAGCTTTCTCTGTCAGAAAGCTCTGGTTCCACAATAAATGACAACTCCCAAGATTCCCTGGCACTGAGCCTGGGCAGTTAAAGTGGTCTCAATGGGATTATTTCTGCAGTGTGTTTTGGACCTAGGAGAAATAACTTTCTAGCATAAACTTTCATGGACATGGTCTACTTTGTTAGATTCATCAAGTTTGTCATCTGGTGACATACCTGCATGGCTGTAAGCCAATGATAAATGTAAAGGAAATAAAAATAAGCAGTCTATAAATGTGGGAGTTTGTATACTGAAAAGTGAGAATGAGGCACACAGGAAGATGGCCAAGTACAGATGCAAGACTGTAAGCAAGCATTATATAATGCTTTAGATAAAAAAGAAAATGCAATGTAAACATGAGGGTTAGGAAATTACAGATGCATCAAAGCTATCCAGAATTACTCATCCTACTATTGCTGCTCCTTCATAGCTGCATGATGGAGTGAGGTAGTTGCAGCCTTCTCACAGAGGAGGCAAATTACATGTAATGTAATATATTAGTCATGATGTGTTAAAGCAGCTTGAACTGTGCTGAATATGGCTGCTTTTATTCTGGAGGAGAAACAGCCTTGGGCCCTTGATCCATAATGTGGTTCTGATCCAAATCATGCCCCCATGCACCAATTTTCTGTTGCAAATCTCTCTCTCTGTCTCCCTTCCCTTCTCCTCCTCCTCTCTCTCTCTCCCTCTTTCTCTCTCTCTTTCTTGGCTGCTTTTCCAGTCTGACGTGATTCAATCCATTTGACTGCCCCCTGCTACATCATCCCCATCTCATTCTGCTACAATTGTAGACCAAATCCTAATTATAGCATCCAAGTATTATTCTCCAGCCAACAAGAAGCACAAGCATTTTTTTAATGCCCAGAACTTAATCTAACAATTGATGGAACAGCTAACAGGCATCTGCAATGAACTCTTCTTTCTTGCGTTCATTCTGGGCACAAATTGTTAGTGGCAAGGCCAAGAAAATTTCTTGGGAGACATTTAAAAGAGGGTGGCAGAGGAATGGATTCATAGGCCAACAATCTTTGCATCTCCTGGCTCTCTGACTCTTAGCTATCTTCGCTGCTCTGAGTACTGCCCATCTTAAAGCAACCAACTGTCTCATAGCACCAGGTCCCAACAGACTGCCTTACTGTGAAGTCGAAAGCTTTCATGGCCAGCATCCATAGTTTTTTGCGGGTTTTTCAGGCTGCGAGACTGTGTTCTAGAAGAGTTTATTCCTGACATTTTGCCAGCAGCTGTGGCTGGCATCTTCAGAGAAAGTTACCCCCCCCCCCAAAACCCAAAAAAACTATGAATGCCAGCCATAAAAACTTTGGCTTCACTCTAGTTTTTCTTTATGTTTTCTAAAAACTCACAGGGTCATGCCTAGAAACTGTGTGTGTGAACGTGCACACACATGTCTGTGCATATGTATGACGTGTTAGAATGCATTTGAGTGTTTCTTATGAACTTGCAGAGAGATGTGAATTCTTGTGTCACATTTACTTAAAATACCTTAAAAACCCACTGGTGGCCCAGCTGCTGGTGTTCTGTTTTGCTGGAGTCAAATTTGGAAGAATGGATGTACATGAATAGCTTGCTCTGTGCATTATCGGTGTCATTTATCTCTCCGCCTCTTAATTCAATGGCACGGATGCTATTAAATTGAACAAGAGATCTGTGTATATCTACAGGGGGCAAAGACATCATCCTACATCCCTTCCCTCACATTGCTTCCCCTCTTTGGTTGGTTCCTTAACTTGGAATATCACCACTTTAGATAAAAATTCTTCAGAGCTACAGCAATTAAGCAAAACTTGGAATTATAGCCAGAGGATGGAAGATGCTCTGCTCCTCCCATATGACTCTCCTAAACCCACTTTCTGAGCTCTGCCTGCTCCATTCTGTAATCACTCTTGCAGCAAATGTCTAGAAAGAACATCACCAGCGTCTTTGATTCATTTCTGCAAAAAGAGCCCCGATTGTTCAAACAGAAATTTAAAAAGTTAATTGGCTACAGCCATGAAATGAAGATTCTTAACTGCTGAAATTAATTTTTTTTATTGCACTGAAAAACATTATTGTGCCGGTGTCAGTCATGCACATTTGTTGCTCTTGTGTGCCTTCAAGTCATTTCCAACTTATGGTGACCCTAAAGCAACCCTCTTACTGGATTTTCATGTGAAGAGATATTCAGAGGTTTGCTGCTGTCATCCTCTGAGGCTGAGAGGCTGTAACTTGCCCAAGACCACAAAATGTAGGCCATTTGATTTATCTACACTGTGTCCTTCAGTTGTGCTGCAGTTACCATCCCATTACAAATTCTGTCCCGCATGATCAGGAAGGCACAGTTAGATGGGGAAGGTTCAGATATAGTTACAGTTATAGTTACAGTTTTCATATTGGAGGGTCCCTAGTGCCCTCCTGCTGTCAAAAATATTTTTATCTCCAAAATGCCCTCTGGGGTTGTGGAGGGCTTTTCCACCATTTCCCCAACTCCAGGTCAGTTTAGGCCCAGGAAAGGTCCTTTTTTCTTGTAACAAGAAATGAACAGAAGTGACTTCAGCTCACTTTGTGCAGTGGAAAAAACCTTCTCCTTGTCCTAAAATGGCCCAGAAAAGCCCATAAACATGGTGAAAATGCTCCCATGCCCTCCAAATATTAGAGAGCATTTGAAGGCAGAATAAATTATTGATTGTTTTTGCACCAGCAGGCACAGTGTGGGAGTTTTGGGTGGTCCTCCAAGATCACCTAAGTCAGAAGTTTGGCCAATGGCTGCTGTTGTGTGCCTTCCAGCATATGGCCACCCTAAGTAAAACCTATCACAAGGTTTTCTGGAGCTGAGAATGTGTGACTCACCCAAGGTCACCTATTGGGCTTCCATGGCTGAGCAAGGAATCAAACTCTGATCTCCAGAGTCATTGTCCAACGCTCAAACCATTACAGCACACTGGCTTTTCAATGGCTGCTAGAGATCCTTTTGGATTGTCCTATCCCTATGTGACAGTAAGAACATAAGAAGGGCCATTCTGGATCAGACTGGAGGCTTATCTAGTCAAACACACTGTTTAGATTGTGACCAACCAGGGGCTTAGGGGAAGTGCCACCCTCAGGACCTGAGTGCATCTTCATGCTTTCCACCAACAGATACACAAAGACATATGGCTACTAACTTTGAAGGTGATCTACAGCCATCCTGACTAGTGGCCACAGATATCAGTGCTAGTCACTGCCAGAAAGAGATGGTCTGGAGAGAATTGACTGTATAGATACAGTATGTTTAGAACCATCATACACACATAAAAGAACCCTTTCCATCCCGACTCTCTTCTGTGGCTGAAATTGAATAGTCAAGAACAGTAACATATTTTATTAACAAGGCTTGACAAATGATTCTGTAGACTTGCTCCTGCTGCATCACTGAATATTGAGATTAATGTTAAACTTCTTCCCCTTTTTAAGAAACATGCTACAAGTAAACACACAACACAGCAGCTCTTTCTCATCTGCTGCAATGCCCAGTTTTCAGTGAGTAGATCAGATTGTCATATGCCCTGCCTTAAACGTGACCTTTCCAAGTGGGCCAGCAAGAGGGGTACAAGAGTGGAAATAACAACAACCCCCCAAGCTGACATTTGTGGTTATGGATTCTGTAACATTCCCCTCCAATTTATTTTTTGCTTCCTCTTTGACCAGCTCACCTTTCATCTGTTTTTGCAGCGGCCATTTTGGATGACCCAATGGAGTGCAGCAGAGGCGAAAGGCTGTCCATCACGCTGGCCAGGAATCGGATCAATCGGGCTCCAGAGCGGATTGGGAAGGCCAAAGTGGAGGTGGACATCTTTGAGCTGCTGAGAGACAGCGAATATGAAACAGCCGAGACTAGTACGTACGTCTCTTGAGACCGGGTTGTGGGGACAATCTTTAAAATGCTGGAACATGTGTGTCTAGTGGGAACTAGAAATTCATCCTTGATGCCATGAACCTGAAGATTTCACAGTGTCATGCAGAAGTCTTCTTGTTATTATTCTAATTCTTTCCTTATCGTGTTTTGCTTTTTTATCCTGATCACCCCCCAAGGAGCTCAGAATGACAGATATAGTTCTTCTCCCTCCTTTCCCATTATATCTCAACAACAACCCTGAAAATTGAGTTTGGCTGAGAGGTGAAGATAACTGGCCCAGTGTGTGAGGAGGTCATCTAGTAAGTGGTGTAAGAATTCGAATAATGGCAAGTCTCCGTGTGATAATCTCCTAAACAGTTTACAATCTATTAGACCATTCCCCCAACAAGCTGGGTACTCATTTTACCAACCTACGAAAGAACGGAAGGCTGAGTCAACCTTGGAGCCCTGCGGTCGAACTCATAACCTTGTGGCTGCAGCATTGGCATTTAACCACTGCGCCACCAGGGCTTCAGACTACCAAAGAAAAAGCTCTTTTATTAAGCCATGGCATTTCTTTCCATTTAATGTTATGGTGACTACTATCATGCATACCCCCCCCCCACACACACATATATCAAAGGATAAGATAAATGCATAGATTTGAAAAATCACCTCCTTTTTACCAATTCTTGCTTTTCTTTTTAGGGAGGGCGATATGTGTATTCACCCATTCAGAAATATATTGGTATTTGGACAAAGTTGATTGGCATGGCAGCACTCTGACATCCATATATTCATAACTTGAGCCCTGACTGTCTGATGCCTTGATAGAAGAAGTAATATGCATGAGGAGAAAAAAGAACTGAGGGCCAGAACAGTGGAAGAGAAAGGAAGCAGCAGCTTCAAATAATAACAAAATTGTTGCAGGGAAACATTCTGGGTCTTCAAATGCCTCTCTTTTGCTCTAATAGGAAGAGGAGGGTCATTTCCCGACTCACAGGCAATATATATCAATGGGTAGTTATTTCTGTCATGCCTTGCTTGCCATCCTTCCCAAAGTTACAAGAAGAATGGCAACCAGCAGAGAGAATGTTGATTTAAATTGACCATAAACCTCCCTCAGCATAATAAATCTTAACATTGCAGTTCCCATTCCAACCAGCTTAAACATAAATAGCCAAAAATCAGGACCTGGAAAAATGTTTTGGCCTATAGTTCCTGAAATTGCACACTCTCCAGCATTTCGCAGATGAAAACCCAGGCACATGTGGCCAAGCAGCATCAGAGCGTGGTGCAGATGACATCAATTATAAATGCAGAAGAACCCTCTATGCACAAAGGGACGGTTAGAGTTGAGCAACTTTTGTGATTCTTGGACTAGTGCGGGGAATTTTATTTGGGGAATTTGATGACATGTATATTTTGACTGAATGCTTAAATTTTGGGTCTATGGGCCGTAATAAATTATGACTGACTGGTTAACTAGTAGAAGTAAACACAAACTTGGAGAAGCTGCAGAAGTTTGCCTTTGCCTGAGCCTACTGGGAAGGGCAAGAATTCTCCCTCTATGCTCCTCTCTTCCCACTGAGTCACTTGAGTGCCACCAGTTTTGACATTATGAACCCATTTTGCAGTAACTGAAATAAGGCTGATGACAAAGGGGAGAAGGTGGGGGGGGGGGGGGGAGGGAAGAAACATACATATCAAAAGCATCCTAAAAAGTGGAATGACAGGAGATCAGTTGGGACTGTCCCTACCAAACCCTCTACCACTTGCCATACTAGTTTGGGAGGGCAGTCTGGGTGCTATAGTACAAAACAATATATTTTCCCAGCTCTACTGAAGCACAAACACAGATGAAGAAGCAACAAGAACATAGCAAGAGGGGTGTGTTATGTTTTGGTTCTGCACTAGAAAAATCCATGCCTTGATATGTGCCATTGGAGATGGACGGTCAATAGGCCCAGAGATTTTTTCTTCATTTCTCCAAATATTATTATTATTATTATTATTATTATTATTATTATT
The DNA here is from genome assembly GCF_019175285.1 of Sceloporus undulatus. Classification (NCBI taxonomy): domain Eukaryota; kingdom Metazoa; phylum Chordata; class Lepidosauria; order Squamata; family Phrynosomatidae; genus Sceloporus; species Sceloporus undulatus. Next base: position 135,511,446 of record NC_056527.1, read on the forward strand.
ATTATTATTAATTTTATCAGATCAATTGCATGTTGTTTCGTATCCCTCCTGCGCATTCAGAAGGATGCTCCTCTGCATGGTTATTGCCCAAAGCACTCCAGTTGGAACCAATGGGATTACTCACAAGAGGAGAACACCACATTTGGTCGTAGGCTCCAGGAAGATCAGGGCTCACATTAGTAACACCGAGTGGCTCTTTAGTTATGACAGTGCCCTCAAGACATTGGTCTGTGATAATTACCTAAGCGTGTAATGGGGTTTGATAATGGCCTCGCGAGGCAGTCTGAAGCCGCGGCTGAAGCGGAGTCCCTCTTCAAATTTAGAAAGCACGCTTGAGTAAAGACCAGAAAATTTGCATCAGGGTGCTGGCTTGCTACCTCAGGCATGTCTGGAGCATGGATCATGGTTGTGATTTGAAAGCATGTTAGCTAGCATTTGTCAATTAATTCACTGTAAACATCACTTTGCTCCTGGATGTAAAAACAGCAAGCATTTGGAATACTTCATTGATCTGACATTTCAAAATCTTAATGAATTTCATTCTGGTGTAGACTCCCCGCAACCCTTTCTTTCTTTGCCTTTTTAAAATACAATCTGAAGAGAATCCAGAATATTTTCTTTGTCATTTTTTTAAAGGATTTCTCCAACTGAATACATTTAAAACAGACAAACCTCAGCTCCTATTTTGCTTTTGAAAGGGATCTTCCAGCATTGTTGGGCATGGCATGTATACTGTAGGCTCTTTTGCCTTGCTGTGAATTGTGAAAGCAAGGATTAAACAAATTCACAGACAGGGACTGACAGCTAAATGAATAGGGTGATCTTGTATGTTTGCTCATATATAGTTCTGGGGAAAGTAGTGCCTCTGTGTACCGCAAAATGCTCCCTGTGGAGGTTGTCCATCTGTCCTGTCACTGCCAGCAAATATGAGAACCTCCATTTGTCCCAGAATTATGACAGCAGATTTGAGGACCTTCTAGCTGACCTTATGGCTCCTGTTCAAGGCTTTATTTGAATAATCCTACCATTGTACATCACTACCCTTGAACCATTAATGCCACCAGAGACATCATGCATCTGAAATCGCAGCAATAATGCTACTGCAGCTTTCTCAGAGGCACAATGTATAATACAGATATTAATTTATTAAACAGAAGTTCAACATATAGTTAAGGATTGGTTATTTAACACATCAGTCTTAACTGAACATTACTCACCTCCCACTCCCTTCCACCTTCTCTTTCTCATATTCCTAACTGAACCTAACTAACTGTTCTGAGTGTAAGGGTTCATTTGCACCATAGAAATAATTCAGTTTGACAGCACTTTAACTGTGATGGCTTCATCCTACAGAATCCTGGGATGTGTAGTTTTGTGAGGCATCAGCAGTCTTTGACAGAGAAGACTAGAGACCTTGTAAAACTACTAATCCTAGAATTCCATACGATGAAACTCCAGCACTTGAAGTGGTGTCGAAGTGCAATGCTGCTATAGTGTAGATGCACCCAAAGTAAATCCCTATGCCACCTTCTAATATCCAGCTAGACTTCTTAACACCCCTGCAAACATTTAGCCAGTCACCAGTTACTCTCAGCATGCCCTACTCTCACCCTCCTTACTTGACTTTAATTTTGCTAATGAACATAACATCCCACCCAAAAAGTCTGTGGCATCACACTCCCCCTGCAGTGCTCTGAAAAATACTTTTTTTGAGGTTGCTATATGCAATAATTTCCCTAATAAACAAAAATAAAATCTTTGCCACTATCTTTTACTCCATTGTTCTTTCTTGTTCACCAATATCCAGCCAATGCGGGATCACATAATGGGTGCAATGACTATGTTACAATGGTACATAGGTTACAATGGTACTATGTTACAATGGTACAATCAGAACATCTCCAAACTAAGCAAAATTGAGGACATTGCTTTCAGCCCATATTATGAATGGGTGAACAGTCAGAATCATAGAGTTGGAAGAGACCCAAGGGCCACTCAATCCAACCTCCTGCTATGTAGAAAGACACAAAGCTCTCCTGACAGATGACCATCCAGCCTCTGTTCAAAAACCTCCCAGAAGGAGACAACACCACCCTCCAAGGCAACATCTTCCACTGTTGAACAGCTCTTACCATCAGGAAATTCTTCCTAACGTTTAGGAGATATCTCTTTTCCTGTAGTTTGAATCCATTGCTTAATGTCCCAGTCTCTGGAGCAGCAGAAGACAAACTTGCTCCATCCTCAATATGACATCCCTTCAAATAGGATGTTTATCATGTTTAACCTTCTCTTCTCTATGCTAAACATACCCTAAGCTGTTGCTCATAGGGCATGGTTTCCAGATACCTAAAGAGCTGAGGTTCGTCCTTCCTTCCTTCCTTCCTTCCTTCCTTCCTTCCTTCCTTCCTTGCAGCTTTAGAAGATAGTATAGTGGTTTGAGTGTTGGACTCAGACCAGGGTTTGAGTCCCAGCTTGGTCAGAATACTCACTGAGCAAGTCATATGCTCTCAGCCTCAGGGGAAGGCAATGGCAGAACTCCTCTGAACAAAGCTTGCCAAGAAAACCCCACGATAGGGTTGTCTTAGGGTCTCCATAAGTCAGAAGTTCCTTGAAGGCACACAACAACAACTTCAGGAGCACAAAATTGCCCAAAACTGGAATTTAGGCATCTAATTAAAAATATTTATCTATCCCATCCCCTTGACTCAAAATTATAAACAGAAGGGATATATTTCATTGTTCAGAAGGCATCAATTCAGTGAACCTAGGTCTAATAATCCAGCACAGAAGTTCTTGATGTTCCACCATGGAATAATGAGACCAGACACACAGATTGGGTTGATAATGGGCCACTTTTATTGACCTAATTAAATATTTGTAAATCCTGGAAGACCACAAAGGGGGAGAGCAACCTGGTTGGGGATCAGCTGGGGCAGGTGTCATTATTTGACAACCTCCCCAGCCTTCCCTCGGGCGAAAACACCTGCCCCCCTGTAGAGCAGTCCATTTGACTGGACTACTCCCCAGACTGGACCTCTGGTGGAAGGCAGACCCAGGCACCCTCACCCAAGCTGTGTAACTTTAGGAGTGGGGGCCAAAATCCCAGGTCTACCTCAAGGATCGAGTCTTTCCCCACCTCCGGGCCGTGGTAACCCTAGAAAGGTGGTTCCGGAGCTCTACCTACACCACAAGGGGGTGCCACGGTGTACGCCGAACTCTCACATTCCCCCCACTACCTGCCACAGAAAGGGACAGGTGTCTGCCTAGTCCCTTTCCCCCACCAGGCCAGCCAAGATGGCACCCAGCCCCTTTTGGAAGTCCTCCAGGAATAAAAGATTTCCTTCCTCCGAGAGGTGTATGCCGTCCGCCCTGTAGAGCTCTTTCCGGCGAAACAAGATTCCCCGGTGTGTAATAAGGTGGCCCAATCCCTCGTCCATGGCCTTGCGCATTGCCCGGTTTACTTTTCTCTGTGCCAGATCGATGGCGCGTGGATCCCCTTCACCCCTCCAGGACTGGCGAGGCAGTATTGCAGACCACACCAGTGTTACGTTAGGCCAGGAAGCTTGAATGAATTTAAAGTCCTGCAAAGCCTGTATTGAGAGGGCCTTGCCTTTCATCAGACCAAGGTCATTCCCCCCCCAAGTGGATGACAAGCACATCAGGCGGTGGCCCCGCACGCTCCTTGAACAGCAGAGGAAGCAGACCATTCCACTTCAGTCCCCTTTTACCAAGCCATTCCACTGTGGCCATTCTGCTCAGGCCCAGTTGGGCCCCCATTGGGCTGCTTCTGGCTTGCTGCGCCGCCCAATAAACCATGCTGTGTCCACAAATCAGGACTCGCAGTCTTCCTGCTCTGCACCTGAAACCTATATAAGACTGGTTAGTGATTAAGAGGCCGCACATACCTTTTGTAAGCAGTGGACCTCCAGCGGCCAATTCGCTGGATTGAGATAGGGGCCATTCCCATTGCCGCTGCCGTAGACGCTGCCCCAATGCGAAAGGAGTGAGTACCAAAGCGAGCCTTAGGGAGTCCTAATCTATTTAAGGCCTCTGATGCTATTCTCCAAAACTGGTATTTGGTCAAGGGGGAATGGTCTATGTGGCAAAAAAGGGTCCCAGAATGTTCCCCCCTAAGCCTAATGTAATCGTGCAGTGCGGTGACTGGGCACAGTGACTTATCATTGCAGCGAGCCAATGTAACTATCACCCCTTTACCCCTCTGATCTGTTTTGGAACGTCGGATACTGAGCTGCACTAAGTTGTCTGAAATAGCTAAGTCACCAAACTCCAGGGCCCTTCTGGTTGTGTCTCCTTTGGATGATGCAACTAGCTCACTTATCCGCAAGGCCCCAAAAAAGGCTGCCAGGGCTGCAGCGTGGAAAAGGACTACCTCGCTTCTCAAGCTGCAGAGAGGGGGCATGGAGGATCGGGGCTCTCCTTAAGTTGGTTATAGCCCCGCCCCTATAAAACGTCATGGTGCGGAGCACCACCCCCAGAGGACCCAGGCCTCATTCCATTGGTCCATCAAATTGGGGTCCCTCCCTGCCATTGCTGTGCAGTGCTGGCGTTTTGGGACCCTCTTTCCTTAAAAGTCTTGTCTAGCCATTAGCCCAGATTGTGATAGGAATCGCTGAATGTATGTAGCATAGAGAAGTAATGAATGCCGCATTTTGGAATCAACTTGTGCTAAAATGGACAAATGAACAAATAAGAACATCAAATCTTTAATACTTAGAGTAGCAATACTGGACTCCAGCCATATTCGGTGCCAGAAAGGGAACCTATGCTAGAGAATGTTCAGCCTCTGTATAATGATCAAGGAAAGTGGTTCCAAGACTCCTGTAGAGTTGTGTCCCCTTAGGAATGACCAATCTAAAGTTTATTAAAAACAGTCAGGCATTGAAAAGAGTGAGATTGCTGTTGTACTTGAGTCCTCCCAGGAGTCGGCAAATAAAATAAAACATCTGAAAAGAGAAGTATACTTTATTTAGCCCTTTAAATAATCTGGTGTAAGAACACACCTGCAAATTGCCAACATTCCTTGTGATTTTCTACCAGCCTCCAAACAAAAACAAAGAAGCAAGCAAATGAAGGAAAGGGGGAAATAGATCCTTTAAAAATGACATTCTGATGTCTGGAAAGACAAGCTTCTTCTGGCAGACCTTTGTCTGTTTCTGATACCTGAAAGGTTGCCTTGTACTTTGCCATTCAGATGTGTACCGGACTTTGGAGAGACAGCATTTAATATTTCCACTCACTGAGCCAACGAACACTTGAAAAACAAAGGAAAGGATATATACAAGATTCTTAGACCTCCTCTTCCCACAAGTTGCTTTTTAAGGTCATCCAAAATACAGGCTCCATTACATAGTTTTCTAGATTTTGCCCAACTTTTCACCTTTGGCTCAGAGAAATTGCTAGTTATGTCATATACTATTAATAAAAGCCATTTAGATACTCCAACCTATGGCTTACGGACATCTTTTTAATACCACTGTCAGATTTCAGGCATTTTTGAATTACTCCTAAGTATCACTGTTAGCTGGTCAGATTTCATATTTCCACAGTTACAATGCATGCAAAATGTTTTCTATATTACTGGCATTTTGAAGAGACATCCCATCTACTTTCCTTTTCATTACCTTCTTTGCTTTTCCCATTTTTTAAAATGACATATTCATATATAATTCCCACAGCTGAACCATGTAAGAGTTTGTTGGCAAGAATTACACTGTGATCATTATACTGTGAAACAAATGATACAATGATTGTTACATACAGACACACACAAACACAGAGCCATCAGCTAAAACATGTGTGTGTGTAATAACAACCATTACGGCTTCACAGCATAATAATCAGGACGTAATTCTTGCCAAAACCCTCTTTTTTTAATGTCCATTGGGTATACTTACACACAATGCGTTAATGTTACCATTATTCTCTCCAACTGAACTGTTCGAGCAAATGGAACAAGATAAAACTGAGGGTACACTTTGCAATTGGATAAATTATACCAAGTGAATTCTTTTCTTTTGTTTTAAAATAATCAAAGCTTGGAAAAGTTACTCCTTGGGACTACAGCTCCCAGGGTCCAGGGATTCTGAGAGCTGTTGTTCATAGAAATAATTTTTCCAACTTATGCCTTGCTTGCGATCGAATGTTGTTAGTCTTCTGTGTAGCATGACAGCCTTTTTCATTCATTATTCTGATACTAATGGCAGAGGGCTAGACCGTCTTGTACCCCAACAATGTAGTAATCATAAATGCACCCCTACCTTCTCATCGAGGAGTATGCAAAATGAAGGCAATGTTTCCCAGTTAAGAACTTTGCTCTGGTTCATGAAATTATCATTCAGTCCCCACATTTCAGAGATTGGTAATTTTGATAACATTGAACTTTATCACACATGAGTAATTTCTCTTAATTTCGAATGAAAAGAAAGTGGGGCCAGAACACATTTACATGAATTTGCTAGTTCAGCAAATTTACGTGAATGCGAATTGCGTTCGAACTGGCTTACCATTGCTCGAAAATAACATACCACTGCCCGAATTTGCATGTGGTAGTCTATCACGTAATAACGTTAAACCCCATGATTGTGTTTGGATTGCCATTGGATTATACTTCCAGTTTCCTTTGTCTGATAATGTCCTTTGCCTGCCGTTTTTTTGTTGTTGTTGTTGTTGTTGTTTTTGGATGCCAATACGCCATTTTTATATGCTTTACATTATTGCAATACTTGAAATCAGAGATCTGAAGGAAAAATTAATGCAGAGGGCAGACTTTCAATAGCATCACCCCTTCCAGATATTTGGGGCTTCAACTCTCTTGTAGGCCAAACTGGCTTGGGCTTCTGGGAGCCAAAATCCAAAGCACCCAGAGGACCAAAGTTTGGGATTGACTGTTCTAAAGGATGCCCACAATTTTAGTCCTTGGCACACATCTCTTTCCTTCTGTGATTGTTCTAATAAATTAATGCATTAAATACTCCAATACTATTTTACCAGCTAATTGGCCAGATTAGGAGGGGTGGGATTCAAAAGCTAAATACTAAATAAAGTCTTGCAAAATTTCAATTTGGGGTTATAATTGTCTGGGCTAGAAATATACAATATAAGACTAATCCTTTTTCTTTCTTTTATTTATTTATTTTCTCCTCTAAAAGCCAGTTTTCATTTGTTTTCTTTCTTTTTCTCATGCAAGAGGTCTCTTTCTAAGCCAGAGCAAATAAAGTTCATAGCTGGCTTGACACCGCATCTCTATACATATATATAGAGAGAGACAAAGGATATTGACTTATTCTTGTAAGAAAAGCATCCGTAAATTAAGCTGATCTGAAATGATCTGACGTTTGCTTAAAAGGTTATTGATGGGGACAGTCTTTGCAATTACAGGTAAAGCTTGCCTTCCCTGTGTTTCTAAATCCTTTGCTAGAAGGTACTGTGGTCCATTCAATCACATCTCCATCCAGCTGTCTGTTTCCCCAGGAGGTCCAGAAAGGAGTTTCTTCCAACAACAGCCTGAACCACATTGTCTCCTGTAGGCTTCTGCATCATGAAGCCTCTGTCAGATTCTCTCCACCCTTAAGAACCTGGAGGCATTTCATCTGACAAAATGAATGGTGATGGTGGAATCTGGCATTAATTTAAGACAATGAAATCACATTTCAAAACCTCTAGTTGGTCTTCCATTAGTAAGGCATAACAGAGGAGGGAAAGTGGGATTACACAAAGATTTATGCTAAGAGATGCCACCGTGGTGTTACAGACTGTCCTCTTCGAGGATTTGGAAACATAATTCCTGACCAATTTTTCTTTCTTTCTTTCCGCTTCTAAGTTTTTAAGTAAGATGAGCCCTTGCTGCCACCACTCTCCTCAGCTCCATAACTTTGGGGCTATACAGACTTGTGCTGGCTTCTAAGCGGAGCTACGGTGCAGTGTCCACACTGTGACTCTGCCCCCATTGCATCATGATTCCGCGCACCTTTCTGGACAGTGTGCAGCATCATAGCGCAACCCCAGTTCTGCATCTAGATTATGGAGTGCCGAAAGGGCATCAGAAAGCCACGGTGCCATGGTTATGACACCCTTTAGAGGGCAGAAAAAGGAGCCATTTTTTCCGGCTCCTTTTTGTGCTCTCTAGTGGCCGGATCAGTGCATGTGGTTGCTGTGGCACCAATCCGTCCACTAAAGGGGCAGCTAAATGCCGCCCATCTGTACAGCCCCTTTGTTAATTAGAGGAGAAAGCTTCATATAAACCTTCTTCTTGCTCTCTGCTATCCATAACACACTGACCAAACACCTTCAAGGATTGCCATCCAGTGTGTGATGGATAGCAGGGAGCAAGAGTAAAGATTATATGAGATAGCAAGCAAAGCTTTTTCCTCTCACTGAAAAAGGTATGGAGCTGCGGAGAGCGGTGGCAACAAGGGTTCACCTTATTTCAAAACCTGCTTTAAAGACTTAGAAGCAGAAAGGGAGAAGAAAGAATTGGACAGGAATGATAAGTTTCCAAATGCAGCCCTCCCAGAGCACAAAGGCACAGTTAGTGGGATTGATTATGACTTGCTTTGTTCTCTCCATCTGTGAATATATATAATTAATAGGATTCAAAGTGTGTGTGTGTGTGTGTGTAAATTGTGTGATCAGGCACACTAAGGCAGGGCTGAATCCACAGAGCAATTCGGGAAAGGGGGGATTTTAACTCTGTATATGTCTCTGTGTTTGTGTAGCCCTATCCCATGTGTAAACATAAAAGAAATTATTCTGGAAGCATTACACCCAATTTCTCCCCAAGAAACAAATTTGCTTCCATTTTCACGCTTTTTGGCCAGTGACAGGTGCAAAAGCGCAAAAGCAATGGGAAACCCTCATTTTAAAAATCATTGTCATTTTAAAATTATTAATATTTAATACAGTTAAACACAGAATGCCTGGCTATGCGTCTGCACTTTCTTTCTTTGAGTTTCCTCCTTTGGTTGCAATTCCTTGTAGAGAAAAAAAGGCAGTCTCTCATCCTTCCTTCTCTTTCTCTTTCTCTCACACATACATACATTGATACAGATACACACAGAGACAGTGTATAAGGATCTGCGATAACCAAAGAGATTAGAAAAACCCAGGGGTATAAAAGAAAACACCAGTACAGGAATGGCACAGCTACCCATATCTTTATGAAACTTGCTTGGTTCCATCTAAGAGTTTCAACAGAATATCATAACCATAGTGTTTGTTGGCTGTGTTATTTGTTAGTTAACTAATGGTGACCCTAGGAATCACAGATTTTCATGATCCATAGATATTAACAGTCATACTCACATCTTGCAAATCCAGAGCTGTGGCTTCTTTCAGTGAATCAATCCATTTATCATATGGTCTTCCTCTTTCCCTACTACCTTCATCTTTTACCAAGTATTATTGCCTTGTCCAATAAGTCATGTCATCTCAGGATATATCCAAACTGCAATAGCCTCAGTTTAGTCATCTTAGTTTCTAATGAGAGTTCAGACTTGATTTGTTCTAGGAGCCATTTATTTAACATTTTGATATCCATGATATCTGTAGGACAACTTTCCGTCATCACATTTCAAAAGAGTTACCTTTTTCCTGGAGTGGCTTTAGCATTAGGCTATGACTCTGGACGCCAGGGTTTGAATCCCTGCTCAGCCATAGAAACCACTGGGTGACTTTGGGCAAGTCACACTCTCTCAGCCTCAGAGGAAATGAACAAACTTGCCATGAAAACCCCATGATGGAGTCAACATGTCTGAAATGATTTGATGACACATGATAACAGACCTTCTTCCTTGCAATTTCCTTCACTGTCCAGCTTTCAAAACCATACATGGAAATTAAAAATACTACAGAATGGATCATCTTGACTTTGGTATTTAATTATATATCTTTACACTTGAGGATCTTATCTGGTTGCTTCATAGCTGCCCTTCCAAGTGCAATCATGGTGGAGTTTAGTACTTTCAGGCTGTCTCAAAAAGCTGAAGGCTGAATTGATCCACTAACTGCATACAACTCCAGTTTTTATTATTATTTAATGCAGTTTGCCTTTGAGATGCCAGGTTTTGGCAGGGGAGTTTTGACCACCCAGGGAGCATCTAACAGTGCTTCTTGACTCGGAGGCCATTCCTGAGTCATGTATTAATGTACTCAGAATCCTCCATTCTTAGCCTTGCACTTCTCCACAACCAAGACCATCACATCACCAACTGGGGCAAGATCACCAGCGACAGAGAAAAGGTTGAATCTGAGAAGTCACTCATGGAGAAGATAAATGCCTGGAAGGACTATGAGGATCAGGAGGCAAGTCCGAGGCCTTCCTGCTGCTCAGTGCCTCAGTGGGAAATTACAAAAAAATTAGGGGACTTGTGCAACAACAAAAGAAACTCTCTACATGGAATAAGCCTTTGCCAGAGGCATCTTCACTTTGTTTCAACTCCTGTTCTCTAATTCCACTGGATGTGTTCATCTTGCAAATGATAAGCCCTTTCTCTCCCCCTTCTTCTACTGCATTCCCCCCCTCAGACAATTGTTAGAGCTGAGTTGCTATGACAATTTTGCCCCTTCCCCATCATCTATTCTCCTAAAGGGTGACAAAATAGTCACCTAACTTTCCATCTTTACATGTGTGTCAAAAATACCACTCCTGTGCATACACATCTCCACACTGAAATACAGTTTTTTCCTTGGTTCTTGATCCTCTGAAGAATAATGGAAAGGACTGAGGTCTCATGATGAGAGACCAACAAAACCTTCTTAAACAGAAGGTACTCACCACAAACTGCCTGTATTCTTGTTTGTAAAGGGCGATTCAAAGTAGGGGGCAATTCAAAGTGCCTGACAGATGTTTTGCACGGATGAGAGAAAATAAGTGTCAGAGCTCTCCGATGAATGGGCAGAGAGGACAGAAACACTGAGGAGTGAAATAAGTTTAGAATACAGTGCTAGATCCTTGTTCCTGATGCAGAGGCCACTGGCTTTTTGCTTGTCAGCAGGAGAACTTTACCAAATGGTAGCAACAACCTGCTTCTGCAATGACAAGAAATAGGTCCAGACCAATTATGTAATTATTGGTTTACAGTAGAATGACCAGACTGAAAACTGGAGGCAGATCCAGAACCTTTAATGGTTCCATGGAAGAGGAATTTTCAGAAGGTGTTGCTTGTAACAGGTAACAGGCAACACTTGGAGGGCAGGGCTGAGGATTTATAGATCAGCACCTCAATGCAGCAGCTGCTTAATTAATTTCTCCTTCCTATAAATCCTCTGAGACCACTCTGGAATGTCCTCCTGGTCTGGTTCAGCAGAAGGTCCTAGTTGCACCATTGCCTGCAGGTGCATTGCTACCAGGTCCATTGCTTCCATCTCTGAATCCGTGTCCATGTTCTGGAAGCAGAGCATCATATCTTTTTTGCTTCTTCCTGCATCCATGTTGAAGCTGCTGCCCTTCCTGTTTCCCCAAACAACTAAGTTGTATCAAAGAGTGGTGAGGGCAGAGTAAGTAACTAGGTGAGTGGGTGGGATTGGAATGCCAAATAAATCAGAGACCTTTTTCACCTGAGCCAAAGAATGTGTAGGCTTGTAAAGCTAACATCACCTTTTGGGGTGGGCTTCTGCAAGCCCTTAAGTCTTTATCCGAGACAAGGCTTGTAAGAGCTTTGCCAACATCCCTAGCCAAGATACAAACACCATCAAAGAGCCTTGAATCCAATAGTTAAGATTCAGTAGATGACATGGATATGATAGTTGCACAGCCATAGCATGCAGGCATGCACTTACACACAGGACCTTGATACTATGTTTGCTTATCGGTTTTCCAGAGGTAGAGGAATCGGTCTGATCCTGGCTATGCCAGGGTTTTGCCTATCGTTATTTGCAAATGACCTATCTAATGATATAATATGTATAGATAAAAGAAGCAGAGGAAAGGATATAGGAACTGTTGAATAATTTCTAAAGCAGTCGTCCGCTCTCATTCTTCACATCTTTATCTTTGTAAAAGGGAGGATTTTGTATGGAATTTTTGCAAATTCAGGGGTTTCTCTGTGGTAGAGAGGTGTTATCATCCCTATTATGAGAAAGGACAGAGAAAGCAGGATGACTTAATAGGCAGAATTGTGAGGAACTCTCTAGAGGACTGGCTCCTTGCACTAGCCTCATAGCACTGCATTATACATTCATGGTTTTCTTTTTTTAAAAAAGAAAAAGAAGAGAAAGACAGAAAAAGGCTGAAAGTAACCATTATGATAATGTCCAAGTCTCTTGATAACACAGACCATAGCCTTTTCTTCAGTGATTTCTCAATAATGTATGTTGAGACTGCAGTAATTCCTCCCCCCAACAGATTAGAAATGGCACCAAAGCCACTGTATCCCTGGCTAAAATAATCCAGCTCTGTTACTTCTGTTTCTGATTTGGATTCTTTTCCTCTCAAAGCGATATGCACGATTCTGAAAAACAGATAGCGGAGCTACTGTGATACATTAGTGTCACTTTATTAAATTGTACAGAGGGCAAAGTAACTGTCCCCTTCTCCCCCACCAAGATCTCCAGTTTAAAGAAAGGTGGTGTGTCACCCTATACCTCCCTTTCCTTGCTCCCAATTAATCTTGTGACTCATCTTCCTCCTGATAACCCTTTCTCCTCCTCCTATGGCTGCATCCACACTGCAGAAATAACCCAGGTTGACACCACTTAAACTGCCATGGCTCAGTGCTATGGAATTCTAGGAATTGCAGTTCTGTGAGGCACTTAGCCTTCTGTGTCAGAGATCTCTGGTGTCACAACAAACTACAATCCCAGAATTGCATAGCATTGCACCATGGTAGTTTAAGTGGTGTCAAACTGCATTATCTCTTACAGTGTGGATGCAGCCAGTGCTAGTGGTGGGTTCTTTTGTATTTCTTACCTATTTAGGGGCTGTGCAGACAGCCCCAAAGGGGCAACCTCCAGCCACCCCTTTTACAGCCAAATTGGGACTGTGGCAACAGAATGCTGCAGCCCCAATCTGGCCTTTCCAGGGTGCAAAAAGGAGCCACAAAAAGCAGCTCCTTTTTGCACCCTAGAAATGGCACAGTAGTTGCGGTGCTGTGGTTTTATGGCACTCCTTTGGCACTGCAACATGTGGATGCAGTACAAGAGGAGCACTGTATTGCTGCACAGCATGTGATGTGGCACGCAGAATCATGCCACCTTGGGGGCGGAGCTGGGTGTGCGTCATATGGACACAAAGATCTTTATTCATTGAAGAGAATGTCAGGATGCACAGTTGATCTACATAGCCATGGCTGGCATGAGCCTATGTTCCCACTGCCACCACCCTTTTGCTCATGTGCCTTCCCAGCAAAACCCCACTGAAGAGTTTCATGGAACAATTTGAATGGAAAGAACTAAACTAAGCCGTTTAGTAGTTCTGCCATTGTCGAAGTCTTGGCTTCTGGTGAACCAAAAATGGAATCTAGAGGAGAACATGGGACTAATTCATGTTGTTACTTGTAAAGGAAGAGAAGGGAACGTTTGTCCTTCTCAATCTGTTGCTTTAACCTGGGTCATTGCCTTGTTTAATATATGCTATTAAATGCCATTAAAATAGCCCTATAGCATGCAAAATGAGTTTGAAAAGCCTTGTGACACATCAATGGTGAGAAGAAGAGGGGGGAAATTAAAAAATAAGGGCAATATTTTACATTGATGAGAGTTATTTGAACTAGCTGAATGAAAGCTTTTTCTTCTTTTGGGACAGTAGGGAAGGAAACTCGGGTTCAAGTGTATACTTGGTTGAGAAGTTTAGTGGGGTACCAGTGATTATCTCTCAGCCTCATCTACTTCTCAGGATTGTTGTGACAAATGAAGAATGGATAGTGCTATCTTTCGCTTGTAGAGTACATGAAATTAATGCGGAGATTCTCATGTTCTGTATGCAGCTGAATAAATGGACCTAGATGACATGACCAGGGGAAGCTGCAGTCATTTAAGGAGGCATTACTAAGTCTGATGGATCAACACTTCAACACCACTATGGAGCAGCTGGGTGTTGATGGGGCTGCAAGTCAGTGCAGTGTAGTTGTAACTACACTGTGTATATCACTACACAGTGTGGTGTAGCTGGGGGGGAAAATAGGGAAATCCAGACTCAGATTACCACCCAGTTTCTACTTCTTCTTTTTAAAATTTTATAATTTTGTATTGAAACTAAAGTTCATACATATAAATTTTATACAATACATAATTCCATATCTATCTATCTCTATCTATCTATCTATCTATCTATCTATCTATCTATCTATCTATCTATCTATCTATCTATTCTACCTTCTATTACAACTTGGCTAAGTATATTTTACAACCCACCTCAGTGTTCCCCTTCCCCAGAGCCATTTTCATCCTTATATTCCATCCAAAATCTCAATTCCTCCCGTGGAGGTGATTTTCCATCTTCTTTTCTTAATACTTTCTCAATGAATTCTTTCCAAATTCCATCAAAGTCATTTTTTTCCATAATACCTTTTTTTACTTTCAATCTGCATGCCAATTTCCTATTAATCGCTAATTTCCATACCTCTTCATACCACTCTTACAATTGTACAGTTATTTTTGTTTTCCAACATCTTGCTATGATTAATCTCACTGATGTAAGCAAGTTTGGTATCAAATCACTTTCTTCTTTTTTTTCCATTTCTCTGAATTATATAGTGATAACAATACTATATCTGGACATCTGTCTATTTTTGTATTCCACCCGGCTTCAAATGTCGCTGGGTATGTCCTTGTATAATCACTATCTCTCCGCCTGACCTATCTTAAAGGGCTGTTGTGAAGATAACATGGAAAGAGGAGTGGATGCCATTCTAAGCTCCTTGGAGGAAACAAATACAGTGCGCCCGTGTTATACATGGATGCACTATACGCGTCTTTCAGCATATGCTGCAAGTGCGGCCCATTTAATTGAACTGCCGTGCCACCAAGCCACTGCCGCATGCACGAGCCCCATTACTTTCAATGGGGCTTGAGCATACACTTTTTTTACGTTGAGGGGGGTCCGAAATGCATTAAAAAAGGGCACACTGTACAATAAATAAAAAATGTTGTTGAGAAACAAAGAAATACACCATCTCATGAGCTCCTCAGCCGTATCTGGTTGTCCCATGTTGGAAATGGTATAATAAAAGTGTGGGCCCTTAAATCCAGCAAAGTGATTCTTATGTCCTTACTCATCCATTTAGCAGAGTCTGCCAGTAACTCTTCTTTCCTCTTCTGCCGATTGACTCTCTCCATGGGGGATCACCAGTGTGCCAAATCCTTCCAAAAGGGGTGGTTGCTGTCCTGGGACCATCTTCAAGCCCAGCTTCCAGCTCTATCATCAGCAATATCTGCGGGGAGAAAGAGGTATGTGGAATGAATCTTGCTCTCAAGATGGCCATTTAGGAACAGTGTGCATGTTTGCAACCAAGAAGGTAGCAACGAAGGGAGATGAAATAGTTCAGAGGCAGAACATGTTTGAGTATGGATAGGTTCTCAGATAGAGCATCAGTTGTCTCCAGTACACCCTTCAGTTGAAAGGATCTGGACACAGATGATGGAGAAACAACAGAGCCCAATATTTTGGGATATAAAAAACATTTGACAATATTTTTTTAAATACCCAGAAACCTGTTTTTCAAATAGAGAGAAACCCTGATGAGAAAAACCCTGAGAATCTTCACCGTGTGGGACTTATTCTGTGCAAAATTTGTACATGGTTGTTTTGCACAGAAAACAATATGTTATTTCTGGTCCATAAAATGATATTTCCTGTGCAGAAAATGCTGTAGTTGAGACTTACTCTGTACGAAATTTGCACGTCTGTGATTTGCATAGAAAATTGCCTCTTCTGTTCAAGAAATGGCATTTTCTTCACAGAGAATACTATTTCTTTGCAAGAATATTGGTTTTCTGTGCTCAAAGTGCTTTTTTCCATACAAAACAACTGTGTGCCAATTTTGTGCAGAATACATCCTGAACTGCGAATCAGTTACAAAACGGTACGGTTTTTCAAAGTCTTTCTTGCATCAGGAACTAAATTGCTAAAATTACTTGTTTATTCCTTCAAGAGGAAACTTAGTGAAGAATTACATCTCTACCAAGACCTTAGAGAACTGCTGTCAGTCAGAGTAAATAACATAAACCAACAGGAACTCAATATCTTCTTTCATTTGAAACCAGCTTTGCATATTAAAAGACTTCTGCCCTCTTTTTTTGGGAGGATTTTCCAAAGATAGTCCCAGAGGGAGAGGGATACTTTGGGCCCCTGGTTTTTTAAAAACAGTTAAGCCTTGGATGTAATTTTCCATTATGTGGTGGAAATAAATCCAGATCATTAGATTGTACGTGACATACATGTCTCCCTGAAAAACCCTCCCTCCACTTTTGTTTGGAGTTGTACTTCTAATGCGAAATCCATCTGATCTGTTTCCAAAATGGTGGACCTGATTTAATATTTTATAAGCCCAGGGCTGCCTTGTGTTGATCTATCTCCGTTCCCAGAGATGAGAACAGAGCTCTCATAATTTATCCGCTTAAATCCTGGTAGCATCTTTCTGCTGTTTAGTGGAATCTTCAGCACGTCCCTTGGCTGCCAAGCTTCTGGAGTGATTGAAAGTCAACAAGTCAATAGGAGGCATTCACAAATGAATTGCCATCCCTTGCTGCCTTCAGATTGCATGACTCAGAGAGGAGATGCTTCTACGGCCAAGCCTTTGTCCAAGGTTTTAGTGTTGCGTCTCAAACAAATGTCTGGTCAAATTCAGACATGGCAGTATGAATGTGAATGATATAACAACAAAGGAAAAGTACAGGGTGCGGCTACATAATCCAGCTTTTCTGTTTTAAAAAGCATGCTTGTATCCCATTGGGGCCTTCTCCCATCTATGCACTAGGGCTATGCTACTCAAAGTGGTGGTCCATGGGTCATTGCTATTCTCTGTGCCATTAGCTTCTGGTCCCTGGCACATTTCTAGGAAAGACAGCAAAAACTGTGCACAGTGGTCACAGATTTATTACCAGTCCATGGCACATTGGAAAAAGAATAATTGCTAGTCCCTTGCATCAGATAGGCTGGGAAGCACTGCACTGGCATGTCAGTTTTCTCATCTGTCCTTCTGTTAAACTGTGTGTCCCCTTCAGTGTCTTTTAGAAGATACGCCAAGTTCTCTTTTGGTACTGCACCATGTTGCCTGTTCTATTCAGATGCATGCACAATTGGTATCACCTATTACTCATTTTAATATATTGACTAGTGAAATACCTGTTTTTGTAATGGGACAACAAGTATGTAGGGCCATTACTATAGTGAATAGCCATATTAGGATAAGTTCCTCATTCCATGCTTGGTAGCTCTGGTTAAAGGATCCCAAGAAGATGACCTGGGAAACACCTCAAACTGAGTCCTTGAAGAGTTGGTTCCTGCCAAAGTAGAGAAAACTAGGCTAGAAGGACCCATTATCGTAAACTTACCATAGCAATTGATGTCTAACTCATATCTATCATCACAAAGACAATGTCAGAATCAGATCAGCTATTATAAAGGACTTTTTTTATCCTCAGGCCAACAAAAGGACTTTCCAAAGGCTGGGGATGAGGTACCTGTGTTAGTATATTGCAGCAAAAACAAAGAAGAAGCTTATGCCCCCTTACAGACTGTTATTTTTTATTTGGCAGAAGCTTTCATGGACTGCAGCCCATTTCATGAGGTGCATCTGGTGAAGTAGGCTTCAGGCCATAAAAGCCTGTGCCAGATAACATTTGTGAGTCTTTAAAAACAGGCGTGGGCAACTTTTCAGGTTGCCAGGGACCACTTTTCAGGTTAGCCAAGTGCTCAAGGGCTTGCTTTGTTTGGTTTCTCTCCTTTTCTAGCTTTTAAAAATGAAATGGAAACATTTAGCTACATCTGTGTAAACTAGATTGTTAAATTATTTTAAAACGGATACTTCGTGGAGTCTAATAAATTCATTAAATATTGTTAACCTCGCCCGTGGGTGCCATTTTGCCCATTCCATAGACAGTTGTTTTTTTCTGAAGCCAGATCTCAAGTGCTGAGTTCTAGTGGACCTTTAAATGAATTTGGTTTGAGGCACGAAGGTACTACTGGACCTGGCTGTTTTTCAGTCTCTGGAACTCAAGAAATCAAACTGGATTTTAAAAAGAATCTAAATTCAGGGCCAAGAAACACAGGCCTGTTACAGACTGCCAAAATAAAGCTGCTTCAGGTCTATTTGGAGGTATGTTGTTTAAATGATGCATGCATCCTAAGAATCCAGAAGCTGCACCAAAGCTGCACTCCAGTGCTTAGTAATGGAGTGTGGCTTTGGCGCGACCTCCGGACTCTTAGGACCCATGCATCATTTAAATAGCATACCTCCAAAGAGACCCGAAGCAGCTTTATTTTGGCGGTCTGTAACAGGCCATAGTTTCCAGTTTCATTATTCAAGAACATGGGACAATAGCCAATGATCTTCTTCCCAAGTTAGCCACCTAAGAAAACCTCTGAACTTTGGAGAGGTCTGGGCACCAAATTTGCCTCTATGCTTCCAAAGTTACCACTCTCATTTCTTTCATAGCCAGCCATCTCAGATTGAGTGGGACATATATTTTTAAGTCAGTGAAATTAGAAATGCATTAAGGTTTGCAGATTTAATGATTTTTTTCTTTAGGTCTTTATGGAAATCTGTGATGGCATCTCTCAAAGTCTGCAATGTTTTATTCCCATTTCATTATATGTACATTTCTTACGGTTTTGCTCTGCTGTATATTTTGTGCTTTATGCTCCCTCGTAGATTTCATGTATAGGTGGGTTTCTGGATTGTTCATTGCCACTTGGGAAATACAGTGGAATAAAACCTCAAAATAGGAAGGAAATGTCTCTTATTTAAAAATCTTTCCTTGCCTGCAGCAAAATATTGGAAAAAGCACCAGAGAGTACAGTCAGTCTCTTAGCAGAGACACATTGATCCCCCCCCACCCCTCTTGAGACTTTGTTTCTCTTTGAGTTAACACTGGACCTCAGAAAGCTTCCAGAATCCCCCCACATTCTGGATGGGGATTCTGGGTGCTATAGTCCAATACAAGTAATGCTTGCAATCTCTGCTGTTAACCCAGGGAGCATCTATTCTACACTATAGAAATAATACAATTTGCTACCACTTTTAAGTGTTATAGCTCCATCCTATGGACTCATCAGATCTGGAGTTTTACAAAGTCTTTAGCCCTCTCTGACAATGCATGCTGGTGCCTTGCAAAACGACAAATCCCAGGGTTCTGTAAGGTGGAGCCATGGCAAAGTAGTATCGAACCACATTATTTTTGCAGTGTAGATGGACTCCCAGTGGGAAGGATGTTCCAAGAGGCGTATTCAGAGCAACAGAATCATCATGCAGACCATTGAATATGATGATTATCATCTCTGTCCATACCATGTTTTCTATCCCACTTACCAGAACTTTGGGCATGGTCTTGCTTGCCTCTCTGCCATTGCAGGTTTCCATCTTCTTCCTCTGAAATAATCTTCTTCTGTTACACATCATGTGTTTGTCTGCCTATCGAAGCTCAGATTGAGACCATTCTCCAGTGGCAGGTCACCAGTCATTAGGAACTCTTCCTTATATGCAACCTAATTTACGTCATTGCAGTCTGTTGATCTTAGCTGTTTTTCATTTGTTCCATCTCAGATATCCTCATCTTTCTTGCTAGCAAGCTGAATGATCGCTTTTTCAGCTGTAAAACACAAAGTATATCCATTTACCCCAGAAGTGGAGGATTGAGCACAATAGTGCCCTCCCTAATGACAGAAAATGTTTCATGGGGAAAGATCCCTGCTTATGATAATAGAAACTTTTTTTTCCAACTCTGGGGAGAGGGCAGCACTTTCTCCAAGACAGTGAGCAGATGACCTCAAAGGGTCAGGAGCAAAATGTGGCTGGTGCTTGAAGCCAGTAGCCCTTACTATCATCTACATGAGCTCCAGACTGACTAGAATATGTTGGTTTGTCTTATCACTTGGTCACATGCTTATCCTGCATTTACTGTTGTGCATTTTTCAGATAGCAGCATTTTGCATGTGTGTGTAAGGGAAACAGAGTTTCATTCCACATGAAAATACATAAGAATGTCTTACCAAGACATTAGATTGTCTCCGTTTAGACTAGAAGGGTTTCCTGTATCTGAACAGGTGTTAAATAGTAGAGCAAAGGTAGGTAGGATAGGATGCCTGCTACAGCCTATATTTTACAATTTACAGAATAGTAACCAAATTGTTTACCATTCCTTTTCTTACACTGTGTGTATGCATGCACTAACCAACCGTGCCACTTCATGCATTTGCTGCAGTGAACTCTAAGCCACAAAAGTCTGTGTAGTGACTGATATGCAAACTTTTATGGTGTTATGGTATTCATACTTGTTTTTCCTCCACCCCCAAAAACTCATTTAGTCAGAACCCTTGACTTTTCAATGGGCACTTAATATCCTCTGAGGCTCAAGGATCTCCCAGGGATCCCCAAAATCCATGGATTTTCAAGTCCTGTTATATACAACGGTGTAGTAAAATGACATCCCTTATATAAAATGGGAAAAAATCAAGGTTTCCTTTTGGGGAGAGGAGGAAGATGAAGTACTTTTAAACTGTGGATGGTGGAATCTATGAAGGTAGAATCTGTGGATACGGAGAGCTGACTGTATTATTTGCATTGCATGCCATGCAGAGATATTTTCTGGAGACAAATCAATGCAATATTCTTCTCTTGGGACAGCCATTCCTGTATCAACCAGGGTGAAGGTGAGCGAAAGGCAGCTAGGGTCAGAGAACAGAGGCAGAGTTGGATAGCAAGAACAGCTCAGTTCATTCAAGGTCTCATGGATGACCCAGGAGTTTCACCCAGAGACCTACTTCAACAAGTCCCATCGCCCAGTCTGTGGTGCCAGCTGCCAGGTTCAGATTCAATTTGGCATCTCTGAATGCTCAGGAAACCCATCTTGTGAGTGCCTTGTCTGCTTTAGTTAAGAGATGCTGCCTACAAGCACACAGTCTGCCTTCTTCCCTCTTAAACAAGCTGAGGCTGAGAGCTGCAAAGCAAAAATGAGGCAGAGAGAGCAACTTATTGCTCTTTAACTTTTCTATTACCAACCAAACTTCTTATGCCTTCAATAAAGCTGCTCCCTGAAGCTGGTTAACAGCCTTGCCCCAAGAGGAGGATGATCGCAGGCACAGGGCAATAGCTTTCGGAAGCCCAAGTAATGGAAGCAAAGTTGACTTGACGTTTCCCTTAACGTAGCATAACCAGATGTTTCCCTTTGCAGTTTCTTCCAAATTTTTCACCTTGCAAAAAGAAGTGGGGTGGGCGGAGGAGGAAAGAACCCTCCTCTTCCTCGCTTCTCCATTTGACAAAGCCCCATCTGCATTTCCACAGTACTCCCCTGGTGTCAGGTTCTCTAGATGATCAGAGGAAATCAAGCTTTGAAGAAACAGCTCCTAGCTCCCCACTCCCTGCTGCTCCCATCTCAGGGCTTGGTGCTACTGTGTCTCCCAGGGAGAGAGCCCAACTCCCCGGCTGCCACTTTGATTTATTAATGGCAAATGAGCTATTATTAGGACTCGTGGCTACGGTCCCTCTGGAGAGCAAACATTATTCCTCTCTGCAAATGCAACATGGCACAAGCCCAGCTGGCTAGCTGCGTTGCGTATGATCATTCTTTGAGAATATTAATAGGGCTTGAGAGCGTCGCAAGCAAAGATACCAGCTCCTGTTGCGGCGGGGGTGGTGGTGAGTGCATTGATCTGATGAGCCTATCTGCTCATCTCCTGCTCAGTTTAGGTTCAAAGCATGCACTGAAGTAAGGCCAAGTCACCAAGAGAACAACTTATGGCTTTATTGGTGACAAAGAGATGGGGAAAGGATGCACGAAGAGAAAATATAACCAAGGAAGTGTTTTTGCATCCCTTTGGACAAATGCGGACCCAGTCTCAAGTGCAGATGGTCTCCAGGTCTACGCTGCTGGATGCTAAAATGCTCTCTTGGCTGCAGATGAGCCTTCAAACTCTTGGGCAAGATGCAAACATTTCCCCCTTCCAAAAGAAATCCCTCCCAAATGATGGTATGCACCCTGACAGGGCTGGCTTTTTAGAAGCTTTGACATGATACTCACAGGTTTGGGAATGTGTATCTACTTCTTCCTTCTCCACAAGACAAAGAGTGTATCCCCAGTGCAGAAATAAAGCACTTTGACACCACATTAATTGTTATGATTCTAACTTACAGAATCCTGGGATATCTAGTTTAGTGAAGCATCAGACCCCTCTGACAGACCAGGCTGAATACCTCACCAAACTACAAATCCCAGGATTCTATAGGATAGAGTCATGGGCAGTTATACTGGTGTCAAACTGTTTTAAATCTGTGGTGTGGAATATCCTAAAAGATGGCAAAGATTCATACTTTCAGAAAGAGAGCTTCCTTATCAGCACTAGGACTAGTTCGCCCTGGCTGTATCTCTACATACTTTTAGGCTCAAGGGCTTCTTCACTTCATAACCTGAACAGAGTACTATGTTTAATACGGGCTTTGAAGCAAGTCAGTATATATTAGGGATGTTAATGCTTTGCTCATTTTATTCTTGAAGGAAACAACAGGTTATTTGAGCCATTTTCTTCCCACTGCAAACATTCACAACTCAGGACTTATGCTGCACAAAATTCACGCTTGGTTGTTTTATACAGAAAAAGAGATTTTCTACACAAGAATCAGCAATAGTATTTCTGCACAGAAAGTAGTGGGCTTTTTTCCTGCAGAGAAAAGGTTGCTTCCTATGCAGAAAAGGGTGTTTTTCTGTATAAAACAACCATGTGCAAAATTTTGTGTAGAATAAGTCCTGAACTGCAGGGATTTTCCTAAGTCCAGGATTCTCTTCATTTGGGTTTCCCAACATTTTTCCAGAATTGTTTACAAATAGTTTCAAATCCATCTCTAGTAGATCTCCATTTAGTTATAATAAATGTGTATGGTCAGATGAGATCCAATTACTCTGCTCCTTGCCTATCTTCCTAAGATGTAACCCACAATATATTTCTGTTGTGAATCTGTTATGAAAATGCAAGCAATTAAATAAACCCTTGCACTTTTCTTAAGGGGAAACGGTATGTTTAATAAAATCTTGTCTGTCTTTTGCAAATGATCAGATCTGTCTATATCCTTCCTTCCTTCCTTCCTTCCTTCCTTCCTTCCTTCTCAGGTCCCTCATTTCAAGGTTGCCCCAGAAGAATTCCTCAAGCTGCAGTTCCAGAGATTCACAACCTTGAACCTCCATCCCAGTAACACTGACATCAGCGTGGCTGTTGCTGGGATCCTGAATTTCTTTAACTGCACCACTGCCTGCCTCATCTGTGCCAAAGCTGAATGTAAGTAGCTTTCTGCAAGCTGCCCAGAGTTAAACATTTACCAAGGCTGGTAACCATTTGGCACACCAGGCATCAGATGTAAGAGTGTTGGGAAAGGACAACAAATATGTAGAAATAATGCAATTTGGCACCATGGCTCCACCCTACAGAATGATAGGATTTATAGTTTTGTGAGGCTTAAGGTTTTTTAAAACTACACATCCTAAGAGTCCATAAGATGGAGCTACAGCACTTAATAAGGTGTCAAGCGATGTTATTTCTACAATGTAGATGCACTCATAGGAGTTTATCAAATGGGAGGAATTTCTCTTAAATTCAAATGAAAAGAAAGTGCGGCCAGAACGCATTCACTTAAAGTCACTAGTTTAGCGCAATTACGTGAATGTGCATTGCGTTCGAACTGGCTTCCCATTGCCCGAAAATAGCATGTCATTGCCCGAATTTGCGTGTGGCAGTCTATCACGCAATAACATGAAACCACATGATTGTATTCGGACTGACTTCCCATCGCCTGAATTTGCATCTAGTGGGTTATCATGCAATAATGTTAAACCCCATGATTGCATTCAGATTGCCATTGGATTATACTTCCAATTCCCCTTGTTTGATAAACTCCATAGTGTGAGGATTTCATGCTTTCTGATTGTATGACATGTATATTATGGCACATGTACAATAGGCATGCTGGGGTGTTGGTAAATACACAACCCCACTCTTTGTTTATTATATGCAGAGTGTTGACTTGGTAAGTTGATCTGAAGAAGCTTACATGTGGTTCTGTTCCATACCTCATCTATATCTTATATATGGTGCAAAACACACTGCAGAGACCATTAACTGCCCTGACTCAATGCTAAGGAATTTGGGGGAACTGTAGTTTTGTGAGACATTTACCCTTCTCTGTCAGAGAGCTCTAGTGCCACAATAAAACTACAATTCCCAGGATTGCCTAGCAATGAGCCAGGGCAGTTAAAGTGGTTTCAAACTGGATTGTGTCTGCAGCATGTTTTGGACCTGTGTTTTTGTTCCCTATCAGCCCCAGTTCCCTATCAGCCAAATGCATTTTCTACATTCTGTTAAACCTGGCTAATTTGATAACATTATGAAAAATGTTCCTTAATACGTAATATTATTAAGGGAGGTATTAAGATTGTTTATAGTCACATAATGATGAACTTTTAGCACACACACACACACACAAGCATGCAATATGAACACAAACACACACACACACCTATGTCACCACAAGTTCCCAGGACACTGGTAGAAGGGTATCTGCCTGCTGGAGACACATGCAAACGCCTGCCACTTAATTCCATCTCAGGTTAATTTGATCCTTCATTTAACTAGATAGAAAAGCTCAGAAACCAAATCATTTTTAGAATAGCATGGCACCCAGCCGTTAATTGAGTCAGGTCTGATTGGTTTAATCAGGTACGACTGGGTGAACTGATTATTGGCTGGCTTGCGGCGAGGAGCAAACTTTTAGGAAGGAGCGGCTGTTTGTCCATAAATCTGGAACATGGATAATGCTGGGGGTGTCCTTCCTTTGGAAAGATTTTTGTAAGGGAGAGAGGCTGCATCTGCACTGCAGAAATAATCCAGTTTGACACCACTTTAACTGCCATGGCTCAATGCTGTGGGATTCTGGAAGCAAGGCTCTGGTGCCGCAACGAATTCCACACCCCAGAATAGTATTAAGCCATGGCAGTTAAAGTGGTGTCAAACTGGGTTATTTCTGCAATGTGGATGCAGCCAGAGAGTCCCTTGCCAGCAAACAAGCTTCCTCTTTCTTCTCAGCCATTGCTCCATTGAGTGTGGAAGAAGAAGAAAGCACCATGTCAAGGGATATTATTGGACTACTACACTGTTATACCACAATTGCACTGCATTTGTTCTGACTTTGCCTGGAGCTTATTGCATGACATTGTAGCTCTCCTGGTGCTGTAATGTGTTGGAAATTTGGAAATCAATATTTCCCCACTTGAAATAATCCATTAATGGCTCTCTATCTCGCTTTTATTAGAGATGAGGGGACATTATACCCTGGAGGTGAATCCAGTCCTCCAAGGGTCCCAATCCAGCCCTCTGAGGTTTTCAACATGGCTTTTCCCCCTTCACTTTGTACAATCATGTTTTTCTAATCTTAATGGTTATTTATTGGCAGTAAGACCTTAAAGCTACTGTATACTGGCCCCATAAGGTTATGTATCGGCACTGGAATGCAGCCCCCGAGAATTGCTCTGTAATTGAATTTGGCCCTTGAACTGAAAGAAGTCCCCCACTCCTACCTTATGGATGGACAAAATAATTCAGCAATTACTGAAATTCCTGGAACTAAAAAGTGACAGCTTGCATTTTCCAGTGAATGGAGGCAGAGCTTACATTCTCTAATAGCAATTCCCCTTTTCTCATGACTGACGGAAATACATGTGAGCATTTACATGATGTTGTATAGTTTCAATTGCATAAATTTGCATAATGTGTTGTTGTTGTTGTTGCTATGTGCCTTCAAGTCATTTCTGATTTAAGGTGAGCCTATCATGGGCTTTTCTTGGCCGAATTTGTTCAGAGGGAGCTTTCCTTTGCCTTCCTCTGAGGCTGAGAGAATGTGACTTGCCCAAGGTCACCCAATGGGCTTCTATGGCTGAGTGAGGATTTGAACCCTGGTCTCCCAGTGTCCTAGTCAAACACTCAAACCCCTTTGCTATGCTGGCTCTGGCATAGTGCATGCTAGTGCAGAATTTGGATTGCCTTGGTACAATATGTGTGCACAGTTGGGACTAAGCCCAATTTTCTACTGGAAGAAGGCATTCTTCCCATCAGGCACCAAAGAAGCTTGCTACTCAGGCTGCATCTGCACTGCAGAAATAATGCAGTTTGACACTGCTTTAACTGCCATGGCTCCATGCTATGGAATCCTGGGATTTGTCGTTCATTTTGGCCCCAGAGCTCTCCGACAGAGAAGACTAAAGAGTTTACACAACTCCAAATCCCAGAATTCCATTTCTTTGAGCCAGGGCAATTGAAGTGGTATCAAACTGCATTATTTCAGCAGTGCAGATGGCGCCTCAAAACAGAGGCACAGCTACTCATGTGGGCCACAGCTGAACGTGACTTTACTCTCCTTTGGTGAGCCTTGGTCATGCACTTCAGAGTGCCAGAGCAGTGCCTATAAGAATAATAGAATCCTAGAGTTGGAAGAGATCCTAAGGGTCATCTAATTCAGCCCCCTTTTGCCATGCAGGAATACACAATCCAAGCACTGCAACAGATGGCCATCCAGCCTCTGTTTAAAAATCACCAAAGAACCTTCTTTGAAGCTTCCTCATGTTGTGCCTATAAAATAACCCCTTGAAAGAGCATCCATTTTGTTCATGAAGTGTACTTTTGAGCTTCTCCTCTTCGCATCATCAAAACAGAAAGGATTCTCTCTTGGGTTGAAATGGAGCCCTTCCTTTCCCTTTGCAGGCTGTGGAGCCAGACTAGGCTGCTTGTGAGCTGAGCAATTCTCCACCTCCTGTTCATGCAGATCAGAGAAAATTAAAGGGGGAAAACATTTTTATGTGCCCATATAGTGCTTTTCATCGGAGTGCCACTCTGATCAAATGGATGCAGCAACTTTCTTACAAGACAAACCTCAAGCTCTGGGGACTATTTAGTGTGGAAAGAGAAGATGCCTGGGACATGATAGTGGCTTATAAAACTATTAATGCTCTGTTGAGACTGGGGAGAGACTTAGAGCAATGTTCTTTCCCTCTCCCATCATACTAGAATTCATGGTCACGCAATGAAATTGGCAGTAAATTATGGCCAGGCGGAAAGTGGTATTTCTTCACCCAACGCATCATTAATTTACAGAATGTGCCTCCACGGTACATGATGTTGACCATGGGTTTAGCAAGCTTCAATGCAGCATTTGACAAATCTATGTGGGATAGAACTCGTGCTCAGAGGCACTATGCAGCCGAATCGGAACTTGGGAAAGTTAACTTCGTGCAATGCCGACACCCAGAATCCTCCTGGGAGAATTGCAGAATAAACTTTTCTGGCTCTGATTGGGATACAAACAAAAAGCAAGGCCCAAAGCCCTGTTTTGGGGCATCCGTTGGCCATTTTGGGAAGCCAAATGTTGAAGTAGGTGGCTCTTTGCACGTTATTTTTGAATAGCATCTGTCGGTAATAGGAATAAAATGAGCCGTCTGTATTTCTGGGAATGAGAAGGAGCTTGGGGACTAATCAAGAGAGAAGCAACAAAGGCCCAGCGTGAATTTTTTTGCTTCGATTTAGCCACAGAGTTAGGTAGAGGATGCTTTCCAACAAGACGATGCAGAGCTGTAAAATTAAAGAGTAGGATTTAATTTTATTCAGGTGGAAATTGAAATTAGACCTCAAACTGTAAAATACTGGCACAAACAGCTGCCTCTGAGGAGGCTAGATCTTCTGCTAGTCTCAAAAAGCACAACTAACTGCTTTGCCCATTTATTCCGGCACGGATCACCAGAACAGAGGGTGGCCGGGTGTCTGCTAATTGCTTCAGGCCAGCTGTTAAGATGTTGCCGGTGGAAAGGAAAAGCGATAACCAGGGGCAGAGGACAAATTGCAGCATGGCAATTGGCAAGAGCAGCTTCCAGGCCCTGAAATCTGGAGAAAATAGGGATAATTGGGAGTAGGGCTAAAAAGAGGAGTCGTATCAGCCTTGTTGGAAATGAGGGACTGATCCCTGAAGATGTTTGTGCCAGTCGATTGAGGAATGGCTAGATCTCAGTGTTAGGACTGTTCCAAAGCTATGTGCTTTGAAGTATGTCAATGCTTTTATTGGGAATTGGGTAGAACACAAATGTGTTAATAGCTACCTCCTGACTTGCATGGCACAAATTTCTCTTATTGCTGTTTTGAAAACCTGACAACACTAGTTTTGCTCCAAATGGCACAATGGGCCAAGAAAGAGTCTGCATCTACCATCTTACTCCCTCTTCCCCTCCTCTTGTTTCTGGCTTCTTAGTACACTGGTGTTATGTTGTGCAAGCAGAAAAACATACAAATACCTTTATGAGGAGCCAGAGAGCTGCAGGACCAGCCGGGAATGGATGTTCCTGTTTCAAAGCCACATCACAGACAAAAAGTAGATTTCCTCCTCCTCCAGCACTGTTCGCCCTGAGATTTGTCTTTCTGCCTGAAGACGTGGAAAAAGCACAGACTTTTGCTGGCGCCCTGAGACCTGATAACTCTAGCCTGGGATCAGAATTTCAAGTGCATAATTAATACTTAAATTTGCATATCTTAGGTTTACTACAAACTACTTAGTGCTTGAATCACAGCATCCTAGCAACTCAAGATGCAGCATCTGAATTAGATCTAGATTACATTTGATTAAATGGAGATGAGGACAGGGGAGCTTAGCTGCTGCCTTATACAAAAAGAGAGAGAGGAAGAAGCATCCCTATTTTGATCAGAGGTTGGGAAAGTTTCATTTTTCGACTGTATGTTCCACACACCACACTGAGCAAAAGCAGTTAGAGAAAGACTAACCCCGACCCCAACCTACTTGTAATCCGCCTTGATTCCGCAAGTAAAAGGCAGAATATAAATAAATCGTATTATTATTATTATTATTATTATTATTATTATTATTATTATTAACCAAGCTGTTCTGGCTGAATGACTGGGGGAGCTGTAATCCCCCCAAAATTTTTGAAGCTCTATATTGACCTCTAGCTTTGGAGATAGGACAGAAAAATTAGCAGGTACTAAAGGCACCAGATCTCTTCTGTACTTGGATGGGAGACCACCAATGAAAACCAGATGCTGTAACCTACATTTCAGAGGAAGGAATACTAACTGAGTATTCATTGATTAAGAACCCTATGAAATATATGGGGTTGCCATACGTTGCCAGGTGACTTGAAGGCACATGCACTCACAAAAGCAAATAACCAGACACAGCAAAGCGTGTTGTTTCTTGGTAAAATCTCAGAAGTCAATTTTTAATCTAGGAAACTCATCCCTTGAAAAACAACTGGGTGGTGTCTTCTTTTTAAAAATTTGTCATTAATGTTATTGTGAAAACGTCACTGGATGTGAAACGGGTCAAAACCACAGCTTAGAAAATGTATCCCTTACTTCATTTTTTGCATGCAAGAACACATAATTTGCAACATTGCTTCCCACTGGGCAAGACTGCAATTTTTCTGTGACATTGTTTTAAAAAAATTAGTCTATTGCATTCCTGGACTTTGTTTTGTGAAAAATTCACTGGTACAAAAAAAAAATTGTATTTGTGCAAAACATTTATTTATTTATTCCTTCGTTTAAATATTTATAGCCTCTGCTATATGATAAGATCTCAGAGGAGCTTGCCAGTGAAATCAGTTCCAGCAGATTAAAGCAATTTAAAACAATCAAAATAATTTAAATGCATTAAAACCATATTAAAAATGTAACAATTTAAAAACAGGTTTAAGTGTTAGCACAGCTTAAAACTATGTACATAGACATTTTTGGAATAAATCCACTAGACTCCAAAGGCTTTAACAAACAGTCATGTTCCAATTTGGAGTCCAAATGATGCCAGGGTTGGTGGCATTTGAGAGACTCAAGAGAAGGGCATTCTATAGGTAGGGTGCCACAGCTGAGAAGGCTCCTTCTCCTGCCCTTTGGCATTGTATTGCCCACATTGGTGTTACAGAGGAGGGCACCACAGAAGATTCAATTCTTGGACAGGTTGATACAGTAGGCCCTTGATGTCCACGGGGGTTTGGTTCAAGGATCTCCCGTGGATACCAAAATCTATGGATGTTCAAATCTCTTTAAATGCAAAGTGTAGTAAATGTGTGTCCTTTATATAAAATAGCAAAATCAAGGTTTGGTTTTTGGAATTTATATACTTTTGGATATTTTCAAACCATGGACGCTTGAATCCAGGGATAAAAATTCCATGAATACAGAGAGCTGACCCTATAGAGAGAGGCACTCCCTCAAGTCTTGAAATCCCAAGCCATTAAGGGCATTGAATGCCACCGTCAGTACATTTAATTGACAACAAGTTTGCTTTTTTGTGGAAAAAGAAATTGTTTGCACAAATTTTCCAAAAAGGTCCTTAAATTGCTCATAAATTTCTTCTGTTTGCAATGGAAGACCAATTTTAATTTTTAAAATCAAAGTTTTCCTTAATCGGAGCAAAAATGGAGTCATTTACAATCTCTCTGCGTGCCATCGTTCAAGTGAGCAAAATCCTTCAAATTACTGCACAATGCATCCCTGAAATAAATATTCCTTTTCCTTTTTGTTATCGAAGGCCAGGGGGAGTGATGCGAGCGGCAGGTGGCTTTAAACCTACACAATTGTGAAACACTGCTAAGCACTGTTTTGACAGTTTAAGTGATGCTTAAGTGACAAGGTGGCCGCCTGCGTCCCGTTAAATCCCACCTTTAGCAAACAAAATTCTTTCCCATTGCTATTGCTGTGAGATTAATCCACAAATGAGTTCCTAGCTAGGTAAAAGAGGAGAGCAGGAACGAGGGCGGGTATATCATAAAGAGACGCATATAGGCAAGCTGGTATTCCAGGCAAAGAAAATAATAACTTCCACTAGATATAAACTTCTCATCTCAGGCTTTCATTGCTTTAATGCTTCACTTGGTTACCTTTCGTGACTCACTCAGCTTTCTTGAGGGGGAGGCAGTCTACACTTTTGATTAAATATTGTTGTAGCGCTGAACATTGATCCTTCAGACCTTCTGGGTGACTGTGCAGTCAGAAACGATAGCAGTATATGCAAGTATATATTTTAAAAATTTACCAGTTGCATGACACATAACAGAGGATTTATACTGCCAACCAGGAATGGACAATTTGAGCAGATTTGGGAGCCAGGTTTCTACCCTGGAACTCTCTTGGAGCCACATGCATTGCTAAAATTAGTTTTTTGTGGGGTTTTTTGGGCTCTGTGGCCATGTTCCAGAAAAGTTTCTTCCTGACGTTTTGCCAACATCTGTGGCTGGCATCTTCAGAGAATGTTTTGCTTGGAAAAATTGGGTGTATATATACTGTGTGAGCCTGGGAATGCAGGAGTGATTTGCATGTGTATTGTTCTGTGTTGATGGCTGGCAAAACATTCTCTGAAGATGCCAGCCACAGATGCTGGCGATATGTCAGGAAGAAACTTTCACATGGCCACATAGCCCGAAAAACCCACAAAAAACTATGGATGCCAGCCATGAAAGCTTTCGACTTTACATTGCCAAAATTGTTCCAATAAATTCCAAATGTGGCCTGAAGTCCACTTTTTGTTTTGACAAATGAGCAATTTTTATATTAACCAGTATAGGTTGAGAGATACAAACCATTTTAATAAGTGAATTGCCACTCCTGGAAAATTCTGAGAGGCAATCTTTCTCTCTTTCTTTCCTTCTCCTTCTCTTTTTTCCTTTTCTGTGGCTACATCTGCACTACAGAAATTATCCAATTTGACTTTAACTGCCATGGTTCAATGCTATGGAATTCTGGGAACAGTTGTGGTGCTAGAACTCTCTGACAGAGACAGTTAAATGTCTCAACAAAACATACACCTCAAGGATGTGGACAAGCTAGTTGGCATATGAAAACCTATGTCAAGAAGTCAAGAAGGTGTTCTGGATTCTTCACCTTCTTGACTTCTGAAAGCAGCCAGGGATAGTTTAGATGCTTGGACATCAGAGATTGCCTTCTGGAAGGAAGGGATAATTTCTTCTGCTCTGAAAAATAAATAAATAGCAGTAGCAATTTGGTTGTCTTTTAAAGAATCTTCGTCCTCAAATGGAAAGATTGATCCATTTGGTTGATAAAGGTTGATAAATCTTTTTCATTCCAGAATTCTCTGTAATGAAAAAAAGAAATCTTCTTCCCAAACTGCAGGGCTTTATTTCATGGCTGAAAGGTTTAAATCAATCAGTGAATGCCATTAATGATGGATTTATTTACTACTGAGCAAAATGGTGGATTTTTAATCAGACGCCATCTAATTCTAGTTGTACACTATCAAGAGCGTCGCGTTTGGAGAGAGGGCGAAGGAGAAGGAGGCTCAGCAAGAGGAATGTCCAAACATGAGATCGTTTGTCTAAGTTATTCATTTGAGAAAAACTATTACCTTCATTAACCATCTTTAAAATGTCACCTGTAGCAAATTATTGTAATTGTTACTTTAATCAGTTAAAAGGCAGGCTGTTAATCAACGAAAAGTATTGCTTTCAGAAGCAGTTCATTCAAAGAGAACAGTCTTATTGATGGCAATTTTTGCATGGATTTTGAGAGTGTCAGGGGTAAAGGTGTTGTTAAAATTGGATTGTATTATCTTCTTTTATTGAACAAATTTTCAGTAGCAGATAATATTCCCCCAGATGCACATCATGTGTTATGTGCTTCTGTCATAGTAAGCATTCTTCAATTATAAAGAAATGGGGCAGACCAGGTGGGTGATTGAAATAGCATTCATATATCCTAAAAATGATATGATATAATATGATTATATATTATATTATATTATATTATATTATTATTGTGGCCAGAATTCTGTTGGTGACACATACAAATATATCTTTGTATGTCCTTTTTTGCCAATTGCTTTTGGAGGTATCTAGAACCTCCATCCTCAACAAACCACTTCTTTCACAAGGTACTTTCTCCCTGGCTGGGTTCCTGCCCCATGGCCATTTACCTTACATTTACCTGAGTTTCTGCAGTCAGACACATGAAGAAAGAGGTCGTCCTTGGAGGATCTCTGAAAGGTCCAGAAACTTCAAGCATCCCATTGTAGAAATGCAACTGGATGTTGATTCACCATTGGTTGGTTTCCTCTAGCCATTGAATGGCCATGAAAGACAGGGGCATCACTAAGGAGTGCAAGGAGTGCGGACTGTACCGGGTGACATTTCATTGTGTTAATGGGAAGGAGTTCCTTCCACATCTGGCAGCTCTGCGAGTGAGTTTCCGCCTTCACCTACGCAACCGGCAGCTTCACCAAAACCAGAAAAGCTATGGTTCAGCAGGAGCAGCCCATCCTCACCAGCCTTCAGTGGCTGTTGAAGTTGAAGTGTTAAAAATGATAAGCACTGGGTGTCAAATGCACTAGTCATGCCACTGATGGGAGGTGCCTAGGCATCAAAAGAAGACAGGAGGAATTTCAGTTATGCATGGCAGAGTTTTATGCCCTGTGATTTCTATGCGGGATCTCATCCGTTATATTGTTTTGTGACAGTCAGTGGAGGTTTTTTCATTATTTTGTAAAGGAAAAAAAAAAGCCCACAAATTGTCACAGCTATATGATATTTGGTAAGGAGCATCCACCTGGTAAGTGACATAAGCTGCACCAATTTCAGAAATAGCCTGAGAAAATGTCTGTGGCACAGCAGTTACCAAATTCGCCCCAGTCTCATTTTTGTATGTAAGTAGGTTAGGGGAATACTGGAACTCCGATGTTACAGGGGTTATGTGTACCTAGCAGCAAGACAGATTTCTTTCCTTATATGTAACTGAAAGGTAAGAGGGAATGTGGAGATCTGAGTTATAAGTGAACAGATTTGTGAGATGGGAAAATATGTTTACTGCTTTCCGCTTCCATTCTTTTTGGTGCATGGGAGAATTTGCCAGCATCTTAGTGGAATTTATTTCCTTCCTTCCTTCCTTCCTTCCTTCCTTCCTTCCTTCCTTCCTTCCTATCTATCATCTGTCTCCCACCCTATATCTGCCATATTTGCCCCAGTCTGATTATTTTGGGTTTTGCAAGCTGGAAACTGACTCCAACTTATTCACTAGAAAAGTCATTGTTTCTTTTACATGCAGGCCTTCTAAACCTGGAGAAATTGCTCCGTCAGTTCCTTATCTCTAAGGAAACCCTCTCAGTCCGCATGTTGGATGACAGCCGGGATCCGACGCCATTGTTGAAGGAGATCAGGGATGATAAGACGGCCACCATCATTGTGCACGCCAATGCTTCCATGTCCCATATCATCCTTAAGAAGGTAAGCAGAAGGTGACTTTCATCAGTTGAACTTGCCAAGTTTGAGATGTGCCCTCTGTCTTAAGAGTTTCTAACTCAGGTTCACCAACTGAAGCTGAGTGGCAAGTAATTTAAGAACTGACAAAAGGAGGCCCATGTTATTGTGATATGTAATTAACTTAGAGAAAATCATGTCCTCTAATGGCTCGGCTACCTGCTTAAAATAGATTTTTCCAAAAGATTAAGACAAATTAATGGCTGGTATTTCTGTTTCCTTTATGATGTTCACTATGTTTAAGCAGGCATAGGCAAAGTGCAACCCTACAGATGTTGCTGTAAGTCAAGTCCTATCAGCCTAGCCAGTAGAGCCAGTGGTGAGGGTTGATGGAAATTGGAGTCCAACAACACCTGGAGTGGCATGCTTTGTCTGTCACTGATCTAAAGAGAAAATCTATGCACACTTCCATGACTTTTTATCTACAGAAAAATAGTTCTGCTCTCCATTGTTGGGAACTTTTTATGGTTTAGAATGGATTGTACACAAAACAGTGCTTGGGGTATCTTGTTCTACGTGTGTAGCCAATGTTTGTGTTCATTCCCCCTCTATTTCCCCCCTTTTGTTTACAGCTTTCTTTAAAAATTGATCATTTCTCCTCTTCCTTTCCCTACAGTTTGTTATGTGAGTTGGAACACTGGGCCCCCTTTGGCTTTAAAGTTTTGGCAGTCCTCCCAACCAGTCCATTAGGCAGGGAAACAATATTAACAATTTATAAACAACCGTTTGGATCCGCAGCCTCATCAACACACATTGGCGAGCGCAAGTGTGCAGTTTAGCAAGCGTGGGGTTGTTTTGTGGTGGCATTTGCTTCATATACAATGAGGTTGAAGATACAGAGCTCCTTAGACTCTATAATTTTGTTTTCAGAGTCCAGAAATGTTGCAGAAGAACTGACAGGGTACTGGGGGCTTAAATCCAAAACTCAGTACCCTACCTGGAAATGAATATGGTGAACCCTCAGGGCCTTCTTCTCACAGTGGATATTATGTGAACTGGGGAGGGCAGAACTCTTTGAATCCCACCAGGTAGCAAGCTTGTGGTTAACTATGACCCCCCCATCTGCATGGGCCAAATAAAATGTGCCACCCCCCATGTTGAGGAGTCTGAATGATGCAAGGCCTAATCTTCTGGTGTAAACTATCCAGACAATGTCCATCCAATTCAGCAACAAACCTAACATATACCCACCCTTAAAATGTTTTAAAATAACTCACCTTTTGCTCCACAAGATCTGGAGCCTTCCGTTGTGATGTCAGGTGGCTGTTGACAACACATCCCACTGTTCTGCCTGGCACCACCACCACCACCACAGCAAGTTGCTTAAACTGAGGTCAGACTGAGGAACCAGCCATGTGATCGATGCTGGGCATGTTGTTCTGACTGTAGAATGAGTGATTTGGCAGGGTGGTGGCAGTGCTGTGTGGTACAGTGGAACACGTGTGAACAGCCACCCAGTATTGCAACAGAGGGACCCAGGTAATGGAGGGATGTCAGGGCAGCTCTGGGTCTAGAATACTCTGGGCTGCTCCCAGAGTATTCTGGCTCATGAGGATGCAGCCTGTGTTGTGGTTATGGTTTCTTTCCTTTAATGGGTGTCACTGGAATGACTCGGAGTACAGAGAGAACTCAGACAATGGAAGCAGACATTGGAAATTAACTGCTGCCTATCTCTCCAGACATGTCCTGTGTTTGTAAATCATAGCTGGTGCCAGAAATTCACCAGAGGTAAACCAGACAGAATACCATTTTGGAAGATTGTTTGGGTTTATTTTTTGTAAAATCTTTATCAGAACTGGTACAATGCCTACCAGTTCCCAAAGCTTTTTACCAGTCTCTATGAGCTTTCTGTGTGACTACCATACCCTACAAAATGTCTAGATCGGTTGAGACTAGTATAAATACTGAGTGCCTACTCCTCTGTCCTTGTCTAGTAATTCAGGAGCAGAGCTCAGAAGATATTGAAACTCACTGCAGAACTGGGAGAACACATCTTCTTTATCACCCCCATTCTTTGATTGATTGATTGATTGATTGATTGATTGATTGTTGTCATGTTCAGCTGCCTGCTAACTCAATGTTCTTGGAATAGCTTACGTCCTGTTAAAAATATAAAATGTAAAATAAAACAATGACAAAAGACAACGTAATATAAAACCAATATTAAAGCAACAGAGAATGAAACATTGCCGCACCTCAAAGCAAACTAAAACCAGAAGAGAACTAAAACAGATTTTAAAATGTTTGGGAGAGTGAAGAGAAAAGCTTCCTATGGCACTGAAAGGACCATAATGTTGAACTGTAATCTTCTTGGAGGAAGGGATTCTGCAGATGAGTTGCTGCCATTGAAACAATCCCTTTCTCATTTATACTTTTGGTCTAGAAAAAGACTTTGCTTTATTTAGTGGGAGTACTTGGAAAAAGTGCTCAGATGATGCCCTTAGGACCTGGGTAGGTAACAATTCACCATAGAGGCAACATCATTTCAAAACATGGCAATCTCTCCTAAAGCTCATTTGAGGGACAGTTCCTTTCATCAGTGCCAAATCCTGTTTTGATCTTTCTATTAGTAAAACCTATGGATTGCTATAAAGTACCAAAACAAGACATAAGTTTTTCTGGCCCTCTACACCAAGTAGGGGTGGGCAATTGTGAAAAGCTATGGGGCTGCATTAGCACCCCCAGGAAATCTTGGAGGGACACACACTCCCACAAAAAGAAATCAAATTGTTTGGCTCCAAATGCCATCTAGGGAACACAGAGGCATTTTTATGATGTTGTTGGGCCTTTCTGGGCTCCTGGGCATTTTGAGGCAAACGAATGTTATGTAAAAATTGGTTTGGACTCCTGGGAGGGGTCCAAGAGGGATCCAAATGTAAATGCTCCTAGAAGTCATTTTGGGACATTGAGGAGGAAATGAAAATTGAAAAAAGAAAAGACTCCTGGGATGGCCTGGGGTCACAAAACAGCCCCGGGGGATTAGAGTTTGCACTTTTCCTAAACCTGGTTTACATAGTGTGTAGCTGCAGTATCAACTGGTTGAAGTGTGTGTACTACAGGGGCTTCTATCACAGATATAGCACCACCAACAGAACTTTTCATATCACCCCCAGGCACAAATTCTTTTTCAATAAAGTCAGCATGCATACTGAGCTGTCAGTTTAGGGAGTAATGAATCGTCCCCGTTGCGTGAAGACTGAAGCACCAGCTCAACTGTAATCGAATGATACATGTAAAATGAATGAAGTTGGCATGCTTCTGCTCATATTATACTAGAACATACTTGGAAACAAACTTTCAAACCTATCTCAAATGAGAGGAGAAACTATATAAGCCTTTAAAAAAAAAAGAAAGCAGTTCTGTTTAAAATCCATGCAAGATCATTGCTGCAACTGAGTTTCAAGCTGGATAATTGACCATAACAGCAAGATGGCACTCTGGTAAGTACTGCAGGCCAGTCCTAGGGTAACATGTCTCCTTCCTTAGCTTTGGGATTGTTAACCACAATCCTAAATCCAAGCCTAGAATCTATGGCCCAGGCAAGTATAGCACTGTGGTTCCACATTAGCTGCCATGACAACATGCTGTGGAATCCTGGGATTTGCAGTTGGGGTATATTTAGAATTCTTAGCCAAAGAGTTCCAGTAGCTCACCAAACTACACATCCCAAAATTCCATAGGACGTTGTCTTGGCAGTTAAAGTGGAGCCATAGTACTATAATTATGGAAGTGAAAGGCCCCTTGGTTCTCCTGCACTCTCCACCTTTCATCCTCCCATTACCACCATCTCTGCCTCACTGAAAGCCAGTTGTGTGAGACATTTAACTTTCTCTGTAGAGAGCTCTGACGTCCCACCAAACAGCTTCCAGAATTCCATAGCATGAAACCATAAAGTGGTGCCAAACTGGATTATTTCTGCAGTGCGGATGCCACCATCACTCTTCCCATATTTAGTGGGTTACGTATGTTGCTGATGTTCCTGACCCTTCCTTCTCAGTTTTCTAGCAAATGTGGCTACATCTTTTATAGCCCAAATATGCTAGATGAGAGATTATTCTAAAATTGAGCTTGCAAATAATAAGAATAAGAATAATTTTGGACAATGATTCTCAGAATCCCCCAGCCAGCCATATTTGGGGACTTGTAATAGCCTTTCCAGAGCTCTTACCTATAGAAGATGATGCCTCTCGAAACAATATGTCTACACATGAGTAACTTAACTAAGCTGTAGGGGCTGATCTGCATGTTTTCGTTATTAAGTGATTGTCCTTTTCCTCCACTTCACGGTATTCATGATATTGAAGGGAAAGTTCTCCCAGAAAACTCCAAGTTTCCATATGACTCTGTGATGTTGATTAATGGCTGTGTTCCCTATGGAGCAAGGAGATGAAGAGTGCAGCGTGGGGAATGTTAAAAAAAAAAATACGTATCCATATTTAGAAACTCCCCGCTGCCCTGGCTCACAGTTCAGCAGTGGCAGGATTTGGTATTCATGCAAAGCTGTTCCCATTATTAGTCCTTGCAGGTAGAGATGTGTTTGTCTTCCGTCCACAGACTAAGGTCAAAAACAAGTTGCTAATAGAGTCTGCCTGGTTCTTGGAGAGATCAGAGAGATCTGTAGCGACTTAATGCATCTCATCAACTCAGCACTGTATCATTTTAATTGTACATCTGCCAAGCGGCTGGTGTATGTCTGTGTGCGTTTGTGTGTGTGTGTCTGTGTATCTCTGCATGCAAAAGCTTCAACCAAAGGACAACTTTCTTTTTTGACCTTCAGTGTTTGACCAAAATAAATAAATAACATAAAATCGCCCCCAGATCCAACCTGCTGTGTTTTGTTTTGGGAAACCAGTGCCAAGATATGGTTTCTCTCCCTCCCTCGCTGCAGAGTTAATAAAGGATTTGAATGAATTCTCTCCGTATTGAGGGCTATCCCTTCAGCCCGTTGCCATAGAAATTTTGCACAGCTACAGAGCTGACCGTTTTCTTCGGACACCCTCTTCTCTTGCGCTTCCTTTCTCTCGGGTATTCTCCAGCCGTGACTGACATAAAGATGTCAAAGATTGAAAAGATTGCTTTAAAAATGTTTTCTGAAGTGCTGAATTTTGGAATACTGTTCTATTTAAGCAGAGGATGGCTAGAGACGAGGGGTAAAGAGGAAAATACACATACACATGCTGGTATGGATATGTGGCATTGTGCCTTATCTCCTTTTTTTAAATTTGAAGCTCATCAGGTTTGGCATTTTAACAAAAGTCATGCAAGGAGGGTAAAACTTGATGAAGACGGATGGTGATTATAATAAAAAGAGCTACTTCTGTGTTCCAGCCTTTGCAGGGTGTGAAGCAAGTGCTTGATACATTCCTCCAGGGTTTAACTCAGGCTGTGTGGGTTTCAGAGCCAAAGATCAGTCCTGGTAGCTGCAAAGTATTTAGAAAGAGAAGGCAGGTTGTGTCCCCTAAGCATCAGCTGAACATAGGGGTTTTGTTTCCTGGGAAGGTTTGAGCATGGCATAATGGTTTGGGTAATGGACTGCGACTCTAGAGACATGGTTTGATTCCTAGCTTGGCCATGAAACCCACTGGATGACCTTTGGCAAGTCACATGCTCTCAGCCTCAGGGAAGGCAATGACAGACCTCCTTTAAAAAATCTTGCCAAGAAAAACCCATGATAGGTTCCCCTTAGAGTTGCCATAAGTTGGAAATGACTTGAAGGCATACAACAATTGCTTTAGAGTCCCAGCATGGTGCAGTGGTTTGAGCATTGGACTATGACTCTGGAGACCAGGGTTCAATTCTCACTTGGCCATGAAAACCTATTTGGGCAAGTCATATGCTCTCAGCCTCAGTGAAAGTAATGGCAAGTCACCTCTCCTTTTTCAGTACTGCTTTTTCCTCCTTTAGAAATAAATGTCAGTATTTCTCAAGCAAAACTTTGTAGGTGGCCTCTTTCTAGACCCACAGTTCTACATCTCCATTTCTCTTTTTGCACCATCCTCCTTGCTCCTACCAGGTCCTCTCTGGGGCAAACATCAGAACTCCAGTTTATAAATTAGCAAGATGCAATACCCTTCATATAGCATGCAGCATGTTTCAGAGAAGCAGGGAAAGAAACCCTTGTAGCTAGGCAGTGGAGTGATGGAGAGAAACCTGTTTTTCCTTGCATCCTCCTGTATAAAGCCAAAGGCTTGCTCATGCTCTGAGCAACAGCATCTGTCAGGCCTCTTTACTTGTCTCTTCCAGCTGTTGTTGCTCTTTCTCCTTGTCCCTTTCTCCACCATCTCTACATGAGCATGCAAATGGTACACCTAAATAATGTTGGTATATCTGAAGACTGTGAAGATTTGCCAGAATTGTATATCGCCTTTTACTTAACTTTGCATTTACTTTGCTAAGTTGAAGAAGCACAAAGAAAGCCTATTTGTGAATTGCAAAGTCATTTTGGGACACCAGCAAGAGTGCTCAAAGCACATTGGGGCCAATACACATCAGTGTGTGATGTGCATTAGTGTGTGGTGCACAAAGGTATGCAATGTGTATTGTTGCATTAGGTACATTGTGCACAGTGCTGGCTCTGCTATGTAATAACGTAACATAATAATAATAATAATAATAATAATAATAATAATAATAAAACTTTATTTATATACCGCCCTTCTAAAAACCAGGGCGGTGAACAACAGTTCCAACAATATAACAACAGGTCATACAAAACATTAAAAACAGATTAATAAAAATAATAAAATGTCCATGCCGGCAAGACAGTGCTGACAAGGGGAGGGGGGGAGAGTAGCTGGTCAGGGGTAAGCTTGTTCAAATAAGTGGGTCTTTAGCCCCTTCCTAAATTGGGCTAGGGAGGTGGCTGAGCGGAGCTCGAAGGGCAGCGCGTTCCAGAGGTTGGGGGCTGAGATGGAGAAAGCCCTCCTGGTGGTAGAACTATATTTCGCCTCTGGAACGGTTAACAATAGCTGCCCTGATGATCTGAGTGTGCGGGGCGGATTGTACGGAGAGAGGCGGTCCTCCAGATACCCTGGGCCCAAGCCATTTAGGGCTTTATAGGTAATAACCAACACCTTGTATTGCGCCCGGAAGCGAATAGGCAGCCAATGTAAGTCTTTAAGGACTGGTGTTATATGACTGGCCCTGGCAGTGCCAGTAACCAGACGGGCTGCCATATTCTGCACAAGTTGCAGCTTCCGGGTATGGTACAAGGGTTACCCCATGTAGAGCGCGTTGCAGAAATCCAAACGAGAGGTTACCAGGGCGTGTACAACCGTTTCAAGGTCTCCCCGGTCGAGGTAGGGACGCAGCTGGCGTATCAGCCGAAGCTGATAACAGGTGCTCCTGACCGTCGCATCCACATCAGCCCTCTACTGGAAGAGACATTACGAAACTGACCTAATCGAATTCCTACATGCGTGAGTCCACTTAAGACGTAACTCCCATACAGGATTCTGGCCATTATATGCAGCATTTCTTATCTTTGGTGGATCTCAGCAACTGCTAGAAGAGTTGTTGACAGCAAGGCAATAAATTCTCCCCCCATCCCCATCAAGGTTTTGCCAGTTTGTACAAGAAACCTCTGCAAAAATTAATCTCTTTCTCCTTTGTTGAAGCAAAGCATCCATTCACACCAAGCCCAAAAGGAGAGGTGTATGTGGGAGGGGAATGCTGACAATGCATGCTACCTTTTAGAAGTCCATGATGTTTAAAATAGCCAGCACAGTTTGTGCCAATATTGACCTTGTGAGTGTGGATTAATTTGCTGGAAATGCACAAAAACAATTGACAAGCAAGAATGTATTTTCCTAATGTGTGTAAAATTTGATGTAGGCAGACCAAAATCATGTGGATGTTGCCCTTTAGAAAATCGTCGTCATCATCTGGTGATGAAATGCATGACTTGGCTTACGTGCATTGGGTTTTATATGTGCAAGGCCACTTGTTCTGATGTTCCAGCCTCTGAAGGTGCAGAGATATCAGAGGTAGTCCAGACATATTTTTGCTCCATCCAACAGAACAATTCCCTCCACTTACATCCGTATCTCTGTTCTCATACCTTGATCGAGAATGAGCTCTGGCAATCAAATGGCTGGCGTTTTATCTCAGGATGCAATGTGTCTCCCTTCTCAGCAGAACTTCACTCCTTGTTCCCACTCAGTCGTCTCACCACCCTCTTTTGCTTCTGCAATTGAAAGATCTTTTTTCCCCCTTTCATTTATGGAGCTCTGACTAGACTCTGTTTTCCAGCCCTGCCAACCTCAAACAATGAATCTGCCATCACCTCTCACTTCCTATCATCCCCATATGGCCCAGAGTTGCATGGATGCTTCCTCTGCTGACAGCCCCATCCTGGCTTCCCACCTGCCAATGTGAGTGAGCAAAGAAGGCCAGGAAAAATAATTTGTGGCTCTCTTTGATTTTCTGCCCTTGGAACTGAAAGCTTGTGACTTCAAGGCTGGTTGCAGGGGAGAACAGATGTGCCTGCCCATCCCAAGCTAACTAGAAGGTGTAGAATTTTGCAACGGAGATGAGAGGTGACAATGTGAAGAGCAGAACGGATTATTGGGAAATAATTTCCCCCACTTTGTTTTCTCTGGCAGTTAGGGTGGATCTGCTCTATGTAGTAGCCTGTGTGAGAATAGGTCTTGGGAGATCCAGGGCTCAAATCACAGTTCAGCCATGTAGCGCATTGGAGAAACATGGGTCAGTGACCATAATTTAGCCCAGTTGTCCCAAATTTTTTCAGGCTACCATCTTCTTTCCTCTTAGGCAACAATCCTAGCACCCCCAGTCCCTATATCTTGATATTATGTCTACTGATCTACTGCAAAATCAAAACAATCAATCTTATTTACTGCTCCGTTTGCATCAGGTCACCCTGGGAGCAGCAACCAAACAGCTGGCTGAGCAGTGACTGAGAAGCTTCTTACACATGCTTGCCTTGTAGTAAAGAGTGGAATGGGGAGAGATTTTCAATCACTGAGTTGACCAGCTGCATAGCTGTGGCTCTCAAGGTGTCTGGGTGCAAAGGGAGAAGCTTTTTCCTGGTGAGGAAAAACTCTCAATCCTTCTTTGCTGGGGCACCACCAGCTGTCCATTCTTCGCCCTGGAGAGGAAGGACTCTTTTGAAGAATCAAACATGGATACTCCTCCCCTTCCTTCCCTAAAGATGTACCTTTCCCACACAGTTTTAAATTGTTCCCCCACAAACACACAACCATTGTTGCTTCAGCTAACTTTTTGCTTACCCTGGCCTACCTTGCAGAGTTGTTGTGATGATAAAAATGGAGAAAAACAAGGACCAAAAGCCCCCTGCCCAGCCCTTATAAGCTGTACAACCCATCCTATCCAACACAGCTAGTTGCAGTTTGTTGGAGAATGAAGAGATTACTGTGTCCAGCTATTTACCTTTAGCTGTAAAGGCATCATATGCAGGGATGTCACAGGGATACCTAGAGGTCCTTCCTAAGACGTGTTGCAGCACAGTCCAGGAAAATAGCTAGACACATCCCTTTGCTCTCCAACAACCCAGGAATGGCTGGGGTGGGCTGTGTGGGGCTTACATGGTGGGATCAGGTGTAGCATCAGGAAACATAGCTATACAGATGTAACTACATGAGAAACATAGTCTCCCAGTGCAGAATCTTAAGACTCCATTTCTGGCCTGCTTAAATCTGATAAAAGGTTATGTTAGATGTTTGGCTCCTTTGAGATAAAAATACTATCCTTGGTCTCCTTTGAACTTAACTCTGGGCTGGACTGTACACCTGGTCTTTGAGCCTTCTGCTTGCTTGGCACACAAGCTATGAGAAACACTTTTGATGTATCACTTCTGAGCAACTGGTTTCTGATCTTGCCAGCTATTCCCAAAGAAAATAAAAAGTCCTCCTCCCCACCACCCCACAACTCTCGCTCTGTTGATTTAGAACTGCCTTGGGAGAACCTGTCTTCCAAC
Organism: Sceloporus undulatus; assembly: GCF_019175285.1. Lineage (NCBI taxonomy): Eukaryota > Metazoa > Chordata > Lepidosauria > Squamata > Phrynosomatidae > Sceloporus > Sceloporus undulatus. Next base: position 135,555,874 of record NC_056527.1, read on the forward strand.
TCATTTGACTTAATGAGTTGATCCTAGCTACATTTGGCAATCAATAGCAGTTTTTGGTCAATCTTAATAACCTACTAGGCTTGGACTAGTGTAAGGAGGTAAAGAGTGTCATAGGTAAGGAATGAGAGCAGTGGGGCCAGTGGGGTTCCAAGACCAATTGATAATGCCAGCTGCTACTTCTAAAACCCAAATGACTTGAGATCTGGTTTTCTGAAAGACCTCCTTTTCACAAGCAAATGTGTAGCTACACTCTGCCCTAGCTGAAATTTTCAAACCATCTTCAGAGCTATCCCCGTGAAGATCACCTTCCAATAGTCTGGTCTATATGTCTTGCTTTGGGGCGTCTTGAAAACACTGGGCTGGCTGTTGAAAGGACCAAGGTGTTAGACCTCCTGTGGCATGATCTGGCAGGCTCTTCCATTGCTCCTGCTTTTTCTTCCCCCTCCACTTCTTCATAATGTGCAAATCTTTTGAAGTGAAATGAAACACAAACAGATTTAAGAGTTTCCATCTAGCCCAAATTGCAAACAGGCAAGGTGCTGCTCATTTGCAAATGCAGATTCATTTAAGTGTAGCACATTTAAAATCCTTGCCTCAGGTAGAAGAGGAACTAAAAAAAGCCATCCAGGTGACAAACAGCTAAACAGGGAAACATAGACATACGCTCCTCAATTACAATCAGTCATTTGCTTCAGGATGCCTTCTGTCGTTTTTCAGTATTGGATGGCAACCCTGCTGTTATCCCCAAGAGAAACAAATTCCAAAACATCCCAAGGCTGATACTGGAAAACTGCAGTTTAGTTCTTCTTGAAGTGGAAGGTAGTCGGAAAAGACAGAAGCCACATTACAAATTGATTGACTTAAACAAGGAGGCCATGGCCCCGAGTTTGCAAAACTTTAGCGGGGCTGAATTCAGAGACATAGCTCTATTGGTCTGGGATATCAGTAATAGCAATAGCAGCTTCATTTATATACCGCTTCATACCACCTAAGCAGTCTCTAAGTGGTTTGCAATTGTAAGCTGATTGCCCCTAAAAAGCTGTGTACTCATTTTAGTGACCTATGGAAGGATGTAAGCCTGAGTTGAGCCTGAGCCCTTGGCTGGTATTGAACTCACCACTGTGAGTGAGTGGCTGCAGCACATGCATTTAACCACTGCGCCACCAGGGCTCTTATGCAAAGGGAGGCAGTTGATGCTTGGTTTGTTGTAGGACTCACATTAGCTTCTTTAAAATTTGGACTAAGAATTGGAATGGATTCACTGGCCCACATGGATGCCACCAGCCGCTACTGCTAGGTGGTTCATTTGAGGGCAAAAGGTTATTTTAAAGCACATTGTTTCCAGTAACTTGCACTGCAGTGACGAATTCTTGCTTTCTCCTGTCTAATCTCTTGTATTTTCTCCTTTGCAGGCAGCTGAACTGGGAATGGTGTCAGCCTATTACACATATATCTTCACTAATCTGGTAAGACATTTTCTCAGCTTCATCTGCCCCCCCCCCCCTTCATCCCACTTGAAAGTCTTATTGAAAAAAGTTGATCTGTTTAAGCTGTGAGCATCTCTGATGCAGCAGTGAATGGCATGTAAGATGAGAGAAACTAAAGGGAGATATAGGCTACTGCAATATTCTTGGAAACATTTGATGTACAGAACAGTTTTGGTTAATCATGAACCATGCTGTTTGGGAGCAATTTATTCCACTTAAGACCCGAACCAAAATTTTCACAAATTTTCATTAAAATCTACAGCAATGGCCCCTTAAATATCTCCCTTTTAGTTGTCTGCTTATATTGTGAGAAAGATGAATATGAGCTTTCTAATGCCATGATGCAAGCACAGGCTTGTGTAGATGTGGAATGAAATGCAAACCCATTCCTTTTATCGATTATGTATTTATTCAATTTATATCCTGCCCTTCATAATAAGAGTACAAGGCAAATTACGTCATGGCCTAGCTTTAAAGAAAGAGAGAGAACGGAGAGAGAGAGAGAAAGGCTGCAGAAATAATGCAGTCTGACACCACTTTAACTATTTGGGCTCAATGCTATGGAATTATGGGAATTGCAGTTTATTGTGGCACTGGAGCTCTCTGTCAGAAAAGCCTAAATGTCTCATAAAATGACAATTCCACAGCATTGAGCCATGGTAGTTAAAACTGTGTATGGATTATGTCTGCAGTGTGGATGGAGCTAGAGAGACTTGGCCAACAATACCCACTTATCTGCCCTATTGCAATCAATGGGACAGCCTTCCCAATAGACATACATTAGACTGAGCTATTGTGTCCTCTTTGTGAAAGTTGACTCTACAAATGGGTGTTGTTAACCTTGGTATCTAACTACAATATCCATGCCTGGAGGCATTGGATCTCTGAACAGCAAATGCTGGAGACAAAATGAGGAAGGTCAATGATCTTTATTCTGCCTTGCAATTGAGATTCTCAAGGGCATCAACCTGACTGGTGTGAAAAAAGCAGATAAAGAATTGGTTAGGATTGCGACTAAGGCAACTGGAAAATCAGATGTACCGTTTTGTGATGACAGATTGTAGGAGAATTTTTGACAGATCGTATGAAAAAAGATGTGTTAGCATGTCTGCAATTCCTCCTGTGTCTGCTTCTGGTTTTTGGGAGGGGGAGAGGTTAGGTGAGACTCCTTTGCTCAAAGTGGTTTTGTGAAAGATCAGCTGCCAAGAAATGGGGCCTGGTTCATCTTATGTCTTTATTCGGTGACCAATTATCGTAAGATGGTTGCAGAGGTGCATCAAGAACATGATGCTTTTAGGGTAAGGGGCAGCCCCTGTGATTTGCAAAGTTCCCAAAATTATGTTTTTTATGGTGAAGCCCTCATTCCAGTCATAATTTTAAAAGTCCTGAGCTTTTTTATTTTTACTATGACTAAACAGTCTGCTTTTCAGCATATTTGGAAATGATGGAGTTGCTCTTACTTTACGAAGCGGTTGATCTGTCTTGTGGGAGGGGATAATGAGAAGAATTAGTTAGCGTTTCCTGTCTAGCTTTTTAAAAAATGAATATCAGCTTTCTAATGCCATGATTCAAGCACAGGCTTGGGTAGGCGCCGAATGAAATCTCTTCTCTTGAAATTAACTTCTGTGAGAGATTTCTTCTGCCATTGGCATATCTTTCTCATTTGCACATTGTGGATTTCTCATGACTGTTTCTCAATCGCTCTATTTTGCTATTAAAGTGATATTTTAAAAACCCTTCCTTGGCAATTTTATCAGTCATACTTCAAAGTCACAATGCAGGCCTCCCTGTCCATCAAGCATGGCTTTGTATGTGGTCTTAGAATATTCGTCTTCTTTCGGATATGTGAAGGATTGTTTTGCACTGGAAGTGAATTGTGCCATCTGTTGTGAAATACATATGGAAGAAACACAATGTCATTGTAGGATCATATGGGATGATACTAAGGGCATGTCTGCATGGACCATTTACAGTGGGTTCCCCATATCTTCTCATCTCCCTGTCCAGATGATGCAGAGCCCAAGGCCCAGTTTGATTGTGAACTTGATCATACATGGGTATTGGAGTCCCCCAGCAACTCTGGGTGATCACTGTTTTAACCTGCTTTTAACTCATTCATCATTTGCTCCAGATCTGCCCAGAAGATCCAGTGCACTCTACAGCAATACTGGCTGGATGTCTACACAGCATCCCACTGTAGGAGCACCTCATGATGGCAGCAGGTGGCACAGCGAGATGCTAAGTAGTTAGCCACCCAATGTTGCTCTGGGGTTATAATAAACTAAGGGCAACCCAGAGTATTCTGGGCAGTGTAGACCTGCCTGAAAACATAGTAATGCTTTTCAGGTGGAATGTCTTTGGTCAGTCCCCAGAATCTCTATATTTGTGGGAGAAGGAAGGGATTAAGCTTTACTTAATGGTGGAGCACATGGAGAGAAGGTCATCAGTTCAGTGCCTGTCACCTCCATTTAAAAAGTAAATTTAAATTTAAAAAGTGGAGGGATGTCATATTGAGGAGGGAGCAAGCTTGTTTTCTGCTGCTCCAGAGACTAGGGCCCGGAGCAATGGATGCAAGCTGCAGGAAAAGAGATTCCGCCTCAACATTATGAGGAAATTCCTGACAGTAAGGGCTGTTCGACAGTGGAACAAACTCCCTCTGAGTGTAGTGGAGTCTCCCTCCTTGGAGGTCTTCAAACGGAGGCTGGATGGCCATCTGTCAGGGATGCTTTGATTGTGATTTCCTGCATGGCAGGGGGGTTGGACTGGATGGCCCTTGCGGTCTCTTCCAGTGCTACGATTCTATGATTCTATGATTCTAAGTAGCAGGAGTTGAAATATAGGAATGTAGGAATCTGTCCATCTGACCTAGTATCTGAATCACCATCCCCTTGATCCACCTAGACTAGACAAAGTGACTTACCTATGGTCATCCAGTGAGTTTCCATGGCTGAATGGGGATTCGAACCCTAGTCTCCAGAGTCCTAGTCTAGCACTCAAATTGCTACATCACGCTGGCATCGCCCATTCATAGGGTTGCCTTAAGTCAACACTGATTTTACAGCAAATAACCGTAAGAATAAATGGGAAGTGATGTGGGTAAATCTTTCCCCGCTCCTAATGCCACACTGTGTTATGAATGAAAGGATGGGTTTATAGACGCAGGGAAAAGCCCTGGGTAAACATCAGGCAAATTTCTGTGTTCTGTCTATACAAACCAAAAAAGTTGCAGGTGGGCAGGCAGACAAGAAGGAGAGCCATCTCCAGAGACTGCAGAGATGAAACGAGACAGTCTTTTTACTAAGACTGGCTTAAGGATAATGAAATCTCTATTGCCATGGATGCAAGGGGACTGATGAGGTGATTAACTGGAGGTGCCTTCCAACCTTGGTGGTGCTGTGTTTGTATAATTTCAATGAATATTTATGCTGCGAGTGTGTGCGTCTTTGTGCACGTGGGTGTGGGTGGGTGAGTTTGTTTGCCAAGTGGCAAGGGGAGCATGCTGTATATTTGGGTGGGGGAGCAGCAGAAACAGATGGCAGCAAGTAGAGAGGAACAGTACTCTAAACTTAAGGGACTCAAAAGCCTGGGTAGGAAGGAATGTTGGCAGCCAGTAGAAGGATAGGCGGGGAGAAAAAGAAATGGGATGAGCGAGGAGCCATGAAAAAACTAAAAGATTACACACACCGCCATCCTTGCTCTAGTCCTAGTCTACTAGTTTAGAAAAGTTCTTGCAACACCCATTTCTTTCATCTCCTAACAGATACTTCACCTTGTATCTACTGAGCTTGATGGAGTCATAGGTAACAGGGAGCATCTTTCCTAATCTAGGTTCTTGTCACCTAGTCATCTTTGGGTCTGTTAGAATTATTAGCCAGGATTCTTGTTGTAAAGTCATGTATAATCTAGTATATTGTTGGTTGTTTTTTTCTTGTGAGACACTTAGGATAATAGAATCTTAGAATCATGGAGTTGGAAGACACTTCAAATCCAAGCCCCTGCAATTTATGGCTGCAGTGGATTAGAGAGGACAGTGTTGTCTCTCTTGAGTCCTTGTGTGGCTACATAGATTCATAGCACACTATTGAATTATCTTGTATATATGTGCCTTAAAGTCGCCTGTTGACTTAAGGTGGCCCCACAAATTTCATAGGTTTTTCTAAAGCAAGAAATGCCAAAATTAAGCTGCTTCGGGACACTTTGAAGGTATGCTGTTTAAAAGTTGCATGTGTTCTAAGAGTCCGGAAGCTGTGCCAAAGCTGTGCTCCAGTCCTTATGACTAGATCATGGCTTTGGTGTGACTTCTGGATTCTTAGGACGCATGCAACATTTAAACAGCATACCTCCAAAGTGTCCCGAAGCAGCTTTATTTTGGCCTGTCTGTATGGGGCCATAGTCTTCAGCACCTGGTCTTCATTGGTGGGCTCTCATCCAAACGTTAACCAGAGGTGGTCCTGCTCAGCTTCCAAGATCAGATGGGATCTGGTACCTTTAGAGTATTGAAGCCAACTTGGTTTATCTTACCCTAGCAATAAATGCTTCCAGGTGAACCTAGATATTTATTTAGGCATCCCTCTTGAAGCTTGAGTCACTTAAGTCTCACCAAAGAGCTTCAAAGATAGATGAGAGCAGAGGAACCCACTTGTCTTAAAGAAGAATTTAATTAAGTGTAAGGGTGACGAATGAGGCAGATAATGGATAATAGCAGAAAAAGATTACAGCAATGCTCAATCTGCCTGGGGGTTGCCACAGTGAACATCCCCTGGAGGCAGAACGTTTTTCATGCATGTGGGCATTTCTTGCCCTGGGCAAAAGCCAGGATGGCACATCAAGCCTGGAGCTTTAAAACATTTCTCTGTCCCTTCTAGAACTAAATAGAATAGCTGAACAAAGAAAATATTTCCCCCATGACTTGGAAATAGGTGGGTGAAAGTTTCTATTAAGTTTCTAGCTTGAACTGTGTTGAGTATAATGTCTCTGGAATGCTACGCAGAGGGTTAAAAGTTCAGTTCAGCCTTTGAAGTAGTATATTCCTTTCACTGTCCAAGCCATCGTATTCCCAATTACCATGTACAGATGTGAGAGTTGGACAGTGAAGAAATCAGACTCAAATAATCTCATTTGAAATGTGGTGCTGGAGAAGAGTGCTGAGGATAATGTGGACAACCAAAAAGACAAATGGATCCTTGAATAGATCAAGCCTGAACTCTCCCTGGAAGCCAAAGATGATCAAATTGAGGCTGTTGTACTTTGGTCACATCACGAGAAGCCAGAAAAAACAATAATGCTAGGATAAATGGAAGGTGGTAGAAAGAGAGGAAGATCACAGGCCAGATGGATAGATTCAATCAAGGAGGTCATGGTCTTGAATCTGCAGGGCTTAAGCAGAGCAGTGGAAGCCAGGGGTCTTGGAGATGTCTCATCCACAGGGTCACCATGAGTCGGGGTCCACCTGAGGGCAGTTAACAACAACAGTCCTTTCATGCCCATGGCAGTCTATTGTGTGATGCCTGCAAATAGTTCATGCATTCGTATTTCTTTATTATGATTTCTCCTGTGCATGTGACCATTACAAATAGAGACCCATATTGTACCATGCAATTGTGTCATGTCTGTGTCTAAGGTTCTGGTGTGTGACATGGATCTAAACAAGGAGTGGACAACCATTGACTTCCAGATGTTTATGGAGTACAACTCCCAGAATCCCTTACTATTGCCTATGATGGTGAGAGTTGATGGAAATGGTAGACCAGAAATATCTGGAGACCCGCAGTTGCTTATTTCTCATTAACATAATCAGGCACAATAAACATAGTCACAGAGATATGTATGGCTTGAATGTGGTCATTTCAGAAATTAGCTTCCTGAGTCTATTTCTTACTGCTACATTCAAAGTGTGACAGGGGGCAAAAGAGTACATTGCAGGTGCTGACTTGACAGTGTGTCCCACCGAATCATAAAAGAGGATACTTTATGTGCATGCATACATTCTACAGATGAAAGAGTCATTTACAAGCTAATTTTGGTTTAGCGTGCAGCTGTTATTGCAAGATAGGGCAGGTTGAGGTATGGACACAGTTGCTCTGCAAAGAAAACAACTGCTCCTGGCTCAAAGAGAGTCTGTTGCAAGGTAGGATTTGCACCATGCACTTCTGGAAGGCCAACTCTACTCCCTGGCTTATGACACACTAACATAGTGAGGATATGGAGCTGACTTAATTAGATCTGTAACTAGCTTCATTGTGCAAAATGATCAAATATTTGGTGTCCTTCAGAGAACTCTTCTCAAGCTCAGTCTGTCCCATGTGAAAAGTGTTCTCTATTTACTCTCGTTTATTGATTAATTTATTGGGGGGAAATGTAGTCTTACCGCCGACAGTGTTCTGACAGGGTTAATTAAGAAGGAAAGTGGAACTGGCTGAAAACCTGGCCAGATGGAAGAGAAATTTAAGGAAATTAGTAATATTTAAATGAAGAGAGGCGATGGGAGAGGAGCCATTTAAATTAATAAATCTAGAGGGATTATCAAGCTACTAATGAACCCTCTGAGTTTTTGCAATCATATCCTAGCCCAGGGAGAGCGGTGGAGGGGTTATAAAATCAGCACGACTGGCTCTATGGGATGGCAAGCGGAAGGGCCAGCTAAATCAGGCATATGGAGGGAGGGATAGGGAATTTGCTGCCGGAAGGAAATATGATATGTATATTTAAAAGCAAGGATATTAAAGTAATAGAAGATGGAGAAGTTGTCAAGTATAAAAGAGGGCAAGAGGTTGATTCTCTGCTGCATCCGAGAATGGACTGAAGGTCATCCCCTTGGAGAGATAGGTGAGCTTATTATAGTTAAAAAGAAGGGTCAGCTGGGAACTTTGCTTGTCAAATAATTCCTCCTCCCACTTCTCTCCTCTGTGCGCTTGATTGAAATTAGTTTCCGTCCCTGTATTATTGTGGAATCCAGGGACATTAGGCTGGAGAGATGCGATGCTGGCTGGCTTCCATCAAGATGGGTGACTCATCGTGACTTGAAATCCTACTAATTAGACAGTTCAGCAGAGAGAAAAATGCAGCATGTGAAAACAGATAGGTACCTCTGGCAGAAGGTCAGGACAGAAGTGCCAGCTCTGTCACCATACACCGGTGCCTTTTGGGGGGTGGGCAGGATCAGGGAGCTGCCCAGGAACTCAAAGCAAACATTTCATGGACTGATCCAACACAAAAGCACTAGGTAGAGTTTATTCACATGGGTATGTTTATCATTTGATTATCATATAACTAACCAGTAATTACACAGACATTGGTAAAGAAGGTGGAAGGGAAATACCTCCCCGCCCTTCTCTATTGTATTCACAGTATCTGTTTTGTGGATATGAATGGCAGCAGAATTTTGGTTTCATAGATGACCAGTTCCCATAATGGTAAATGATAAATGGGAGCATTTGGAGAAAACATTTTGTGGGAAAGGGCATCTGGGGAAATAGCTGCCACTTGGCAATCCCCCCAAAAAAACTCCTCTACTTCACAACAGCAGTTACAAAAAGGCATTTAAACACAGTACGACCCCCATATCCATAGGAAATATGTTCCCAGACTTACCGCTGATGGATAATAGTGAACCCTATATTTCCAATTGAAGTAGACCATAGAGTCATGCTGGAGGACCTCCCAAGGCCTAGAGAGATCATATTTTTCCTGAAATGGATAAGCAAAACTACAGGTTACAGTCCCATGGACATGGGAATTGAACCATAGTTTTTAAGGGGAAACAGGAAAGTACCACTCCTCAGTGCCACATTAAATACTCATAGTAACTGTTTGTACTTCCCTCTCTACCCCTCTCCCCAATAATTTTGTTGAAGGTTTGAATCACTCAGTTTCCAGTCCAAACCAGCAGTGAAATCTAAGGACTGGGGGGTGAATATTTTACATTAGTCTTTCCAAAACTTGTCCCTTCATTGCACCACTGGCCCTGCTGATGGGGGATGATTGGAGTTGTTGTTCAAAACATAAGGAGTTGTTGACTGAAACTATGTCAGAGAAGGTTGTTTTACATAGCTGCCCTTTCCCCACCACCTTCTTCAGTCATCCCTTCCACCAAGAAGAAGCAGGAGTTATTGATTGCCCCATTACACAAGTGAGGAGACCCTTTCTTGCCTAAGAGTAAAAATGGCTGGTGTTATTTGGTTGCTGAGCAATAGTGCAATTGCTAAATGTTATACCATGAAACAGAATGTAGAAGTAACAAGCTACAAGGAGCTTAGTTACTTGTAATGAGATACCTTGCCATGAGGGTGCAATGAAATTAACTGAAAAGTAATGCACTGAGTTGGAAGAAAGTTGCTTTTGCTGGTGGGATGAGTAATGGTTTCCGGTTAGTTTTAAAAGTTGGTCTTCACTGTGTTTTTAGAGCCATTTTGACAGGGGGTGCTCAGTTTTTATGCCCTTCTTTTACCCATCCTAAGGAATGCAGAATGACAGCAGGTCATGCAGCAAAAAACAGAGTGGATTACTCCTTAGATGCTATGATGAGTAATGAATGACATTCAATCATCTACATTTAGCGTCACTTTGGGCTGCTTCTTCGCATTTCCACATCCCCATGCACTGTTTCTGCCAATCCACAGTCTACCCTTCCTTATTAATTATTGTGCTGAATAAGATCACCCTTCCAGTTTCCACAGAAGAGAGTGTTCCAGCACCTTAAAGTGAACAGGGAACTCTGAAAAACTTTCCTCACCCCCATTTTATTCTTGCCACATCTTCTCCCCTCACATAGATCTGTTTTGCAAAACAATGGGGAGAAGTGGACAATTTGTTCCTTTTCCCTCTCTTCTCCACTCTTGTGAGCCCATGTGGGTAGATGTATATATGTGCACACACACACACACAGAGCATTGCAGATCCAACTTAAAATGTGTAGAAGAGGAGGTGTCCCCATCCAGCCTTCAACCCCCTGGATGCTCACAGAGACAACCAGTGTACTGTAGTGGTTTGAGCACTGGACTCTGGAGACCAGGGTTCAAATCTCTTGGCTATGGAAACCCATTGGTGACCTTTGGCAAGCCGCATTCTTTCCATCTCAAGAGGAATGCAAAGGCAAACCCCCTCTGAACAAATCTTGCCAAGAAAATCCTGTGATAGGTTGACTTTAGGATGGTCAGAAATGATTTGAAGGCACACAACAAGAACAACAACCATCAGAGAACCCTACCACCACTACCATCACCACCACCACCACAGTAGGTTTAAAAATAGGTCCAAAATTACATTTTTTTTCAGTCAAAATTACCCTCTAGGAAATTCTGTTTGAGCCTCAAAGGCTGTTTTGGCTGCACCATAATGCCAGATATAGCTTTGAAAAGTGACCAGAAAAATTTCCAGTCTGTGACAAGAAAAATGGTATAGTCCACATATAGTTACAGTTGCCCCCACAACTTTTGGGATATGCCCACCCCCTTATCTTAAAAGAACAGCCACAACATCTAAAGACTGGGAGAGGGATATTTTATATCAGAGCTACTCAAAGTCTGCAAACCAGTGCTGGTCCATTGAGTCCTAGAGTTGGAAGAGACCTCACAAGGTGCCATCCATTCCAACCCCATTCTGCCATGCAGGAACACAGAATGAAAACACTTCTGACAAATGGTCATCCAGCCACCTCCACAGTGAGTTTCCAGGAAATGAAGATAGGATATTAATAAGCCAGAAATATGTTACCAGTCCTGGTCACACTGGGGTGGGTGGATGTTGGTCCGCTACCGCCAAGTTTTTATATTATCCACCCCCGACTCCATCATCAGTCACATCACTGCTTTCAAAAAACCAATGAACATTTATTCTAATTATATATTAATTATTGTCATCTACCCTGGAAGAGTGATGGAATATAAATGCCTGATGTACATTTTTTTAACTCAGTCAATCAGCGATTGGCACAAAGGAATGGGAGTTTGTCAGAGATAAAAGATCCGACACAATTTTCATACCATTTGCCCATCGCCCTCCCATGCTGTACTGTTTGATGGAGTCAGTTTATTCCAAAGTGAGCTGTAGGAAAGAAACTGGCTTGCTAAAATAGGGATTTCATCATCCCCACCCATGACAGCTCTGTCAAGAGGATGCAAATCAGCTTGACTTTTTAAAATCTGAAGTAAAGCACGGTCAATGATATGAAACTACAAACCCCTGCATGCCAAAGGATGTTGTCATGGCAGGTACTATAGTTGTGTGGTGTGAAAGGACTGCTGTAGTATTGTCCAGAACCAATGGTCAGGGGTTTGGACAATACTATAGGAGTCCAGTGTGACAGGAGTTCTTTCACACTGCACAACTATAGTACTATGATACCACTTTAACTGCCATGACAACATCCTTTGGAATCCTGTGGTTTGCAGTTTGGTGAGGGAAGAAAGCCTTCTGTCTGAGAGCTCTACATATCCCTCCCTAAAAACTGTATATCTCAAGATCCCATAGACTATTGCCATGGCTGTTAAAGTGGCACAATAATACTATAATAGTGTAGTGTGAAAGGACTAGAAATTTTGGCTAACAGTCATGAAGAAATCACCATGGAAAGCATGTACAGTTGGCCCCTTATATGCCTGGATTCTTTATCCATGTATTCAACCATCCATGGTTTGACTATATTAAAAAACTATATAAATTCCAAAAATCAAACCTTGATTTTGCCATTTTATATGAGGGACACCATTTCACCAGGCCATTGTATTTCATGGGCCTTGAGCATCCACCGTTTGGGGGGGGGGTGTCTTGGAACCAAACCCCAGCAAATACAAAGGGCCCACTGTATTCGGATCCACAAGCAAAAGAAGAAGCAAGTCTTCAAGTGCTTATTGGTGGTTGTATTTTATTCTTGTGATTATCACGCTTTGCATTGAGCCCAATGCATTTTGGCCTTTATGATACTGAATGGCCTTATTAAAAATTCTGTTAGTTCCCCAAGGCATTTTTAAAAATAATAAATGTGCATCCAAATGGAGACAAGGGGCAAATACATTTTAATCAGTGAACTGTGTGATTCTCACTCCTGTTTCAATGCCTTCTGCAAACTGTTGTTTGTTGTGTGCCTTCAAGTTATTTGTAATTTATGGCAACCCTAAGGCAAGCCTATCACAGGGTTTTCTGCAGCTGAAAGTGTGTGACTCACCAAGTGCACCCAGTGGGTTTTCATGGCTGAGTGAGAAATCGAACCCTGATCTCAAGGGTCGCAGTCCAATGCTCAAACTGCTACACCACATTGGCCCTCTGTAAATTACTGCAAAATAAAAAATAATCTCCAAATATTTGTCTTCTGCAATCCCAGATCAGTTGCATTTTTAACCAATTTTTTTTAAAATAAGCTTTAATAAGAACTCTATTTTTTTTTCCTTCTTTTTAATTCAGGTTTTTTTTCTGATGAAACAGTAAAAACTGTAAGAATATTAATGTTTTTGTATGTATTTATGGCTCTGTATATACTTCCTCCTTTTTAAAAAAACAAAAAAAATCATTTTCAACATAGTCTGAATGTTAGGATTGTGTATTTCAGAGAAGCTTCCAGTCATAAACCTTTTGATGGGAAGAACAGACACCCAACAGATAGAAATGCTACAAATGTAGAAATGTACACTCACACAAACACACATACACACAAACTTTCCTGATATGAGACATAGATACAGATGTACCAGAGGCCCTCATGCAACCCAAACATAACAAATAGGGAAAGACTTTAAATGTGGCATCAAGTCCATCTGCTCTTCATGGGTGACTGGACGATCCTGAGTCCCTCACAACAGTAAATGATAATATGTCTCATGTATTCTTCCTATGAATAACCTAATGCTGAGTTTCCCAAATGTTGAGGTCAAGAGGGGAAAGAGTTGGGAAGAAAATGAGCAAATCTGCATTGGTAGTAATGAGAATTAATGTTCGCTCAACTCTGAAGATCTCCTGTTCGCTTTCTTGTCTCTGCAATAGTTCAAGCAATCTTAGACTGCTTCATCGCTTTATAATTTGCTTTCTCTATCTCCTGTTAGTTTAATATCCTCCCTTTTTAAATATACATACCATCTATCCATCTCAGGACAAATTCTCTTTTTCTTTAAGGCAGAGCCATTTCACTCAATTAAATATCTTCTTTCCCGCCCTTGGAGAATGTGTTTCAGCAATGAAGCCTGCCTGTCAGCTAGATCTTACAATTTGTCTTTGGAACAGGAATTGAAATAGTAGTTTTGTTTCGTTTTCCCAAATCCATTGGTCATGCTGTCTGGAAGGTTTCTGGGAGCTGTAGTCCAAGAAAAGTCACTTTTCCAAGCTCTGCTTTGGGCCAGGTGCCTGGACCTAGCTCTGGATCATGCCTGAGTCTTACCATGACCTATCAAAATTTTGCCCTCTAAACCTGCCCTAGACTTAGATATGCATATCTATGGTATTTCAGACCCCGGAATTATTTCAGTCCCACCCAAGGCCCCTACAATGACATCAAAATGAAATGATATAAAACATGCCATGGTCAACAAATACCATGCTAAGCAAACTACAAACAGGAGGAGCAATCCTTTTGAAATTGCTGAAATGCTGTGCGGAGCAACAGCAAAAGTTTTAATGACTCACCTAAAGCTAAACTGCATGCAAAGCTGCGTTCTTTCTCCAAGCTCTAGACTAAAATCTCACCAGATTCACTAATACATGCTGCCCATGTAAGCTTTAATGCCAGTACAGCTGGCGACGCTGTCTAGCTGTTCGTTAATATATTTGACTGAAAGTTTTAATTAAAACAATTTGTTCAGCGGGGGGAGGAACTGATTAGAACTTCATTAGAATAAATAAATTGTAGCCACATTGATGCTTGGTTTATAATAATAATAATCCCGAAGAGACGATTTCCAGATAGAAAATACTCATGGACTACTGTGAGATTCAAGGAAATGAATGTGTATAGTCCATATCCCCCCAGCAAGTGAAGCCTTGGGGAGTCTGAAACCATACAATGGAACACAAGAAAGATCTTGGATCTCTCCAAAAGTACGTAGTGGAAGTAATTCCATTATAGCTCATTGTTTCCATGTAATTTCTTGATGGCCTCTGTCTGTCTCACTCCCATATATCCCTTCCTCTCTTCCAAGGCTGAGGATTTAAATTTCAAAACCTTTATCGGGGAGATTAGGAAGTAGCAACTGAAGCGTCTACAAATTATTACCAGTGGAAGGGAGGCATGAAAAAGGGGAGAAGTGGAACCGTGCCTGCAGCCAACCAGTTCTTTGTTCCTCAGCATGAATGGAGTCTGGTCACCATGTGAAGATCATCCTTTTCCTGGATTCTGTATACAGAGATATACGTCTGGCTTTCAGTGGGGGAAAGGAAAATACCTCTTGTGTTTTTTGAAGCTGGAAGGGAGCTGAAGTCGAGGGCTTTCACTTCCAGCATCCATAGGTTTTTTGTGGGTTTGTCGGGTTATGATGCCGTGCTCTAGAAGGGTTTATTCCTGATGTTTCACCAGCAGCTGTGGCTGGCATCTTCAGAGAAGAGGCCTCGCTGAAGATGCCAGCCACAGCTGCTGGCGAAACGTCAGGAATAAACTCTTCTAGAACATGGCATCATAGCCTGAAAAACCCTCAAAAACACTCTGTAAGTGATCTTCTCAGTGGCATCTTCACCTCTGGTGTCACCTGGCGTTGGGAGGATGCCAGGAGGCGACGGCAACAAAAGGGTGTTCTCAGTCTTCACCTACTGTGAGAGACATCTCCTCATGAGGAGGTTTTTGCCATCATGGCAAAGCCAGAAGGAGACAAAACCATGGAAATAGGTGGACTGAAAACACTATGTCCATTGAACCTACTGTTGAGCAAGTATGCTTCCAAAAACTCAAAACTGTATTGGCCAGAAGATATACTATTTAAAGATGAAATTTATTTCTGCATGCAGTTTACTATGCAATCATTGACACAGTCAATATATTACAAATTTATAAATCATTTTTCTTTTCTATTTTTAAGCCATAAAGCTCTTAGGGTAATACTGTACTATTTAGTGAATAAATGAAAATGTTTTCCGGGCAGCATTAGAATGATGAATTGACTTAGCAGCAACCACTGGTTTCAGAGAGAGGCTATGCCTCCAGATGTTAAGTCTTCTTCCACTATCATTTGGGAGAAGATTTCACATCTTACATGGAAAACTGTCAAAGTTCTATTCCTCCCAAGTGTCCCCTTTTGAGCAAACACTGGAAGCCTTAAATGTAAAAGTGTTGGAAGGTTGCAAGAACAGCAATCTCAAGTGGCATGATCTACTGCTAGACCATACCATGGGTTAAACATTTTAGTGCTTCCACTGGAAATACTGTTTATTTCATTTATATGCCATCTTTCTTCCAGACCCATGGAAGCTCACAAAAATAACCAACTAGAAACTAGCAATAAAATGTACCTACCATGAAAATCATCATATTAAAATATTAGTTTACAAGCAGTATAAAATCATTAAAAAGCAAATGGATTTAAAATAAATAAATAAATAAAGCACCCCTTCCCTATACAAATGCTAAAATAATATCATTTGAATAATATTATTTTGCATCTGCACTGCAGAAATAATCCAGTTTGGTAGCATTTTAACTGCCAGGGCTCAGTGCTATGCAATTCTGGGATTTGTCACTTTCTGAGATAGTTAGCCTTCTCTGTCAGAGAGCTCTGGTGCCACAACAAACTACAGTTCCCAGAATTCCATAACATAGAGCCGTGCCACTTAAAGTGGTGTCAAGCTGGATTATTCCTGCAGTGTGGATGCAGCCTATAACATGCTAGTTAAATGCATCTGAGGAGTATTTGATACCCTCACCTGTGGTCTGAAATGCGACTTTCCCATGAGGTTTACCTTGGAATTGGAATTGGAATTGGAACTGGAATCCCATGGAATTGCTGATTCCCCATAAAACCCCCACATGCCATTGATGCTCCTGTGATGACTGTTCTCTTCTCTGCTGAAGTTTTCAAGCATGTTATCTTACCAGTGACATCCTCTGCTGCAGTCACATTAACCTGTTAAGTTTTCATTGACATGATAAGCCTGGTTTTTCCCCCCATCCAATTTTTGTCTGCAATTGTCTTTCCCAAGCAGCAAAGTGGAGTGGCTCCTCCAGGCAGCTGATTTTAGATGATGCCAAAGGTGGCACATTATGTCCTAACATTTTTGAAAGCTGGCTGTGAGGCTGGTGCAGCGAAGGAAGTGTCTACCAGATGGTGCTGCAGAGAAACATTGTATAGCAGTTTCTTAAAGCCCTTACTTTTATCTTGGACACAGATGGTGCCACATCAGGGCCAGAGCACACAAGATGCAGTTCGTACAATAGATTCAGTTCTGTGAATGGCTTTTTAAAAACCAGAAGGAGAAGCCACAGGGATTTAAATGTTCATTTTCTCTGTTCTCACATAGGAGAATGAAAAATTCCACGCGTTTCATCTCCCCAAAGTGGGCAATCTTAAGATTTGTAGTTTGTTGTGGCACCAGCGCTCTTTGACAGAGAAGGCTAAATATCTCACCAAACTAAAAATCCCAAAACTCCATAGCATTGAGGCATGGCAGTTAAAGTAGTGTCAAGTTGCATTATTTCTACAAGGCAGATGGAGCCCTAGTTGTTGTTGTTGGTGTGTGCCTTCAAGTCATTTCCAATTTATTGCGACCCTAAGGTGAACCTATCATAAGGTTTTCCTTGGCAAGATTTGTTCAGAGGAGGTTTTTTCATTGAGAAAGTGGGACTTGGCCAAGATCACTCAATGCAGTTTCATGGCCAAGCGGAAATCGAACCCTGAACTCCAGAGTCGTAGCCCAGCAGTCGAACCATGTAATAGTCTTAGTTTAGTTAATTTTGTTGTAATTTTAATGCTGTAAATGTATTATGAATGTACTACCCCCCCTTTTTTGGGAGGGGGATTCTTTCTTGCTTTTGCTTTTTCTTTTGAAAGAAAAAGAAATGGTAAGAAAAGCTGAAATAAAGGCAGAGCAGTGTCTTGTTGTGAGCTAAGAGAAACTTGGTGATGAACGACGGTTCCCTTGGAGCTCATCTGATTTCTCCACTCCTGCATCTGTCCCTTCATTTGATCATAAAACCCTCCTACAGCAGCATCAGCAGCATTTAGGGAACAATTGGAAAGTTGTTAATCAGCAGCAGATCTGGAAATCCAATAAAGCCCTTGCTGTAATTAATACAGGGAGATGCATACACACTGCACAAGTGTGTGTGTCTGTGTGTGCTTTGCTGAAAGGAAGAAAGTGGGTTAGACAATGGTACAGTCTTAGTCTCACGCAATAAACACAAGCAAAAATCTTATTCCCCTTCGTCATCTGGAGAAAGAGGAGCTCTAGCTACTTCTTTGTTTCATAGATGATCTCAGTTATTAAAGCCACAAAAAGGATCTCACCGAGGAGGAGAGGTTCTGCAATCAGGAGGAATTGGACTGCGGGGCTGATGCACCCTGCGGCAGATCTTGAGGATCAAAATTTGGTTACGGGATCTCCAGATCTTGCTCAGTCCTGATTTTACCTCTTATAATTTTTACGAACAGTCCTGAATTCAACTGTCAAATATTTATTTATTTTTTAAAAGCAACCAACACTTGTTGTTGTTGTGTGCCTTCAAGTCATGTCTGATTTCTGGTGATCCTACGACAAAACTACCATGGGTCTTTGTTGGCAGGGTTTGTACAGAGAAGGTTTGCCATTGTCTTTCCGTGAGGCTGAGAGCAGCAGTCATTGCACCTGGTATTAGATGTTTAATAAGCCCAGAGATCCTTCCCAGATGGCTATCTGGCCTGAAAACTGCATATGGAAAAATTTTCTTGCACTCTGTGCAGGAGAAATGATTTGGGCTTTTGCAAGACCTCTAGCCTACATGCAACAGTGATGAAAGGAGAACCATGATGGCCTCACCACTTTTCATCTCCCACTTGCTCCTTCTGTGTTTATATCAAGATGAATTTGGTTTTGGCTCTGTTCACACCAAATAACTTTACTTGTACTGAGAATGGCTTAACAATTTACTTTTGTACAAAATGCAATGCTTATTTCACAAAAAGGTGCTCAATTTTTTTTTCACAAGGAAGTCCAGAAATAGGAAAGTAACATATGCAAACTCCCATAATCTTGCTCAGTTGGTGGAAAAAATGGTTGCAAGCATCTATTACTTCAACACATGCACTAGCTCTTTGCAACACCATCCAAAAGCGAGAAAGAAGGTGCTACCCTAGAGATCCATTTCTTGAAAGAGAAGGTAGCAAGTTACCTTTTTAAAGATCTTATGTGGCAGCGTCACTTTCCATGCAGAATTTACCACTTTCCAGAGTAGTGAAAGCTCAGCACAGTTCAGGATCAGGTCTGTAACTGCTGTGCGTGTTTCCCATAGTTGGACTGAGCAACAAGTTGAAATTTAGCTTTTCATGTGTTAAACGGTGTCAAAAAACGCTCTTATCATTTGCTGAGTCATAATAACACACTGTGGGTGATGTCGGCTGGCTTGAAGCAGGTGCATTGAAGTCTCGCAAAGTCAGTCCAGGCTGCCTTGAGTAAAGAAAAAAATCTCTCCATGAGCCAAAGGTTTAGGTCACTTTCGGGGAGTTTTCCTGATGCTGTAAAATTTGAGTGTTAGGTCAGGCATCCCGCAGATAACAGCAGTCGCTGAAGAGAGACTTTTGCCCTGCAATATCTCCTCCATGCCTGTCTCCCAGGGAACACAGTTCTGTTCTATTATTTAATAATGCCAGGCTAGCACTTTGGAAATAGGCACCGCCATATCAACACATGCACACACAAATATTATGATGACTTAGTGTGCATACATACTGCCTGCTTAATGTACAGGTCGAGAAAGCAAAGGGCCGTAGTGCTCCGGCTCTTGACTTTGCAAAGCTGGCAATTTCTTCACTCTTGAAGGCAAGATTTTCTTTGAAGCTGGCCCCAGTCAATGCAACCGCGTGGAAGAAGAAATTGGGAATGAGACAGCCAGGCTCCTAGGACTTGGTTTGGCTTACCTTAAGCCCCATTACCCTTCTATCCTAGGTGGTGTCTGCAAGGGCCAGAATACTCTGGGAATAGCCTGGAGTATTCTGGCTCTGGAGCTGCCCCGACATCCACCTGTACCTGTTGCAATGCCAGGTGGCTGTTTGCACATGCATCCCACGGTGTCACCTGATGCCCCTGCCATGCATCATTCATTCTGAGGTCAGAATGAGGAGCCCAAAGTAGTTGCCTTGGCTGGGCACCTCATTCTGACCTCAGAAAGAGCAAGGGGCAAAAGTGGCACCAGGTGGCACAGCAGGATGCACATGCAAACAGCCCCCAGCATTGCAGTGGAGGGCTCTGGATCTTCCAAGAAGATCTTCCAGGAAGATTCAGAGCAAACAGTGACTTATTTTAATCAATTTTAAGGGTGTTATACTCCAGGCTCAGTTCTGAACTGGCCAGAACCAGAGACTGGGCCCTGTGTTGTCCAGATTCCTTGCCGTGCGAATGGGGGAAGGCCATTGCATTTGGCTCATGCAGACAGAGCCCTAGTTCTAGAAAAACTCACACTTGGAGACTTGATGAGATGATACTACTATCTTAATAAGTTTATTTATCTTATTACAGAACTGTTATTCCCACTCCTTGTTTTCAAGCAGAGAGATGTCACTTACCACACATACTTTCAAAAGGGCCTAGTTGACTAGTTTAGACCAGTATGGAAGGCTATTGAGGACCACCACGCCATGTTGACTATCCTTTGGTGAATGCACAGGAATAGTGGGATGGAAGAGATTGGGTGGTGCCCAAGCTTTATATATTCTAAAGTCCCTTTATATAAGGGATTTCAGCATCCACATTTTTTGACATCCTCAGGGGGGCCTGGTACCAATCTCTCATGGATATAAAGGGTCCACTGTATACAGTAATACAGGTTCTGCATTTCAATAACTTCCACTTTTTGGAAATACTCTGGTACCTAACCTGTTGAATAAGTTAATACTACAATATTCTATCTTTCTGCAAGCCTATCTGAGTCCCAGCCTGGGAGAAAGGTGGGAAATAAATACAATCATGAATGGGTGGATGGATGGATACTAGGAGTTGCAGTCCAACAATAACTAGGCAGCTTTATGATTCTCATCCAAGCTTTAAAGGCACAAACCCTTCCTTCAATTTCTCTGCCCAGTGGGCTAAACCAGTCAGTCCACTGAGTTACTCCTTGTAATTCTGATTTCTGTGTTTTGATTGTTGGCTTCCTATAGGAGTTTTCCCTTCAGCGACTGGACAGCCTCCTGGATGACCGGGTGAACATCATGGGGTTTTCTATTTTCAACCAGTCCCATGCATTCTTCCAAGAGTTTGCAGACAGCCTCAACCAGTCATGGCTGGAGAACTGTGACCACATTCCTTTCACTGGGCCAGCGGTAAGTAAAGAGATGCATCCAGTATCCGACCCATAATGTAATTCAGGTCTGTGGGGAGAAAAAGAGGCACAAAGTTAAAAAGAAGCGGATCTAATGTTGAATGTTTGAGGGTCTCGTGTATTTTTGAAACCTTATCCCCTTCATTGCTGAAGGTTACATGAAGTAAGTGAGTAGATTATATTTGAATGTTTATTTCTGTGTTGCATTTATATTATCCTTTTCCTGTAAGCAGGAGTGGGTAAAATGCAGCACCCAGAAGTCCCCCGCCAACCCCTAGATCCATTTCTTTTTTAAACTTGTGATGATTTTAAAGCCATTTTTACATCCCCCCCAGCTGCTCAAACCCTACAAAAAATACCCTGAAGGGAATGGGGGGAAGCTGAACATCAGAATCATTTCTAGCCTGCCCAAATCAAGCAATGTCCTGAAAGAAAAGGGCACATGGTGAAAAAATATTACCCTGGCCTCCTCTGCAGTTGCCCATGCCTGCTTTAAGGCAGTTCAAATAGCTCAGCATTCTTTATATCCTCATGACAAGCCAGTGCGGTAGGCCAGGATGAGAGAGTGAGAGCAACTGGACCAAAGGTTTTTCGTGATGCTGTGTGCCTTCAAGTCATTTCCAGCTTATGGCAACCCTAAGGGGAACCTAACACTAGGGTTTTCTTGGGCTGAGAGTGTGTGACTTGCCCAAGGTTACCCAGTGGCTTTCCATGTCCAAGCAGGGAATGAACCTATCTCCAGAGTACTATTCCAAAATTAATGGATGATTTTATGATCCAGTAGAGACTAGAATTTGGATCTCCCAGTGCCAAACTTTATCCACTACTCTCCACTGACTAATCAAATGAGCATATGTTTGATTTCATTCATTCGTTCATTCATTCATTCATTCATTCATTCATTCCTGTCCTGCCTTTCTACTGGCACAGGACATTACTAGAGTGGTCTTTGTCTGCCCTTTAATTAAAAAGACATTTCTGTTTGCTGTACAGAGAATGGTTGCTTTCTTCATTTTGGAGCAAAGCAGAAAAGTATTCTGGGACACAGTCCCTGAGTGACTTGTCTGACAGCCACCCTGCTCTTTTGGAAATGTGAGTGGGGAGGCATCTCAGAAATGTGTGAACAGCCCGGGCATTTGCTGGAAATGTTAAAGCATCAATAGGCAGCTGCTCTGAGAAGTGACATCTTGTATTTCCTGCTCACGTGAAAGGTCAAAGTGACCTTAAGTGGAGAAGCGAGAGTGGTTTGCATTGCATCACCATTTCCGCTGCCCTAAAATATTGAGGGTGGGTTGACATCTAGCGGATGGAGCAGCTGGCACCCAGAGGATACCTGTTTGCACATCTTTTGAACCTGTTGTGAGCTCAGCGGAGCTCCCTTCATCACTGTCCACCCACACCTCCTCCCCATCCAGGGAGACATTGCAGCTCATTCACTGCCTGGTCTTGCTACATACCTGCCATGATCTCTCCATTGCTAACTCCCCTGGATGACAGCTGAGATGTGTTATAAATAAGGCTTGCTAATACAGCCAGAGAATAATTGTGACAGACGGAAATGAATATAGAGTCCTACCTACCTACCCCCACACCACACCACATCACTGCCTTTTACTAGTGCACAGTTCTCCATTCATGACATTTAAATGTTTGGTTCTATTCTTAAGAGAGGAAATCCATTGTTAACCTTGTTGTTGTTGTTGTTGTTTGCTTTCAGATCATTTCTGACTTATGATGACCCTAACATGGGGTTTTCTAGACAAGGTTTGTTCAGAGGGGGTTTGACTTTGCCTTCCTCTGAGGCTGAGAGAGTAGGACTTGCTCAAGATCACCCAGTGCGTTTCTGTGGGGATTCAAACCCTGGACCCAGTGCTCAAGCCATTGTACTTGACTTGGTACTTATGGTGGAAGAAATGTTTATCTCGTACAAATAGGAGTTTTCCTTTCAATTGAATTAACTGGTGCAAGGGATCCAGTGGGGCGGTCCAGGAAGGACAGTAGCAAACCACCTACTGGTAAAATTGGCCTTGGAAGAGCCCTGGTGGTGCAGTGGTTACATACCTGTACTGCAGCCACTCACTCATAAACCACAAGGTTGTGAGTTCAATACCAGCAAGGGGGTCAGGGTTGACTCAGCCTAGCATCCTTCCAAGGTTGCTAAAATGAGTACCCAGCTTGTTGGAGGCAATTATCTTGCATCTTGTAAATAGCTTAAGTGGACAGATAAGAAGTATAGAAATGT
The DNA here is from genome assembly GCF_019175285.1 of Sceloporus undulatus. Lineage (NCBI taxonomy): Eukaryota > Metazoa > Chordata > Lepidosauria > Squamata > Phrynosomatidae > Sceloporus > Sceloporus undulatus. The sequence goes on from NC_056527.1 coordinate 135,579,017, forward strand.
ACTTGCTATTGCTGTTGCTGTAACTGTTGCATGTCTTTAAGTTCTTCTGATTTACAGTGACCCCTGTATCACAGGGTTTTCTCAGGCTGAGTGTGTGTGACTTGCCCACTGGATTTCCATGACTGAGCAGGGATACAAACCCTGGTCTCCAGAGTCATAGTCCAACATTCAAACCACTACAACAGACTGGCTCTCATTGTTAATATTACCTACTAACCTTACCAGTGCAAAGTCCACTGAATGTTTCACTTAGTCCTTCTCTCCTACCTGGCAGTCTTTCCAGAATTTCCACCTAGGAAGATTCTAAAACTAACATGTTAACAACTTTTGCGTCCCTTAATGCAGCTTGGTCACAAATGGAGTGTACCCACATTTCTGGATGCAACACAGAGGGCCATTCTTTTGCCCTTGTGCTCTGTCCCAAAACCTCCCACACCCAGCAGATGTCAAGCCCTGGGAGCAACTATTGCTGCTTCTTATTACTGGAGGGATGGGGAGGGGGGACAATTCAGACAATAAAGATCTGGCTGCTCCAGGCTTCTAGGGGAAGAACAATGTGGGTACACTCCATTTGTGAACAAGCTGAGACCAGCTGCTTGTCCACGATCTCAATCATCGCCTCTTTCTGTGGTAGCAAGGGTATCTCCTGGAGCTTGACAGCAACTGGATATGCATCTAGGATCTTTACCATGGCATGCCATAAGCTAATGTGTAAAAGGACCTGATGTTATCCTTTTACAGAGCAAAGTTACTTTGGGGAGGTGGGAAGAACTGAGTGAGGAGTGGTGGGAGGGTGCACAAACGTTTCCCTGCTCACCACTTTTCTCTTAACAAACTGACTCCTCGCCACTGTTACTCTATGAAAATTGGGATGAATAACTATTTTCAAACATACATTTGTAACCCTGGGGGGACAGGGTGAAGCAGCAGAGAGGTATAAGATGAAAAATTTATTTATACAATAAATAACAATAAAACAACAGCAATGACAACAATGTAAGATGAAAAATAGCTCATTAAGAGTGGATTAAGCCGTGCAGTTTCCACCGCCTTCTATTTCAGATTTGTTGCTCCAATGTGTTAATTTGAGACCTTTGTACATGTGTCAGATGTAGTTATGGCAGGGTCATGCCCCATTGACACCAAAGCTGCAGGAATTAAACTAATTTAGATTTCCGATGCTCGATATATCCTATGTGAGGTAAAGTACAAGGACCTCTCACTATATATTGAATTTGTTGCTTTCTCCAACATGGATACAATGCGTATTACATGACCCCGCTGACACAAAACCTCAGAAAACAAAGCAATGCATGTTCTGAAGCCCTGAGGTGACTGCCACAACAGCTGTCTCAATGGACAGTTAAAACGCTTGTGGCAATCCCTCTTCCAACACTCTTGGTGTTGCCATTTATTAGTATATTCACCTTCTGGCAATCTCAGGCTTCTCCTGAGAACACAATGAAACAAAGATGTTCCAGTGCAATAAAGTCACTGTAACAGGCCACTTGAAGTACATACACACATGCACACTTGTTTTTACCTCCTGCTAAGAGCAGCCAGGCACTACCAAACTGAGAGTGTGATCAAGCAAAAAGTATCAAGTAGCAGGACTGAGAAGACTGAAGTGGGGTCTCCACAGGGGCCCCAATGGCGTCTGTTCTGATGGCTGCTGATAAAATCACCCAGAGCCTTTGGAACTGTCCTCATTCCACTAATACATACACAGGTTGGCTGGCAAGAAACAATTAGCTGATAGTGCCTGCGTAGGCAGCAAATCACCAGCACCCAGAAAGTGTCCTTGCCTGTGGCAGTCTGTCCAGTGAAACACATTTGTCAAGCAGTCTGGCTCAAGGAAACAAATAAGCAGCAAGGTCAACACACAGTCCAAAGGTCAAAGAATCCAAGAAGTCAAAGATCCAAATGGCAGGAGTCTGGAAACAGGAATGCTGGCCAGAAAGCACCTATATTGCTCCCAGCACTAGTCCAAGGCATACTCAGCTCTTACATGGACTGGCGCCAGCTGGTTCTTAGCAAAGCCTCTCCAGTGCTGCTTAGCAAGCAGCCCAGTTGAGCATGATTGGCCTGCTCTTCACTCCCTGCGCTGAGTCCTTGGACTTGGGGGCTGTGCTACCTTCCCACCTGTGTCATCTGCCCCATCTACTGCAGGTCAGTCCTGTCTTTGTCCCCCTTCTGGATAAGGCTGCTGCTCAACAGGGAGAGCTGCATGAGGCTGCTCTGTAGGCTGCTGTTCATGTGGGGATCATAGAATCGTAGAGTTGGAAGAGCTATGGCCATCCAGTCCAACCCCCTGCCATGCAGGAAATCTCAATCAAAGCATCCCCGACAGATGGCCATCCAGCCTCTGTTTGAAGACCTCTAAGGAAGGAGACTCCACTACACTCCGAGGGAGTTTGTTCCACTGTCGAACAGCCCTTACTGTCAGGACATTCCTCCTAATGTTGAGGTGTAGTTCCTGTAGTTTGCATCCATTGTTCCGCGTTCTATTCTTTGGAGCAGCAGAAAACAAACTTCCTCTCTTCTCAACATGACATCCCTTCAGATATTTAAACAGGGCTATCATATCACCTCTTAACCTTCTTTTCTCCAGGCTAAACATCCCTAGCTCCCTAAGTTGTTCCTCATAGGGCATGGTTTTCAGACCCTTCACCCTTCTTTGGACATGCTCCTGTTTCTCAATGTCCTTTTTGAATTGTGGTGCCCAGAACTGGACACAATATTCCAGGTGGGGCCTGACCAAGCAGAATAGAGTGGCACTATTACTTCCCTTGATCTAGACACTATACTTCTATTGATGCAGCCTAAAATCGCATTGGCGATTTGTTAGCTGCCACATCGCACTGTTGATTCATGTTCAACTTGTGGTCTACTTGGACTCTTAGATCCCTTTCACACGTAGTTTCATTCAGCCAGGTGTCCTCCATCCTATATCTGTGCATTTCATTTTTCCGCTCTAAGTGCAGTACCTTACATTTCTCTGTGTTGAATTTCTTTTTGTTAGCTTTGGGCCAGTTTTCCAGTCTTTTCAGGTCATTCTGAATCTTGATCCTGTCCGCTGGGGTATTAGCTACTCCTAATTTGGTGTCATCTGCAAATTTGATAAGTATGCCCCCAATTTTGTCCTCCAAGTCATTGATAAAGATGTTGAAAAGCCCTGGTCCCAGGACAAAGCCCTGTGGGACCCCACTGGTCACTTCTCTCCAGGATGAAAAAGAGCCATTGTTGAGCACCCTTTGGGTTCGGCCGGTCAACCATTTACAAATCCATGTAACAGTTGCCTTGTCTAGCCGACATTTTACAAGCTTGTTTGCAAGAATATCATGGGGAACTTTGTCAAAGGCCTTACTGAAATCATGATATACTATATCCACAGCATTCCCTTCATCTAACAAGCTGATAGTTTTATCAAAGAAAGAAAGAAGGTTTGTCTGGCATGAGTTCTTTCTCAGAAACCCATGTTGACTTTTTGTGATTATGGCATTGCTTTCTAGATGTTCACAGACTCTCTGTTTAATGATCTGCTCTAGAAACTTTCCTGGTATTGATGTCAGACTAACTGGACGATAATTGTTGGGATCCTCTTTCTTCCCCTTTTTGAAGATGGGGACAACGTTTGCCCTCCTCCAGTCTGCTGGGACTTCTCCTGTTCTCCAGGAGTTCTCAAAGATTATTGCCAATGGTTCTGATATTATATTTGCCAGTTCTTTTAATACACTTGGATGTAGTTCATCTGGTCCTGGAGACTTATATTCATTTAGGTTAAACAGGTATTCCTGTTCTATCTCTTTACTTATTCTGTGTTGAAACTCCCCTTTTCTGTCCATTATCCTCAGGTTGAGCACCCTTTGCCTTTTCTTAGAAGACTGAAGCGAAAAAGGTGTTGAGTAATTCTGCCTTTTCACTGAGGATGGGAGACTTGCCTGAATCCCTTCCTCAATTTCCTCTTCAGACTCCTCTTGTAGGTCTGTGTATGAACTCATATCATGATTGTTTTGATGAGTATTGCTTGCTACTAACAGCTAGAGAACTCAGAACATCTGGCAGCTGGTTTGCACATAAGCCTGTATACACTGGACTGGTGTCTCCCTGGCAAAGCACATTCAACATTTGTCTTTCTTTGTAGCAACCACTCATTACCCCCAATGGAAGGACTTTTATACTCACACAGGGAATCCCCCCCGCCACTGCCCAAGTTGTTTCTTATGTTAAATACTTGATGCTGACAGACTTCCTAAAAGCTGATCTCAACCAAGGTTCTCTCAGACTAGGGGTTTTACATGTTTACACATCAACCTCAAGGGAAGTGAACTTCTCCAGATAGCTCTGAATGGCAGGGTCAACAGCTGGGCTTGCCAGGAGAGTCATGCAAACCGTGGCAATCCCAAGGCTTTCTGGATAAGAGACGGTGGAGCATGCTTGCAGAAGGAGGAGATTAGCTGTTTGCTCAAAATGTCGTCCTCGTTAATCACACAGCAAAGAAAGGAAATCAAGGGAAATCATTAAAATTACAGATGGCTAGATTAGGTAATTAGAATGTAGGCCAAAGCAGATGTTTGTAATTAACTGTTTATTCCATTGACAAGAAACCTGATTGTACCACTGGACTGGAGTACTTGTCATTCTCTCTGTTGAATCTGAGGACATATTGGAGGTATCGATGACATTGTTTCATATGCTAAAAAAAATATACACGTAACTTAGCCTTCTGAATTCTCCATACACTGTTTTCTAGCAGGATCAGTGCTGGAGGAGGCGAATGCAATTGTGGCTCCTTATGAGCCTGGTGTGATAAAGTCCCTAGTCCAACACTTAAGCTGCTACACTATGCTGGACCTTAATGCTCCATATATATTAATTCCCTGAGTATCAGACCTGAGGTAGGCAAAATAATAATAATAATAATAATAATAATAATAATAATAATAATAATAATAATAATAGATTTTATTTATACGGATCAATTTATAAGGAACATAAGGATCAATGGTTACAAATAACCATTTGTAAGCACAAAGGTGTGGATTTAAAAGCCAATGAGTACTGGGGATACTGTGTATTATTATTATTATTATTATTATTATTATTATTATTATTATTATTAATAATAATAATAATAATAATAATAATAATAATAATATGTTTATTTATATAGTGCCATAGGCTTTACGTAGTGCTTTACAAAGGAGTTATATTATACTGCTTGGTAGGCAGGGAGCTGGACAGAAAACATGGCAGGAGAAAGTGAAATGGAGTATTTCGAAAAGGAGCATAGTTGCATGGCTGGAAATCTAGCCAGGAGCCCTCCGTGATTCTACATTTTGCTACAGACCTTACTTGTCATTCATAACAAACACTAATAACCTGTCCTCTTTTGTGAATCATGTCTATTCCATCTTGCAAAGTCTTCTAAAGCTGCTGGCCATCACGACCATGAATTCTGCCAATTAATTATGTGTTGTATGTGAGTCTGTTGCTTCATCTGTTCAGAGTCTCCCACCTGTCACTTTACTTGGGTGCCCCCGGCAGGATTGAGAAGAGCATTGATCTCTTTCCCATTTCTATCCTTGATCTGGTCAGGCAAGGTACCTGCTTGATCTCAGTTCGATCGCATTTGCCTAAGCATGTCAGAGAAGCAAAACAAGAAGCTACTGTCTTGACAATCCTCCCCCCCCCAATACCCAGAGTGCCTTTCGCTGTAAGTCAACAAGCAGTATTTACAACAGAAAAGGAACGCAGAAGGAAAAGAAATGAAAATAAGCAGCAGTGAAACAATATACGTTAATGAGCAAATGAGAGAATATTTGCAGAAGGGCTATTAGTGTCAACAAGAAAAGGATGAGAATTTTAAAAGGGTGGAGATTTGATCTAAAGTCGAATGGGGAGAGACAAGGGGAATGTATTTCATGCCAGTTGCAGGGCAGCAGGAAAGCCCTGCGGATCTGTTCCACAACGGCCCTCTTACGGAGAAATACAACTTAATTGTGGATGGCATCTGCCATATGAGCAGAATCCCAAATTGCTTTATTGCATTAAATAAGACTAACAGATAAATAGTGGCAGAGGGAGATGGCAATTAAGAGACCCAGACAAAGCAGGAAATATTGTTTTCGAGCAAGATTTGGAACAAGCTGGAAAGCAGATGAGCCAGAAGGCAACTGGAGAAGCTCTTCCAGATGGTGGGGCTTCTCCAAGACTGGGCAGGGATAATGGGACAAAATAAGCTACATCTGCACTGCAGAAATAATGCAGTTTGACACCGCGTTAACTGCTATGGGTCAATGTTATGGAATCCTGAGGTTTGTAATTTGTTGGGACAGCAGAGCTCTCTGACAGAGAAGGCTAAATAGCTGACAAAACTATAAATCTCAGTATTCCATAGCATTGAGCCATGACAGTTAAAGTGGTGTCAAACTGCATTTCTGCAGTGCAGATGCAGTTATAGGAAACTACAGTAAACTGCTAAATGAGACCTTGTCACAAATGAAGATGGAGAAAGATAGGATTAGCCATTCTCCATCAGGGATAGGACTTCAGCAAGCATCAGGATAAGTCCCAACGAAAGTTTGGTAAACCAAAGTCTGCAAAACGTCCTTTTTTGAACTCGAGTTTTCAGAATCCCACAACTACTATGCCCATGCTACCTGGAAGATTCCAGGAGTGTAGTCCCCAAAAGCTCTGATTCCAAGCAGAATACATGAGGGATTGTATAGAAGGAAACATTTTCTCAACAAAATAAGAGGCACAAGAAGAACACTAGTTTTGGGGGGAAAGCAGATTGACTTCAAAAATGCATAGGAAACCAGTAATTTGTTTGGTTATTCGAATGTGTTACCACTGAAGGAGCACCTCAAGAAAACATATAATTGAATAATAAAGGCAATGTTTTAAACTATGTAATATCATAAAGTAACTAAACCATGGGAAAACAGAAATGGCAAATTAAAATGCAAATATATAGGTTTGCAATGGAGAAAAAAACACCAACAAAACATTTCTGTTTTAAAGAAGCTATCCGATAAGGTGGAACCATTTTGAAGATAGTTGGTAGCTCCTTTAAATTATGGACTAAAAGCCCCACTAAAATGGAAGCCACCACTCCCAATGGAAAGAGAACCACAGATTTTTAGGCATCATATAGCAGCCACACACTGAAATATTTGCCCCCTTTCCTTTTCAGAAATAGAATCCCAGCCTCATAGAGATTCCAATATTTGACCAGGAGAGAAAGTGGAGTGGATGTGGGTCCGGTTTGTGCTGTGGTCTACAGCTATATTGAATGGTGTTCACCACCATCATTTGCAGTTTATAGGCATGCAGCCATTATACTCTTTAGAAAACTGTCCTTGATCATCTTGTCTAATAAAATTAAACAAAATTAGACATTGGGCCAACATAAAAACAACTCCAGGAATGGAAGCAAATGTTTCGAGGCTACAGAGTCGAATATCCCAATCAATAGTGTCATATGCTTCATTAAGATCTACAAGGATCATTTGTGATAGCTAATAAGAGATCATTAACTATACAAGAAAGGGAGAAAGGGAAGGGAAAACGGACTAGAGACCATTAAAGATGATGAGCCTCACTTTTGACATTCCAACCACAAATGTGGGCCCACCAAGATAAATTGGGTTTTGACTCATTACTGACAGGACTTAATGGTGTTAACACTAGACTCAGTAGTGTCAGCATCATTATTCAGCCAAGCCTCAGGAATCTTGAACAGGATGCAAAATCGAGAACTGTGTTACCTGAATTCTCATTTTGCTCATTGCAGTTTGATTCAAGGGCGATAGCATTTTTGTTTTCCAAGCATTATTTTCCCTTAGCAGTTTTTTTTAGGGGGGGGGGGAAGGGGGTGGGATCATTTTTTTTAGAAGTCTGGTTTCCAAAATATAAAGCCTCACTTCACATTGTACAAATTGGCAAATGCATGTAAATATTCAACTAACATAAATGCTTAGCTGTTGGGACAGATAAGAAAAGGCATACCCATTTAGGAGAAGGGTGACCCTCTAGATCAGTGCTTATCAAACTTTGGGTCTCCATAGGTTTTCAGCTCCTATTAGCTTCAGCCATCTTGCCCAATGATCAGGGATTCTGGGAGCTGAAGTCTGGACTGGAGGACCAAAGGTTGAGAACCATTGCTCTAGATCAGTGATTCCCAAACTTTGGTCTCCCATGTGTTTTGGACTCCAGCTCCCAGAAGCCCCAACCAGCTTGGCATAAAGTCAGGTATTCTGGGAGCTGAAGTCCAAAACATTTTTGAGGACCAAAGTTTATGATCAAAGGTTTGTAAGATGATCAAGAGTTTAGAAACCAAGCCTTATGGGGAACTGATTAGGAGGCTGGAAGAGTTTGGAGAAGGAAGAATGAAAGGTGACATGATAGCCAACTTTACATATCTGATGGGATGTCATATAGAAGATGGAGCAAGCCTACATTCTGATGATCCTATAGCAGCAGTTGTCAACCTGTGGGTCATGAACCCTTTGAGGGTCCCACAACCCTTTCCCAGGGTCGCCTAAGACCATCAGATAACACATATTTCCAATGGTCTTAGGAACTGAGACACCACTCCTCTATGGTTGGGGGTCACCACAACTTGAGGAACTGTATTAAAGCATCACGACATTAGGAAGATTGAGAACCACTGTCCTATAGACTAGAACATGAACCAATGGATTCAAATTACAAGAGAAGTGATTCCACCTAAACATTAGGAAGAACATCTTTACTGTCAGGGATGTTTGACAGTGGTTCCATCATAGCATCATAGAGCTGGAAAAAGCCACAAGGGACATCTGGTTCAGCTGTCTGCCACACAAGGATCCATAGTTACAGAACTCCTGAAAGACACACATCCAACCTCTGTTGAAAGACCTCCAAAGAAAGAGATCCCACCTCCCTTCACAGTCCATCCCAGGTAGTTGAATATGGGTGATTCCTTGGTAACCTCAAAAGCAAGGCACTGGCCATTTTAGGTATTCTCAAATGTGATTGCCTTCACCTGGTAGAAGAGGTGAGACAATGGAAGGGATTTTGAAAAGAAGACAGATCGCTCAATCCTTAGTGAAAGGCAATCTGCACGGAGAGGTTAGTTAGGAAAAATGGAGCTTTGATACTAATAAGAAACCGACAGTAATGGGAAAGCAGGAAGTGATGATAATTAAAGGTGAAATCTTAGTCATAGCTGCAAGGAGAAGGGAGGAAATGACCAGTTAATAACTTGATAAAAAGAAACAAAAAAACAAAAGCTTGGTGGATTTGGAAGATGGAAAAAAAGTAGTGTAGAAGTCTGGAGGAAGAAATAGAAGTGATTAGAAGCAAATGAGTCTATGCTGGGCTGTCAACACAGATTGTGAATTATCTTGCAGAAGTAATACTGTCAGATGAAAGGTCTTTGCAAAGGAAGGGACCCAGAGAAAGATTGGTGTGACAGCGATTAAAATTTCCCTCTCCAGTATGAGATCATAGTGTTTGGGGGATCTGGCAAGGCTAAAAATATCATTAAAAGGATAGAGCAAAAAGGGGGAAAGCCCCAATCCAAAGGAACATAGCAAGTCAGAGAATCCACATTATATAATTCCATGTCAGAGAGAAAACATGAAATATAGGGATGAGTGCAGAATTTGAATTTTTGGCATGAATTCCAATCCTGTGCATACTTAGCTGGGCAAAAGTCCGCCTTGAACCTAGTAGGGTTACTTTATGGTTGAGATGTATCAAATGATATTGTAAGTCCTTGCTTTCTGAAATTCAAATTTCTGCTTGGATGGTTTTCTAGTATCTGGCCAAAATTGTATTGATGTCATATAAATGCAAGTTCCTTTACATAGGCAATTGTATTTTTTTTGGCTGTTGAGTGACAGATGTGTTTAGTTCATAGCTATGTAAGGAGAGTTCTGCAAGTGTATCCATTTCACATGCAGCTGTCCTCCCTTGGATGGTATATAACTATTAGTCAAAGTACCATTTGATTCCCTAGGATCATGGAAACATCCGTTGTGCATTGCTTATCACACAGCTGAATAATAAGCAAAAATGTCAGCTTATGGAGTCAGTTGCACAATTTTATTGTTCAGCAGAAGGATGGTGTTGCACAAAAACCGAGTGCAGATTTACAAAATTAGACCTCAATGGCTATTTTATTAATGCTTTAGCAGCTGTTACCTCGAGTGGCTCTGATCCAATATGGCTCTTCTGATGTTTTTAAAATGTCATATGGAAACTTGAAGACTAACAGACATAGGCTGAACCTGCACTGCAAATAATAATAATAATAATAATAATAATAATAATAATAATGCAGTTTGACACCAGTTGGACTTACATGGTTGAATGCTATGGGATTCTGGGATTTGTAGTTTTCTGAAATATTTAGCTTTCTCTGTCAGAGAGCCTTGGTGCCACTACAAATGGCAAATCCCAGGATTCCATAGTATGGAGCCATGACAATTAAAGCGGTGTCAAGCTTCATTATTTCTGCAATGCAGATTCAGCTATAAACGTCCATGGTCTGGAATCTACTCCACTAGATTCATGAAAAATGATATGAAGCTTTCAGAAGACCATTAGCCACCTTTGAGATGTGCATTTCCAAGTTTGCAAATGCAACAGCCTGAGCTGGAAAATACATTTCTGTCAATCTCTCAGAAGGCCTTATCTTCGATCAATAAATATAAGTGCCAGAGGTTATTTGGGCAGAGGTTAATACCATCATAGCTATTGAAATCCTGGGATAAATAGACAAATAATCTAAGCCTGTATTTCTCTATTGGATTCTAAATTTAATTTGGGACGCATTTTAGGAGACTTTCCTCCTTGAATTTTACATCATGTTTCTAGCTTTAAGGATTTAGTGGTGCATAATACATATATTCTCAGAAAGAGATTAATGTTAATTCACCGGAAGGGATGCCTCCTTTGTTTCTGGACATTCAAGCCCAGTATTTTGAATTCAAATTTGATAACTCAGATGAAAAATTAATGTAGCTTGAAGAATTATTGATAAAAAAACAGACAGAGGGAAAGGCCAATTGACACAATCATATAAAATAATATCTGATTTAGAGATTAAGACAGAATCTTACATGTTTTATTGGAACTCGTGAAATGGTGCATGAGGCAGAATTTAAGCAAAGATCCAGATATAAATGTGATCAAATTCTCTCTAAAAGTGACTTGGTGTGACTGAGACTTTTGGTGGAGCTTTATCCCTTTGGGGTTAAATAAAACCCTTAGAACAATTTTAGATGTTGAAAACATTGTAAAAAAGTGAACAGATTTAACATGTACGATGAAGTTATCCTTGCAGGTTGCATTTATTGCCAGACGTTGTGTACACTGATTATTTTTTCTCCCAAAACCGTCTTAATACTAAAATCTGGTGTATCATGTTTTTCTTTCAAATTATTTGAAAGAACTCTTCTAAGGGTGTCTTGCCAAATCTGTTATTTGTAGATAAAACTGAGAGAGGAGAAATATTGTCACTTATTTATTGCACACATTTCGTCTTGACTGTCCTTCAAATAGAAGCCAGAACAGCTTGCAACACAATCAAATTACAGACAAGAATAAGAACAGAAGGACTTTTTAAACATCAGGAATAAACAACCATCGGATGAAAACAATGTCAATGCAAAACACAACTAGAGGACAAATCCAGCACTAAGAGCAGAACTAGAATAAATATCCCATGTCAAAGTCCTCTCTTTAAAATAAGCATTTACCTTGGCTTCTGAAAATGTTCACTGTTGGGAATTAGGTGGGTTTCCATAGGAAGGACCTGCTGCAAGATGGGTGCCACAACCCAAAATACCTTGCTCCTTATCAATATCCATGATACTTTAGTCAACTATGGAATCCATATTGCAAATAAAGTATCTGGTGAGTTATATTACCCCATCTTGGAAAAGTTGGGCCCCTTTGGTGCTGCTAAAGTGACCAAATACTCCTGTTCACAGTGACATTTCTTTTGTGGGCAGTGTATCTGTGTCCTTGCATGGACACTATTATTGTTCATAATATCCTCCAACCACCCCCTAAAAAGAAGAAATCACATTAGTTCCTCCATGAATATCAGAAACGTTCCTAGTGAGGGGACTAAAATCACAACTTAAAATGTGTTGCAAAAAATAACTTTGCACTAGTTGGGTAAACTTTGGTGTACTGGTTGCGTAATGTAATAACAGAAAACCAGGAAGATGTATTTTCTTTTTCATGGTGTGGGACCAGAGAGGGGGGGAGATATGGAGTTGTCAAGAGTAAGACTTTGATGCCCAGCAAAACAATCTACCTTTCCACATAAGTAGCAAAAAAAAAAAAAAAAAAACAGCATAAGGGATGTAAAATAATAAAAACAGCCACATAAATGATGCAAAATAAAAGAAGCCTGTTTCCCCACATCAGGATCATCAAAAAGGCATCTTCGTGGCACTTTTGCTGTTCAGACATTGATTTACATTTACTTGGTTTCTTAAAACCCAGACAGCTGCACAGTTGTGGGGGGGGGGGGGAAGCCCTTCAACTCTTTGATCGGTTGATTGAGAAGTTATTTTCCTACTCTGTCCTATTTTAACACTCATTCAACACCACTCTCGGTTTGACATCCAAGGTGTTTTCTATAGGGATTAGATTCTAATACATATTTGATTTTTGCTTGACTTCTAAAACTAAGTTTGTTTTTGTTTTTAATGTCATTAGCACTGTACATATATTGAAAAACCTTATAACGGTGTTCATTACATTCTTTGTGGTTTCTGGCCTAAATTGTGCTTCCTTCCCTTATTCCTTCCCTTCTGGTTTCTTCAGCTCTCGTCTGCCTTGCTGTTTGATGCCGTCTATGCTGTGGTGAGTGCAGTGCAAGAACTGAACCGGAGCCAGGAAATTGGCGTCAAACCCCTCTCCTGTGGATCTGCCCAAATCTGGCAACATGGCACCAGCTTGATGAACTACTTGAGAATGGTGAGAAAGGATTGGACATGGAGGATGGCTTCACCCTTGCTTTTGACCTGAAGGGGATGTGGAGATCATCTAGATCAAGGGTGGGGAACGTTAGACCCTGAGGGTGAATTCATCCTTCTTGAGCCCCAATGTGGCCATTTGGTTTTTTTGAGAAGATGACACTCGCTCTTTCCATGGCATCATTGTTTAGTGCAGTGGTTCTCAACCTTCCTAATGCCACAACCCTTTAATACAGTTCCTCATGTTGTGGTGACCCCCAAACATAAAATTGTGGTGTCTCAGTTCCTAAGACCATCAGAAATATGTGTTTTCCAATGGTCTTTAGTGACCTCTGTAAAAGGGTCCTTCAACCCCCAAAGGGGTCGCGACCCACAGGTTGAGTGGCTTCCTAACTTTCATACAGTGGGTCCTTGGTATCTGCTGAGCTTTGGTTCCAGGAACCCTCATGGATACTAAGACCCATGGATGCTCATGTCTCAGCATATACTTTGGTGTAGTAATATCTGTCCCTTATATAAAATGGCAAAATCAAGGTTTGCTTTCTGGAATATATACATGGAATATTTTCAAGTGGTGGATGGTTGACTAGATAAAGAATCCATGGATATGGAGGTCTGACTTTACCTCTGCTTTTCCCCCTGTGAAAAAGTAAAAATGTTTCTTAGGTGTAGGATGTATCCACACTGCTGAAATAAAACAGTTTGGCACCACTTCCACAACTCTATGCTATGGAATTCTGTGGTTTGCAGTTTTGTGAAATAGCTTTCACTGTCAGAGACCTCTAGTGCCCTGCCAGGTTCAATGATATGGCATTCTAGGAATTGTAGTTTGTCGTGACACCAGAGCTCTCTGATAGAAAAGACTAAATATCTCACAAAACTACAGATCCCAAAATACCATAACACTGAGCCATGGCAGTTAAAGTGGTGTCAAACTACTTTATTTCTGCAGTGTGGCAGCAGCAACAGTTACAGGCAGTAAGAGCTCTAAGCTAAATTATGCCACTGTTTTGGGTTCTATCCTTATTCCTTTCATTGTACAGTATACACTCATGAAATGTGACCTGCAAGAGAAAATATATATCTAAAATTGAATTCTACCCTTGGATTGAAAGAGTTTCTCCATCCCCGGTTCACTGCAGAAATGAACAACTACATCATCTGTAATAGGCAGATGTCCAGTCTTTGTTCATATACTTCCCAGTTTCCAATTCCCACTAACTCAAATGGAACTCTGTTCCGTTCATGAAGAGTTTTTAATCTGTTGGAAGTTTCTCCTAAAGTTTGCACTTTAAGCCCATTCGTTCTGTCTAGTCATGCTCCTTGGTAAAGCTTCTGATCTTCTGCTCAGTGACAGTCACTATCACCTTAGTCTCAGCTGCCTTGGATAGAATAAAGAGAAAGGGAACACATGTGCCATTGCATGACACCGAGTATGTCTGACACAAGCCCAGCCTGGAGCTTTGATTTCCACTTGGAGTGATACCCTAAACAAAGGAACTGCAGGAATTGCTATATTTTTGCTAATTTTCCTAGGCAGGAACTTGGATTGCTGTCTAATTTTCAATGGCATAGTGCATTGGCAGCAATTAGCAATATGTGGTTTGCTGTCCTTACCCGCTCTTTACACAACAGTGCTTCATGTTACCATGGCACAAGGTGACTTTGTACAGTACCCAGCCATGTAACAGCTTTCCCTGACATCCCAGGCAACAGAGCTGGATGTGACACAATTAAGCACTCACAACAGTTCAACTTCCAACTACAGTAATGAAAATAAGGGTCCTAGCAGAATGTAGAAGAAAGAGGCAAGTCATGAGTTCAGGCAGAATTAAATCCTTCCTTGATTTTTACCATTTCTTAATGCAGAGGAGGACACATGAAATCAAACTGTTGCCCCTGTCAAAGCCCCCTTGCCTTTTCGGTGGCATGCTAGCTTTCCAGGTGAAGGGATGTGAAGAAGCATTCAGTCACACCATTGGTGTTATGAGTGGCCACAGTCCCAAGATACTATTTGAAAATATGCTTTATCCATTGGGCTTTAAATGAGAGAGACGAATGTCAAAAGCACCGAACTTGAAGCTAAAAGGGGACAGTTCCTATTTGGCGCTGCAACTCACCCTCTCTTGGACAGGTAGAATTGGAAGGTCTCACCGGCCACATAGAGTTCAACAGCAAAGGCCAGCGATCCAATTATGCCCTGAAAATCCTGCAGTATACAAGGAATGGCTTCCGACAGGTAAGGAAATAATTCTGGTAATCATTTAATAGCATTGAAAGAATGAATAGTCGACAAGCAATCCATCAAAAAGTGGGAGATGCCTGTAGATCGGAATTTCTTCCAAGGCTCCTCTATTCATGTCTGAGTTGTTTCATAGTGTTGTCTTAGAAATGTTATTTGAGATATAGTTTATATATTAGTTTAGTGTGATTGTAAAAATGGTGAGATTAAAATCTCTTTGCAATAAATAAATCTGGTTGGATGGAGAACATACAGCTAGGGGAGATCATATAACTAGAGCAGTGACTGATTTTTGGCAACAAAGTAAGTGTAGAACATGTTAACGTTATGGCGATTGTAGTGGAAAGTTTGAGGGACACACAGCAGGTGTCCATCTTGGTGAAGTACTTTGAAACATTCCCAGAGAAGGGATGTTTCCATTATTACCAGGACCAATATGAGTTCTTTCAAGGGCTTTCCAGAATGAACACACAAAGGCAGGATGCCGTCTCTTTCTTGCTCACTTCCATCACCCCAAGAAAAAAACAGATCACCTTCTCAGCATGTGTCCCTCTGGAGGTAAATTAAGCAGCATGAACATCTGTGGAATTAGCAGCATATGACGGCCTACTGTGCTGATCCATCTTTGTTTCCTTTTATTCAAGAAGCTCTTTATCCTTCCAGCTTAACAAGTGCTGCCTTTCATAGAGTGGCTTTTGGGATGGAATTATAAAATTTGCTCTGTTGCCCAAGATTGTCTGCAGCTTCTGTAATCCTTTAAGCAGAATATAGGCAAAGTGGCTTGTTCTGAGGAAACTCCCATTCTCCCCCTCTTTCTCTGCCCCTGGCCTAGTCAGTATTGTACAATTTGGCTTCTGCTTCTCTAGAAATCCCTGTCCTTTCCATTTATCCCTTATTGGAGTTCTAGTTTTCATTTTAAAGCCACCCACAAGGTCCTAGACCTCATGGTTTAAGGAACAAAATAGTTTGTGCTCTAATTCCAGAGGCCAGCTTGAAAAAGAAGAGGGACAAAGCATGCTACTATCTCTGAATTTGATTTTGGATAACTACCAGCAAGACAGTAAACTCTGGAGAAGGCTTCACTTGTTCCAGGAAAAGTGAAGGGACAAAATATTTTCTTAAATTGTACAATTTACCCTGTATCTGCTAGTCAGACCATGAAGGACTCTGGAAACGAGAAATGTACCTGAGCCTTCCTCTTGCTGCTGAGATTCCACCACCATATCCTTGGACTTTCTAACCATTCTGTACAAATATAATGATTTGGAGCTTGCTTTCAAAAATGACTTGGAAGTGGAAATTCTCCAAGTGCCGAAATTCTGCAGCCAGCATCAAAATTTATTACTTTGCTGCACTTGCAACGAATCACCAAATACACAGCACTTTGACAACCAATTGCTCATTGCTCTGTGGCAGAGGATGTGCTTTGCATGCAGATGACCCCAGATTCAGTTTGGCATCTCCAGTTAGTTAAAAGGCTCTCAGTTAAACAGATGATGGGAAAGCGCCTTCCCTGCCTGAGACTTTGGAGAGCTACTGCTGATCAAAGCCAATACTGTCCTGGGCTTGGTGGACCAATGCTTTGACTCAGTATAAGGCCGTGTTCAAAAATACCATGTTGGCGTTCCCTTCTCTATATGTTTGGATGTTCAAGATAGCTTTGTACAAGTCAGTTTCATTTAGAGGGAGCAAGTGCTGAAGACTGAAGTTGCCTCTATAATAATGCCTTTATTTATGAGCCTGCATAGACTCAATGGCATGAGGAGGAAAGAAGATGCAAAGATGGGAGTCCTTGGTGTTACAGCCCCCTACATAACCCCAAGGTCAGCTTCAGATTTGGCATGGAATCAGCTATAAGAGGAGAAGTAGAAGCATCCGCCCATTTACAGCAATGCTATTCAAACTAATGGTCTGTGGAGCAGTGTTGCCTGCTGGTCCACAGTGATTTTCTAGGAAAAATAGAAAAAGTTGTAGTTAATGGGCACCAATATGGGACTGATCCCTGGAACATTGGAGGGGAACTCTGGTGGTCCTTTGTGGCAGTTAGTTTAAGTATCGTTGCCCTACAACATCCTATACCTTCTTTCTGACTTCATGCAGCCCTGATTTAAAAAGGCCCCTGCTAGCTCTCAACTTGGGCCCTTGCAAGACTGGTTTGTGGGGGCAAAGGAGAAGATGGGGAGAGAAGGACTGTCAGCAAGAGAAGGAGAAAAGAGGAGGGCTCTTTTTGGCTCTTGCCCTTTCCACTACTGACTTCAGCAACACTCATCCTCTAAATGTGTCTCCTAATAGTTCTGGGCTGGCCCTACTACCAGCAAAAACAGGGCAGGAGGAGAGAACCATGGCTCTCACACAACTTGCCCTGTGCCACAGCCTTTTAACCTTTTGTGGGATGGATGGGGAACCCTGTCTCGTCTTTGCCAGTTGAGTCAGCTTTGGAACATGGAGTGAGGAGAGGGGAAAAAAACACCATTTTTTCTTCTTCTTCACCAAAGCAGCAAAGTATTTTTAAGCAGAATGTAAGCAAACTGGCTTGTTCTCAAGCAAACTCCCCTTTCCACCTTCCTTTTCCCCCATTCTAGTTAACAATTCACTGTGCCAAAAAATTCACAAAATTCTGTGCCAAGGACCTGTGTGAATTTTGCAAATTTACAAAATATTTCCCTAAATGGCACCATTTGCCCTGCTTCTGCTAGTCACTGGTACCACACCTCAGCACTATAGGAAGTGGGTACAAGCTACATAGTAACACTCATTGGATGTGATGGCATCTATTTAACTTTACATGTGCTTTCCCCCAGGAATCGCTTAGCAATTTTGCTAGACAATACCAAACTTGGGGGAAATTTGTTGCTCCCAGGGACAAATCTGTTTCCTGGCTTTCACCCATTCTGCCCCCAATGGCTAATGTCTGATTTGCTTTCCCATTAACTTGCATACATTCTCAGTGGTTAGACCACAGCAACTGTAAAGTTTTCAGTAATAGGCCAGCATGGCTGAAAACTATAAATTTCAGCAACTTTCAGCTAGCTGCCTGCTTATAATTTCTTCTTCAGCAGCCTGTCAGTCAACAAAACGCAACCCAGCGTCTTCTGTTCAAACTGTAGCCTAGTTGCCTCCGGAGCCTATCAAATTATTAATAACAACATTATCATGCTTTACATATTCAGAGCACTGAATAAACACAAGCTCCGTGTCATGGCAGTTATGCGTTGCTGCAACTTAAATAATGCAGTTAGCTCATAAGTAATAGAGGAAGGAGGATATTGCGGCGGGGAAGAGAGAGATGGATTTTAGGCTGAGATCTGAAATAACATGAAAATGTTACAGTGATGCCACACAGGAAGAGTTTGATGCTTCTTCCTCATACATTGCGCGCGCGCACACACACACACACACAATGTTGTGCATTATGATAATTCACAGAAGCTCTTTTTTGTATGTTTTCTACCACCTAAATAGAGTAGGCAACTGTGATGGGTCCAAGGGCCACTTTTTTCTCCTGGGGTCCTCCAAGGGCCACACAGACTGTCCAAAAAGCACCCCCAAAATAGAAGTGGCTGGAGGTGATGTTCTAGATTTGAAAAACTGGGATTTTTATTTCAAGGACGGAAGTTGTAATTTGTTTAAAAGATTAATTGCATCTCCTGAAGGTTCACTTTTTCCTCTTCTTTGTTAGTAAAGGCAGATTTGTACAGTCTGGAAGGGTCAAGGGCTTCAAAAATAGCTGGGGAAGGGAATGCATACAGGCCCAGGTTTGCACTGCTATCCTCCCCTGACCTAAACTATGGGCCTGAACAGACAGGCCAAAATAAAGCTGCTTTGGGTCACTTCGGAGGTATGCTGTTTAAATGATGCATGTGTCCTAAGAGGCCAGAAACCATGCCAAAGCCACATTCCAGGACTAAGGACTGGAGCGCAGCTTTGGCACAGCTTCTGGCCTCTTAAGATGCATGTGCCATTTAAACAGCATACCTCCAAAGTGACCCAAAACAGCTTTATTTTGGCTGGTCTGTTTAGGCCCTATAACAAGTAGCCATTAGATCCAGAGTCTTCTTGGTAGCAACACCTTGCCTATGGACCTTTCTGCCCAATGGGCCCTCCTTAATACTCTGGCTATTAGACAGCAAGTTGAGATCCTCTTTTTAAAAATGCCACCAAGAGAGTGTTAATCTAGAGTGGGATTTAAATGCAGTCAGTAAACAAGACAAGACCCATTCAGAGCACATCATTTTGAACATGGACTGGGAGAAAGGGCTAGCCATGCTGCTGAAAACCTTCTGCCTAAAAAGTAAATAACAAAGAAAGAAAGCCTTCTGCCTAACCTTTGGAAGCTCTGCCCAGGGTGAATTCCAATGCAATGAGAGTTAGAACTGGGATTAGATTTAGGGTTAGAATTAGCAGTAGGGTTTAATCGCAGGGATTCTCAACCTTTGATCCTCCAGCTGTTTTGTACTTCACCTCCCAGAGGCCTTCCCCAGCATGGCCAATGATGATGGATTCTGGAAAGTGAAGTCCAAAACTTCTAGCGGACCCAAAGTTGAGAACCACCAGTTTAAGGTATACTTGCTGTAGATCCTGAATTTTAGTTGTGCATCAGAAAGAAAGTGTGTGTATGCAAGAGAGAGCATGGGCATGCTACTGACTCCAGAGTATGACACATATAGTTCTTGACATCCTGGTTCACTGAAACAAAAAACAGCATGAAACACTTTTGGGCGTATTCCCAATACATTATGTTTGTTGGGTCAAAAACAAACCTGATATTTTGGGCTATGTGGCTATGTTCTAAAAGAGTTTATTCCTGACATTTCACCTGAAGATGCCAGCCACAGATGCAGGCGAAACATCAGGAATAAACTCTTCTAGAACATGGCCACATAACCTGAAAAAACCACAAAAAACTATGGATGCCGGCCATGAAAGCTTTTGACTTCACAAACCTGATATAGATTTGTTGGGACATCTTTTATCCCAGTCATGTTTTGTCAATTAAAAAAAAAATCCACATGGCAAGTGGCTGAAACCCGAGCACATTGTTTAGAATTCATCAGATGATAATGTTGTAGAATGCCTCCTTTGTAGTCCAGTTCTTTGCTGATTTTGTAACAAAACAATAATTACTCTAGGGATCTAAAATGGCTCATCCTGGTTCATGAAGATTAAACACAATGTCCATTTTGGGATTTCCCTTGGAATGGTACGTGGAACTTTTCGGTAGTATACAGAAAAGCACCTGGAAACTCAGTAGGAATTCAAAATACTTCTCTCTGCCTCTCCCCTGAGTGGCACAACGTAGCAGCAACCTTAATTTATGGACCCCAGCTCTTCTGATTATCCTTTCCTTTTCTCCTTCGCCGTCAGCCCTGGGAGAAATTTCAGTGCTATTATTTTAAAATAGATATAATTAGGAACTGTTTGGCAAAACTGACCGCAGCCTCCCTAAGGAGAGTCGACTGCCTGTGTCCCAGAGACCTGCCGTTCCCATGGGTCAAATTAGCTGACTGCTATTAAAGGTTGTTCAAAGCATTACTGCTACCTAGGCAGGCTCTGTTTGCCTCTGATGGGTTCCCCCCCCATCTGCCCCCACTTTTTCCCTCCTTCTCTGCTTCTTCCTAAGTTGCTGGGGCTTTTTCTGCTCATCCGCTTTGATAGGAAATTCAGCAGAATCTCGAAGCGGATCCAGATCTCAGCCAGCGAGCAAATTAGCGCCGCTTAAGGCTTTTCATCCTCCTCTCCAGTGCTGCTGCTGGCCAGAGAAGCCTGCAGCATTAAGTGATTTAATATTTAATATATTTACATAGCAGGTCCCAACATGGTTTCTTATTTAGTCTAAACTGGCTGAGTGCATATGGGAGAGGAATTTCCAGCCACTCAAGAAGTTTCCTCTCTTCGTGGCAAAGCACACACTCCAGCTATGGAAAGGGCTAAGTGTGTGAATGGATACTATGGTTTAATACTGTGGATAGTTTAGTTCTGTGTCCCTGTTCACTTTGTGTATATATATTTTTTTAAAATTGTAAGCTGCTCAGAGTCCCAATTTTGCGGGAAATTGGGATACAAATTCATCATCAATATCATCATCATCCATTTCTAAGTCCATGGTGATGAAAATAGGTTCCCTGGGCTTTTAGATTTCCTTCAGATCGACATGAAACTCTGCTGAACTACTACCACCTGGAGATGGAAAGAATATATATTTTGAGAAGATTTGAAAAATAGTAAAAAAATAAATTAAATTAAAATTAACCTCTTCATCAAATGTCAGGAAATTCTAACCAGGAGAATCTTGATTCTATGAGAATCTTCACAGTTCACAACCTATTCTGTGCAAAATTTGCACACATTTTTGGCATAGAAAACACCTTTTTCTGCACAGGAAACATCATTTTCTCTGCGTCAAGCAGTATTTCTGCACATAAATATTACTTTTCTGCATGGAAATTTTTGTTTCCTGTGTTGAAAATATAGTTTTCTGCACACACAAAAATACATATGAATTCCACGTAGAATAAGTCCCCAATTATATCATTTTCTGCACAGGAAACAACATTTTCTGTGTAGAAAATAAAATAGCTGCACTTGAATATTATTGTCTGCACAGAAAATGGTGCTTCATGTGCTAGAAAGCTGAGTTTTATGTACAAAAAGTGTGAATTTTGGGCAGAGTAAGTCCCAAACTGTGAATACTCAAAAACTAGACAGTTTTGGAAGACTTTCTCAAGTAGTCTGAAAGTTGCTGAGAAAATGAAATTAGTGAAGTATTGAATCCCTACTGCCATCTTAGGCCAAGTGGCCTGTTGGTTCCTGGACTAATATAGCCATTATTCCTCTGTGTAACTCTTAGAGATTTGCAGCATCTGGACGGATGGAGAAACACAGAACACATCACATTTATGGTACCCCACATCTTTCTCCTACTGCCTTAAGCACTTGCTGCAACAGAGCAGAAGCTAGGGACCAAACCATGTATCACATTGATCATTGTTATTGTTACGTTCCTACAAGTCTTATGGCGACCCTAAGGTGAACCTATCAGAGAGTTTTCTGTGGCTGACAGTATGTGACTCACCCAAGATCACTCACTGGGTTTCTATGACTGTGCTGGTAATCGAACCCTGATCTCTAGAGTTGTAGTCCAATTCTCAAAGCTCTACAACACATTGGCTCTCATCAAATTGATTACTTGCATCTATTTAGCAAGCTCAAATAAGGCCACTGTCTAAAACAGCCTTCTACAATTGGTCCCCTTCCATATAGGTTGGACTATACCTTCCATCAAGTCATCAGGCCTGTTGCTACAATGCCCATTAGCCAGCTAGCTTGACTACATTGGCAGGGGATAATGGGAGTTGTGGCCCAGTAGACCTGGAACACATCCAGATGGAGGAAGCTGATGGAGGAAGCTGTTCCAATTCAATTGGAAATGCAAGATGTCAGCTTCCCAGTGTCCTTTGCACAAGATCCAGGCCAGGAATTCTGTCACCACATCTGTACTAAACTCAAGTGCTAATAAAGAGCTGAATGCCTATTGCCACTCTATAGCTTGGGCAAAAAACAGGGTTTCTCTTTCTTTTTTAAAAAAAATGCACCGTTAGCAATGACAATGGTCTTCAAAAATAAATGATAATAGCTTTATTTTCCTCCCTGTGTTTGTGGCAGAAGAAGGCACTGTTGTGATGAATGTGCCACAAGCGCAAAGTGAATTTACCTTCATTTCAGGCAGAGCCGGGGCCATTCTCTTGCAAGTCCTCCCATCCATGAATATTCAAGGCTGTCTGCACACAGCATTGCTTGCAGGCTAGGAAGATGGAAAATAGGGTTTTGGTAACTAGAGGGTACAAAGGACACCGCATGTCATCTCTTCTCTGTATCAACGGTAGCTTGGGGATGCAAACCCACGAGGCTGCTCCTTCTTGGCAAACCATTAATCAGGCTGGTATTTGTAGGTCTGTGGAGCTCTATCAGGGGGAGGCGCCACTGACATATCCTGGCAGGGAAAGTTCTTGTAGGTTTTGTTTGCTCAGTTAAAATGCAGGTTTTGTTTCTTCCCCTCCTCCTCTTTTCCCCCAGAAAAAAAAATCAACTTCAGATACAGTTTGCCCCGAGTCTACAGAAGTGAAATGAAGGATATTTTGGGCCTTTGCTGTATGCCAGAAGAACAAGGCTGGCAGGATTGCATTTTTAATAATGAAAGAAAGGCCGTGTTGGGTCATCTAATTTCCATGATAGCCAGGCAGATGTCTCCAGGAAGCCCATAAGCAGGATGTGCAGACAGTAGCTCCCTCCTCATTTTGCTCCCCAGGAGCTGACGTTCAATGCCATGGTCCTTCTGAACCTGAACCATCATGGCTAGGAATGCACTGAATGCACTGCGTCATAATCTCTTTTTATTTCCTTAGATTGTGGGATTCAAAAGCATGGGGTATACATCTTCTAAATCCATATGCTAAATGGATGACTTATTGAGGCTAGCTTCTAGAGGAGCAAAGGGCAATACAGCTGTTGTGAAACTAACTCCCATCACATCTAGGCAGCATAGCCAATAGCTTTGGTTTCCCCTTCAGTCAAGGTTGGAAAGAACAAGACTGGGGAACCTTTTCAGAATGAAGATTGTAATCCATTTCAAAGAAATTCTCAGTAGGCTGCATTCCACTGGTGGCTAAGAGCTCACTAGTGTGACTATTGTCCCAGCCAAATCCATTGAGGTCCATAGAAACTCTCTTACCTCAGTTGGGAGACTTGCCTCAATGATGGCTCAGGGTTTGCAGTAGGGAGGAGGATCTGGAGCCAAATACCTTTACAGACCGACATTTATCTTTCAGTGTCTGTGGACTCATCCTACCACTTTCTGGGGTCACGGCAAAGGAGTTAAGCAAGCCACGTTAGCAGAGTGTACCTTCTTGTTGTTCCAGTTGCTTGCTTGCTTCTTTTCTTACATATATTTCTTGTCTACAGAGAGATTGGGGATGGACAGTTGGGCAGAGTGCAAGATGTACAGCAGTAGGACAGTCATGTCATTGTAGTGATCTGTAGTCCATGCACCATTACCATTAAGTTATGGGCCAGGGGAGATCCAGGTGCCATCCCAGGCTCACCTGTCCCCTAACATTTTGAATAATCACTGCAATACATGGCTTATCTCCTTCACCTCCATCGCTGCACTCCCGAATGCCCCATAGTTCTTATTATCTCCTTCCATCACTGTGGACCTCCAGAGAATCCGCATTGCCTCTGGAAACAAGATTTGTCCTCTCCTGGTTTCTCATGTGGCCTTAAGTTTATCTTCCAGTGGTCTGCCCACAGTTCTTGCTTGCAGGGAAGAATGAATTCATTTTGCATCTTTGGCTTCAAAAGCTGAATGAAGTGGCAGGCAGGTAGGCCTGCCTTGGACTTCCTCCAAGGTTCCAGTGCAGCCTGAAACAGAGGGAAAAATGAGAAAAATTCCTGGCATTATCTTAGAGTCAGGCTATGCAATACTGATTTCATATCAAATGTACCACTTGTTAAGGATTCTGAAGGCTTCTTCACTTCCAGGAGCAGAAAGCCAGAGGGGATAGAAATCATGTGCATGGGAAAGGAAGATCCACTTGCTGCTTTTTCCTGGCACTGTTTTTCTTCCTTATCTCCCTTCAAAAGGGCATAATAAACATGACACTCAAAGAGATTCATGATCAGATCTCTGGCTGTTTGTTTTTTAAAAATAGCAAACCTAATTGTCAACTCAGAGATTCTCACACCCACTGAGCAAAATGTAAAGCCCAGCAAAACTATGATTTGCCCCATCAGACAAAACATTGCATGGACTTGCTTTATTTTACGGGGCATGCAGCAGCTTGTTGGGTCAAGTAAGAGCATTTCAAGCAGGGAAAGGTTAACATCCCTCCCTCCCCCTGCTGGGATCTCAAATGGATCCCTCCCCAGTCTTTTTGAACTCTTAGGCTGTAAGTGCACTGCAAAAATAACCCAGGTTGACACCACTTCAACTGCCATGGCTTAATGCTATGGAATTCTGGGGATTTTAGTGTTGTGGGACATTTAGCCTACTCTGCCAGAGAGCTCTGGTGCTACAACAAACTACAATTCTCAGAATCCCATAGCCCTGAGCTGTGGCAGTTAAAGTGGTGTCAAACTGCATTATTTCTGCAGTGCGGGTGCAACCATAGTGGCCAATATTCCCTAGGCGTTTGGAGGGAGAAGAGCATGGAAAACCAATGGAAAGGGGGAGTTGTGACTTTCCCCCTCCCTCCTCTCTCTAAGGATGTAAACATTGGTTAACTTTGTCCTCATAGGAAAGAATAATTTAATCCATTAATAATTTAATCTCTTTGCTGTGAGAGTGTCCTTGAAAATTGCAATTTTTGAAGATAGTACAGACGTTTGGCACTTCAACGCAAACAAAATATTGTGCAGAAACCAACATTATCTGTACAGCGAATCATGTTTTCTTCACAGCCCATGCAGATTTTCCCCTCCATTGCAGAATAAGTCCTGAACGTTGGAATTCCCATTGCACAAGAGTGTCTTCACTGTAGTTTCCTGTCATTCAAGAATTTCCTTTTTCAGCCGTTGCAAATACTCTTGTGGATATTCTTTCCATTCCTAGTTTTATCCGCTACAGTATTCTCTGCTGGTGTGGGAGCTTCCAATGTTTTTTCTGGCAGAAAAAGGAGCAAATCACATGGTGCGTGTGACAGTCCCATTTGCCCTTCATTCCCACCATCAGAAAGATCCGGTGCTTGGGTGTTCTCTGAAAGATCCAGCTTCAGAGACCAAGGATGGCGGGAGTCGATTAGTGTCATTACCAGGCTATTTAGAAGGTCACCTCTGAGTCAGAGTAAGCACAGTTTGAAGTGCAATAACCTTGGCATGCTGAAATGTTGAACTTCCACACTATTCTACAAAGCAAGGGTCACGCCAGCTTTGCTGTCAGAAGAGGCAACAGCAGCAGTAGCCAATTAATTTCACCAGGGAAAGAATAAATTACAGACTTTGCGGAGGGTTGTCAGAATTAAACTTAATCTGTTATTAAAGGACTGGAGAAGGTTTGAGGTCCAGGGAAAGGGGGAGATGGGGAAGATGAATAGGACCCAATTATTACAATCAAAGAAAGGATGCAGGTGGTAGGAATTTGGATGCTGCTTTGCAGAAGTCTCTATGCAGTAGTCAGATCCATGGGTGGTTTTCAGCTGGACACTCTTGGGTGGCTTTTTTCATCTTTAACAGAAGAACTGTAACACTAATCTTCTTAACAGAAGGCACTTGTTGGGATTGTTGAAAGGTTGCTAGGGCAAGCATGATCAATGCTCAGGAAAGTTAACCCCTTTGAAGTACATTTCCCAGAATACCCCAGTCAGTGTGCTGGGATTTGTAGTTGACATGGTCAACTTCCCTAGACACTTATACAGTGGGCTATACTTGCATCCCACCTTCCTAAAAGAACTGTAGGTGGTCCACTTTTATTTCCTTTGAGCAATTTGCATCTTACTACCATGATAAAGTTTTATTGGTATCTTATCATTTTCATCTTTAAAAAGGCCATAAAACACAGGGAAAGGGGATAAGTATTTATTTAAAAAGTGTAGAACAGTCAACAAAACACCACAAGGAAAGAGAGAGAGAGATAAAAGAAAGCCACTAAATCTACAACAGGAACTTACTTAAAAGGTAGCTTGATGTTGTTTATTAAATGGCTAGGCCCAAAGGAAGGCTAATGCTAAAATTGAGAGAAAAGTTATGATTTATTTATTTATGAATGGTAAAAAATGCCCAAAATTGTTCCCTTGACTCACATCCCCAAAAATCATTCATTTATTTATCTAGTTTATATCCTGCCTTTCTCCCAAAAATGGGAATTCAAGGTGACTTACAGTAATCCAACAAAGATGCTGCTAAAACATTGATTTACCAAAGCTGAAAAGGAATTAAACATGGGTGTTATGAAAAACATGCTTTCAAATGGTTATAAAAAATTTAAAACATATTGAAAACATAATTTCAATAAAAGAGTTAAAAAAGAACAGCATGCCCTTCCCATGCACACACACATACGCAAGCGCTACAGCTTCATAATTAAAATTAGAATTCAAAATGGAAAAGCTTGTCCAAATAAAAACATCTTCACCTGTCGGCAGAAAGAAACAGAGAAGGGGCTAACCAGTCCTCCCATGGATGTGAGTTCCACAGTCTGGGAGCAGCCACAGAGAAGGTTGCCTCTTTGCCCATGATGGCATTCAGCCTACCTGTGCCACTTCCCTCAGTACTGGTACCCATCACTGTTCTTGTTGTGTAACTTCAAGTCATTTCCGACTTATGGAGACCCTAAAGTCAAACTAGTGTGGGGTTTTCTGAGGCTGAGAGTGTCAAGGTGCACAGACCGGTGATAAAGGCCAGCCTGGGGACTGAGTGGGGGCATGGTGCCCACACGACGCATGCCCTGATTCTACCCCCATGTCAGTGTGACACCATGCACTGCACCACATGGCGGGCGGTGGCACGGCACTCCTCTGGCACTGTGTCCAGATGATGCAGCACCAAAGGAACGCTAGAAAGCCACAGCACCGGTGGCTATGGCACCATTTCCGAGGCACAGAAAGGAGCTTTTTTTGCAGCTCCTTTTTGTGTCACAGAAAGGCTAGATCGGAGCCGCGGCATGTAGTTGCTGTGGTACCAAATCAGCGCTAAAAGGAGCGGCTGCAGGTCACCCCTTAGGGATGGTGTGTTTAGCCCTTGTGACTCACCCAAGGTCATCAGCAGGTTTCCATGGCCAAGCAAGGAATCGAACCCTATCTCCAGAGTCCTACACTCAAACTACTACACCACATTGGTTCTCATTATATACCCTCCTTATATCTTCTCAAACAACACTACAGTGTTGACTTCTCAGGGGGAAGAATTACAGTCACCATAATGACATGCCCTCATTTTCTGAGGAAAACACTGATAGCTACTACCAATCCTCAGGAGCACCATTTCTAGCACGGATGTAATTGTTTGGCTTTTCCGTCTTTTAAGTCATCAAGATGGTTGTGTACAATCTGCCTCCTGTGGATGAAGCTGCACATTTGCGGCAATGATTTTTGCTCAGCAATAACTATTCTGGGTGTGCAGCCTAAAAGAGAGGTTCTAAAGCCAGGGCAATACCAATGAGAAGAAGTTCTTGCCTCTGGGTACCAGGTCCATCAACCTAATCTTTAACAGAAAGTGACATAGCCAAGTCTCAACAGATTGAGGGAATGGGCAGATTCGTGTGGAAGTGAAAAGTCCTTGTGCCCAAGTTCCAGGCTACACAGAGCTTTTATATAGTATAGTGTCTGGATCGAGGGAAGTTATAGTACCACTGTATTCTGCTTTGGTCAGAACTCACCTGGAATACTGTGGCTAGTTCTGGTCACCAAAATTGAAGAAGGATGTGGACAAGCTAGACCATGTCCAGAGAAGGATAACCAAAATGGTCAAAGGTCTAGATACCATCGAGCCCTGTGAGGAGTGGCTTAGAGAGCTGGGCATGTTTAGTCTGGCGAAGAGATGGTTAAGGGGTGACAGGATAGCCATGTTTAAATGGGATGTCATATTGAAGGGATGTCAACATTAGGAAGAACTTCATGATAGTAAGAGCTGTTCAACAGTGGAATATGGTGCCTTGGAGGGTGCTGGAGTCTCCTTCTTTGGAGGTTTTGAAAGAAAGCCAGGATAGCCATCTATTAGGAGTGCTTGGACTGTGTATCCTTGTTTGGCAGAATGGGGTTGAACTGGGTGGCCCTTGTGGTCTCTTCCAGCTCTATGATTCTATGATCCTCTAAAGCAGTGGTTCTCAACCTTTGGCCCTCTAGAGTTTTGAGACTTTAACTCCCAGAATTCCAGAACAATGAGCATACTGACTGGGACTTCTGGGAATTGAAATCCAAAACATCTGGAGGCCCAAAAGGTTGAGAACCACTAGTTTAGAGAAAGAAATGAAAAGGAAATCATGTGGTCTACAGCTACAGCTGAAGACAGATTCCTTTTGACTCTATCTGAAAACTTTGCTCCAGTGTAGTTAACACTAATCTAGTTACAGTAGACCACACTCTTATTACGTGCTCACTTAAACTGGTTTAGATTGCACTTAAACTGATTATCGCATTAAACTGAAGTGGGATTTCAAGTGGCATTTGAATCGGGAGAGATGTACCAGCAAAACCACACTGATTTTCAGTAGGCAGAGTGCACACACTTTTCTTCTGGCAGTGGAAGAGGTCACATCCAGTTCCTGTCCTTTCTTTCATTATCACTCAAGCAGTTGTGATCACAAGGTGAATCTTGTCTCCATCTGACAGGGGCTACCCATCCCTTCCTCATTTCATAAGGGGTTTGTAGGATTTAATGCACCGGCATGATCTAAGACAATTGCTTCAGGGATTTTTTTTTAGACGTCATTTTTATTAAGAATGTTCTACATACACTGAAAGTTCTGAATAATTAAATAAAACAAAAGCAAGAAAGAAGGGAAACAAAAAAAGGAAAATATAGAAAGAAATGAAAAAGAAAGTAGTATACAAGATAGTAATAATAGAAAAGATGGCTTCCAACTTTCTTTTCCACAGTCTCTCATATATATATATATATATATATATATATATATATATATAGAAGAAGGATTTTGGATTCTTTGAGATTTTGGAATACCTGTATTTGCATATACATGCATAATGAGATATCTTGGAGATAGGACTTTAGTCAAAACATTAAATTCATGAATGGTTCATATACATCTTATACACATAGCCTGCAGGTAATTTTATACAATATTTTTTTTAATTATTTTGTTCATGAAACAAAGTTTATGTACACTGAACAATCAGAAAGCAAAGATGTCACTGTCTCAGCTACCTGTGAAGTATAATGCTGGAGAAAAGATCTTGGGAATCCATGGACTGCTAAAAAGACAAATAGATGTTCCTAAAACAAATCCTGAACTCTTCCTAGAAGCCAAGGTGACTAAACTGAGGCTGTCATGCTTTGGATATATCATGAGAAGACATGATTCACCAGAAAAGACAATAATGCATGGTAAGGCAAAAGGCAGTAGGAAAAAAAAGACCACATTCTAGATGGATAGACTCCATCACAGAAACTATGGTTGACCTGAGTCTGCATGACCTGAGCAGAGTGGTTGTTGATAGTGTGACTTGGAGGTCTCTCATTCATGGGATCACCATAAACTGAAGTCAACCTGACAACAATTAACAATAGCAAAGGAGCCTGTGAATTATGGGAATTCTATCCCTCCTTGCATTGTGCCTGAATCAGAGAGTGGCCCACAGGGATTGCACCAGGACTGCAATATATTCTTGCAAAATGCAAGCAGATTTTACTGGCATTTCCACATGTGTGTTCAGACAGGATATGCCTAAATGTGTATGAAAAAGAAGACACTTGTTAACAAGAACACCCATATACGTTGTTGTTTTTATAGTGTCAAAAGCTTTTCTGTACAATATAGTGTAGTAACTCTTAATGCAGGGGTGGGAATCATGTGACCCCCCTGAATATTGTTGGGCTGCAAGACCCAGCATACTCACCATAGGCTATATTGGTTAGTACAGCGCATCTGCCCCATACATGGACTTGCCATTTCCAGCTTTAAGCTCACACGGACAGCAAGCCCTGGGTGTTATAGTGGCACATGCGCTGCACCACACGCAGGAGCACGCAGCCATTAAAACAAACAGGACTTGAAGTATGACTAGAGAGACAAAAATTCAAATATCTTTTGTATATAGCCTATATGTTGTTTGTCTGTTTATTATTAGAAGGTAATGTTAAGTAATGTAATTTGCTTTGTTTGAGTGTTAGTTGGTGGGGTTTTCACTGTTTTTTGTTGTTGTTGTTGTTTTTTGTTTTTCTTTTTTGTGGATTTTATGTTGACCTCTTTCTCTCATTTTCCTATGTAATGTTTTATTCTAAATAAAATTAAAAAAAAAAAACAGGACTTGAGGTCCTGCGGCTTTTGCAATATGGGGGGGGGGGGTGGATTCCCCACGTATACAGAGGGTCTATTGTCTTTTTGGGATTCACTGCCCAACAATATCTAGAGAGTTACAAAGTTCCCACACCTGCTTCACAATGATTCTGTAAGGTAACTCAGTATGATTTCCCCATAAATCACAGATGGAGAGTGCTACAGCTGAGAAAAGGGTGGTATGTTTAATCCAGTTTCAAGATCTGAAGCAGGGACTTTCTCCTTTTGTTGGTTATGATCCTACATTTGGAGATGAGATGCTTATTTACCTGATCAAGTAAATCATGCCGTATACTCCCAGGTTCTTAGACAAATGTTGTAATGCAGTTTCTAAGAGACAGAGTGGCAAACACAGAAGTCCCTGGTTCAAATGTAGCTTCTGTCATGACTTGACTCAGTGCCCTTAGGTAAGTCACAATTAACTTCAGTTTCCCCATCCTCATCCTTAGTATGAGGAAATAACAATATTGAACTTGAAGGATTGTCGTAAGAATTACAAGTTGATAATGCAGATGTAGCACTTTAAACTTCTGGAAACTATGTAAAGGTTAAGCATCAGCATTATTACTAAACCTGAGTAGCTGTTTCATTCAAATCTGATGCCTTAGAAGACCTTAGATGTGAGCTTCCTTAGGAGCTCCGTCTTAATAAAATTAATGTCACTCACAGCCATCGGCAAAGCTCACAAAAGACCTGAACGAAATTCAAAGGGCTTTGTTTTTGTTCATGCAGATTCACCTCCACAGCAGTGTATCTGAATTAACTATGGCACTGTTTCTTAAACCAAGAGGGACAATGTCTGAGGTGAGAAATAAAGCAAGGTCAGCTTTAATGAGGGACAAAATCAAATTGGAAACCACTGTCTCCGGTTTTAAAACACCATGGGATCACTAGCAACACAGTGCTTCAGATACTTTCTCCTTGGTTTTGTGATCATTCTGGTGCAGGAAGGGGAAAGACAGAGGCCCTCCCAATTTGTCAGGAAGGATTTATGGCTCCAATCCCCTAGCACTGGAGAGTGTAAATTAGGTTTAATAAGAATAGCATGTGAGTTTAGAGAGGGCAGACTAGACTCTGTGTTCGATTGCTGGAGATGATTACCTTGAATGGTGTCATTTGCAAAGGGTTAATTGATCTCCAGGCAGTAGCCACAGAAGAGAAGAGATCAAGGTCATCTGTGGATGAACCTGTCAATGATGAGTGTGCTTTAGCTCTGGAACATCTCACAAAGTTGCAGCAGAAGGCTTGGAAATACATTTGCTTCCATACCAAGAAACCATGCCAACCAGAGCTTGAGAAAGTTATCTTTCTATTACAACTCCCAGACTCCCCAGCCAGCACATCTACTGGTTAGGTAGGTTGGGGAATTATGTGAGTTGTAACTGAAAATAACTTTACCAAGCACTGCTTGCTACAAACTGGTCCTCGACTCTTCCCTCTGATGCCATCTGCCTTCTAGACACTACTGGGTATCCCACTGATAGGGTTGTTAAGCATTCGTTTCTCCTACTGTGCATCTCTTGGAACCAGGCCTGCAACGGGACTAAATTTTCGTATTAAGATTCTGGCTGACTCTGCCAAAGTCAAGTGGCAGTTGATTTCTCGGCCTGACATAATGTTGGTAGGGTGTACCATAAAGCTAATGGAGCATCGGCAACCGCATTTAGCAGGGCTGGCCCAATTGTTGACAGTCAGCGCATCCATATGGCAGAAAGAAACAGCAATTCACGCTGCAAAAGTCATGGTTCTACTCTTTCTTTCTCTTTGCAGATCGGTCACTGGCATGTTACCAAAGGCCTTACCATGGATGAGCAGATCTTCTCTTCCAATATATCAGAGAGCCTTTTCAACACCACGCTCATTGTCACCACTATCCTGGTAAGCATGGAGGGTCATGGCAATGTCCTCTTCTGGCCTGGCATTTTGGGGCTGGCCTTTAGATATTAGCCTTTGCCAGTGAGGGCCAGCAGCTTCTGAGGCTGCCTCTGCACTGCAGAAATAATCCACAATTGATTATTATCTGGTGTTTAATCTTTTTTTATAGGCTGATCACTGTTTTTATTTATACTGTTGGAATCCACTTTGATTCCTTTGTGAAAATGCAGAATACAAATTATTATTATTATTATTATTATCTCACTTACCTGCCCTTCACACCACGTCCTCAGTTTCCAATATTGACTGTTGCTAGCAGCTATTCCACTTTCTCGGAGTGCATCTGCACTGTAGAAACAATGCACTTTGACACCCCTTTAACGGCTATGGCTCCATTCTACACAATCCTGGGATTTGTAGTTTTGTGAGGCACCAGCACCCTTTGGCAGAGAAGACCATGTAAAACTACAAATCTTGGGATTCCATAGGATGGAGCTACAGCATTTAAAGACTGCATTATTTCTGCCGTGTAGATGCACCCTCAATCTGACTTTATGCTGTGTTCCACAGCAATAACTCCACTACGACCTTCCCATCTCCTCCCATCTCGGACAGAGAAAGTAATCTGAACAGCCCATGAAATGTCATTTTCCATTATGAGTGCCATTTAAACACAATGAGATAGTTCTCGGTCCACCAAACATGATCCGGGCTTGCCAGTTTGGATCCAGCTTGCCCTTTACTGAAACCAGTATTAACATGAAAGGGAGGAAAGGGTCTGGAGAATCTTTTCACAGAGATTGATTCTCCTCCCTGGTGGATCCCCATGTGTCCATCGCATTGCCTGTCCCCCTGCTTTCCGATTTGTGCTAAATCTAGTGCTGTTGTGACTACATGACTAAGATGGGAATGACAGCTGCCCAGTTTCGATGCAGGAAAACCCCTACTTAATGCTGAAGGGCAACCATCAAGAGCTGGAAGGGAACGACCGCTATGAAGGCTTCTGCGTGGACATGCTGAAGGAGCTGGCAGAGATCCTGCATTTCAACTACAAGATCCATTTAGTGGGCGATGGAGTGTATGGAGTTCCTGAGGCTAATGGGACCTGGACTGGCATGGTGGGAGAGCTGATCGCACGGGTGAGTAAACTGGTGTTAAAGACTGCAACATACATGCAAAACCTTGGAGACATTCCTTTTTAGGACTGGGGGATTGGGGGAGTTTGTATTCCCAAATGTAACTCGGGGAGAATCATGTGGTGTAATTTTTCCTGTATGATATAATTTTAAGGCTGCAAGTGGAGTGATCTCTCCTATTTGAAAGCTTTCTCTGCACATATCTATATATAAATTTTAAAACTCTTCATTCCACTTCATACCAAAGGCAGTGTCATGTTAGAGTGAAGGGCTCTAGATTTGCCTCCTCGGTCATTCTGGCTTTCTTTGTGCAGTGAGTTATTTTGCAAGAGGGGAGCATTCAAACGTGAAATCTTCCATCTGCACCATGAAAATGGATACTTGCTTTTTATGCTTGTGGTTTATTGCTAATTTTGTGATGTGTTTGATATGTTTCATTGTTGTTGGTTGGTTTTGTTAGCTGCTGTTGATATGTCATTGATAGAAAGGCAGACCAAAAAAAGTATATCTTGTTTAATGATGGTAACAACAACACTATCATATGACCCGCTGGCAGTGTTTTACTTCTCAGAGAGAAATGGAGGAGAAACCAAAAACACCTCTCCTTTTTTTTCTCTCTCCTTTATTAAAGAGGAGTATGTATCTTGATTCTTGAGCTATATAAGTAGCTCTTGTTAAGCTCTTACCAGAATAGGAACTATTTTACAACAACAACAACAACAATAGGTTTTATTTATAGACCGCTATTCCGTGTTGATCATAGCGGTGTACAGTAAAAATTGCAATGGCAAATACAAAATACAGGATAAAAATTGCAATACATAAATAAAACTTATAACAACATTCCAAAAATATACATTAAAACCATACATCAAAACCAGGCCAGCTGATACGCTCGATAATGTTGTACATATAGGGGGGGAGTCCCAATATCAAGGGACATCGGGAAAGGCTTGCCGAAACAGGAAGGTCTTAAGTCTCTTTTTGAAGAGGTCCAGGGAGGTGGCGGTGCGGAGTTCCTCAGGAAAGGTGTTCCAGATCCCAGGGGCCGAGATGGAAAAGGCCCTTTGTGAGGTTGACACATATCTCATTGTTGGGATCCTCAACAAACTCTTCCCAGATGACCTGAGTGTGCGGGGCGGATTATATGGAGAGAGGCGGTCCTCCAAGTACCCTGGGACCAAGCCATTTAGGGCTTTATAGTTTATAACCAACACCTTGTATTGTGCTCGGAAGCGAACAGGCAGCAAATAGAGATCATACAGAGTCGGCATTATATGGTCGGCCCTGGAACGTCCAGTGAAGCTTCCAGGTTTGGTACAAGGGTTGCCCCATGTAGAGCGCATTACAGAAATTCAACCGAGAAGTTACCAGGGCATGTACCACTGTTTCAAGGTCCTCTCGGCCTAGGTAGGGTTGCAGCTGGCGTATCAGCCGAAGCTGATAGCAGGTGCTTCTGACAATAGGATGTGAAGACTTCTCTTCTGCCAGCAGACAAAGCAAAGAATTATAGTATTACCTTAATATGTCCTTTAAGGATCTTACTAGATCACAAGCTGATCTACATGACGCAGCAACTAAAAATGCCAATACGATTCTAGACAGCATAAATAGGAATGTGTGTCTAGATTGAGGGAAGTAATAGTACCACTCTATTCTGATTTGGTCAGACCGCACCTGGAATATTGTGTCCAGTTCTGGACAATTCAAGAGGGAAACTGACAAGCTGGAACGTGTCCAGAGGAGGGTGAGCAAAATGGTGAAAGGCCTGGAAACCTCTGAGGAGTGGCTAAGGGAGCTGGGTAGGTTTAGCCTGGAGAAGAGAAGGTTAAGAGGTGATGTGATAGCCAGGTTTAAATATTTGAAGGGATCTCATATTGAGAATGGAGCAACCTTGTTTTCTGCTGCTCCAGAGACTAGGACACAGAACAATGGATTCAAGCTACAGGAAAAGAGATCCCACTTCAACGTTAGGAAGAACTTCATGATAGTCGGAGCTGTTCAACAATGGAAGATGCTGCCTTGGAGGGTAGTGGAGTCTCCTTCTTTGGAAGTTTGACAGAAACCTGGATGGCCATCTGTCAAGAGTGCTTTGACAGTGTGTCCTTACTTGGCAGAATGGGTTGAACTGGATGGCCCTTGTGGTCTATGATTCTATGATCCTCTAGAGAAAGAAATGAAAAGGAAATTGTGTGGGCCACAGCCACAGCTGAAGTTAAATTCCTTTTAACTGTATCTGAAAACATTAGGAAGAACCTCCTGATTGTAAGCGCTGTTTCACAGTGGAACTCACTGCCTCAGAGAGTGGTGGAGTCTCCTTCTTTGGAGTTTTCTAAGGAGAAACTGGATCGCCATCTGTGGTTGTGTCTTTCTGTATGGCCAATGGGGTTGGACTGGTTGGCCACTGTGATCTCTTATCTCTTCCAACTCTATGATTCTATTATTCAGACCTTAATTTCATCTATGTTTAAAAGGTAAGGGTTGCACTCCTGTATGTACTTCTAACACCTTCCCAGGAATCTAGGTGCCTCCTCTGCACACCTCCCTTGTGACCTGGGTCTTCTCATAGCTACAGTTCAATCCTGATCATTAGTTCTGCAGTCATGGTTTGCTTCCTGGTGGACCAGCTGCCAGGAAGAAAAAAGGAAGGCTGTGCTTTCAGGTTCACCTTCATCTTCACAGCCTAACTCTATGAAGATTTGCTGCTGAGGAACATTAGCAGAGGAGAGTC
Organism: Sceloporus undulatus; assembly: GCF_019175285.1. NCBI lineage: Eukaryota > Metazoa > Chordata > Lepidosauria > Squamata > Phrynosomatidae > Sceloporus > Sceloporus undulatus. The sequence goes on from NC_056527.1 coordinate 135,615,990, forward strand.
GTTTTAAGAAATGTAGTTTCTTTTAAGAAATGTAGTAGAGGCAGCCATGTTGGCCGTAAAGCAAAAAATCAGCATTCTTTTCTGAGGGTTTCACATCTCTAACACCAAGTAAAGCAACTTGGTCTTGCTTCAGTTGAGAGATTTTGCCTTAAAGTTATTTCAACCCCTGAGAGTACAGAGACCTTCCCAAAAGGCTCAGGATGGTGCCACACTGCAGACTTAATGCAGTTTGACAGTGGTTTAACAGTCATGGTTCCCTCCTGCGATATGTAGTTTGTTGTGCACCAGAGCTCTCTGTTAGATAAGGCTAAATAGCTCACAAAACTACAAATCCCAGCATTGAGCTATAGCAGCTAAACCGGTGTCAAACTGCATGGATTCTGCAGTGTAGATGCAACTTAGCTTCAAACTAGATAGATGCTAATACAGTTCTCTGAAGGGTTTGCTTTGTAATTTCAAGTGAAGGAGCCAAAGGGCCTCTGCTTTATTATCGTTGTTCCTACTCACAGTGGGTACCTTACTCTTCATCTGCACTCATCTCCCATAGCATCGAAAGCAGAATGAAGATGCTGCAAAACACCATCACAACATCATCACTTCATTTGCCATTTGCTGTTTTACCATCTCAGCCTGATGAAGAAACCTGTGAAAATTTTTAAAGCTTGCATGATGTCTTTGATGCCTTTTGGTTGGCGCAATAAAGGTATTACGATGAGATGGATTCTGAATATTTTTAACCACTCTTTGTGGGCTTCTCAAAGGCTGCTGGATGAGCCAAGGATCAGCGAGAGAATGGACTAAGTAGACCTTTTTTCTGGTCCTTATCAGACAGCGTTGTGTGGTGGTTTGAGTGTTGGACTATGACTCTGGAGATCGGGGTTTGATTCGCAGCCTAGCCATGAAACCCACTAAGTGACTTGGGCAAGAGACATGCTCTCAACCTCATGGGAAGGCAATGGCAAGCCTTCTCTGAACAACTCTTTCAATGAAAACCCCATGATAGGTTCACTTTAGGGTTGCCATACATCTGAAATGACTTCAAGGAACGGAACAGCAGCAGCATCTTCTGGTGGTACTGAGATGGTGCTGGAGAGAGAAGAAGAGTTGGCTGACTATCCCTGCTCCCCGGCCAGGTGACATGAAAGGGAACCGGACTCTACAGAAGCCCTCTTTTATAAAAGCCAGCTGGTACTTCATCCTTCTGTTGTTGCTATTCGTTGCTGGAATATTTTCTCTTGCCTTGGGCTGTCAGTTTAGATTTTTATATAGATAAACAGGTTTCCAGCCTTGCTTCAAGGAAGTGAGGAGGAACAGTCATAAGAGAGGAATGTGTGATGTCTTCAAACAAAACAGGGAAGAAAGAAGAGCTAGGAGGAAAGCGCTGTCAAGTAGTAGCAGTGGATTTCTATGGAGATAAGTGTATTCACCTTAGCTTTTCATGGCAACAAATTATTTACCCATCGTCTGTTACATAAAGATGTGATAGCGGGGGGATGAGGGGAAGAAAGAAAGGTAAATCTTGACCTGAAAAATAGAGGAGCCGGATAATGTTGAACCCCACAGCAATTATGCTTGGAATGCTTCCGTGCAGTCAAAATTGCTCCGAGGATTGAATTTATGTATTTCAAATTCACCGTGTGATACAACGGTTAATGGGAAGAACACAACAACATGCTGTAGCATGTCGGGAGTTCATTGAAGAACTCAACTGTTGACCATGGGAAGCCTAGAAACTCCCAAACAAAGCATGATCATAGAGGTTTTCTCGTATTGGCCATCCCTACTGGCTTTATAAGAAAAAAAAAACAGTTTCAGTTTGGACTCAGATTCCCAGAATCCTCCAGTCCGTGTGGCAAATGGATGTTCTTGTTGGGGAACTCTGGTAATTGTAGTCCAAATGACTTCTCCAGGGTTCTGCTGGATATGGACGGACCATTTTTACCCTCTTTACAGTCAAAATGGTTTTCAGAGCCATAGTTTTCCATAGGTTTTCCAGGCTGTGTGGCCCCGTTCTGGAACAATTTATTTCTGGTGTTTGACCTGCATCTATGGTTGGCATCTTCAGTGGGTGGTGGCATGGAAGCCACCCTCTGAATATGCCAGCCACGGATGCAGAAAAAATGTCAGGAATAGATTCTTCCAGAACGCAGCCACATAGCCCGGGAAAGCCACAGAAAGCCATGGGTGCTGGCCATGAAAGCCTTCGACTTCATGTTTTCAGAGCCCCTTGCAAAGGTCAGCAGTGGGTCACTCCTTGGCTTTAGGCCTATAGTCTAGAAGACATAGCACAAAAGGAAGGGGAACTGGGAAGGAGGAAAGGAGGCTCTGTGTGTATGAGTGTGTTTCTAATTTGCTACACTTGCTTTTTAAAAAATCCCAATTATATTCAATATACATATGTAGTTGATGCTTAGTATATCATACTTATTGACATCCCTAGAGACTGCCCCAGATCTCCAGTTTTGGCCCCAAAATCTCAGGGCCTGAAATGGTCCTGAACTGGCAATCCTAGTACCCATCCAATGAACAGGAGCACATTCCAAAAACTAAACCCACTAGGCAGGTTTTGTGTAGAAGGACAAGTGACCAACTGATCAGTGGCTTCTTCCTGTGTCCTTTCGCAGGATTTGCTGGGAAATTGTGGCCAATGACAAATGAACAAATAAAACTAGCTGTTCCTCATTGCAGGTCAATAGTGCAGAGGGTCACACACAGAGCACTGAATTGTCCTGCCATTATGAAAAGTAGAGATGGTTCATTTTTCTATTGGCTCTGATAACCAACAGGATACAATTGCCCACTCTTTTAAGATTCACTGTAGTTATATTCTTTGTGACCAGGGCTTAGCTGTTTTTTTTCAATTTGCATTTTTTCCACATTTCGTTTCCTGCACCCCTAACCCCAGCAAATGTGGAGAGCCCAGTGTACTGAAAAAATTGCAGTCAAGTATATCTTTGGATTTTGCTTATGATCATTAGAGGAATTATGTTAAGTGTGAGCTATGGACAGTCTTCTTTGGCATCCTTCCATTGACAGCCAACCAAATGTCTACAGAAAAGCCAGGTTCATAGCTTTTGTCTATGAACCTGATGGAGAGGTTGGGCCAACATTATAAAACCCAGAAACCAGCAACAACCAGTGGAAGATAACATTGGGCCTTCTAGTGTTTCATTGTTAGCTTTGGACCTAGACAAGGGAGCCAATGAGGGGCACAAAAGTGAGGTGGCCTGAAGAAAACCCCACATCCCAGCAAGTTGCCAATGATTCCCAGCTGCCCACAGTGTAGGAAAGGACAACCCAGCAAATCCAAAGCCACGTTCCCAGTAATGTTGGAGCTTTGCTGCTTATTAGTATTGCAGGAGCAACACCTGAGCCTTGGTTTCTTGGAGAATAAGACCTCATCATTCACAAGTGAGTTGTGTGTTTTATTAAATAAACCTTTGCCAAGTCATTTAAAAAAAGAAAAGAAAGAAATTGCTTGCTCTGCATGAAATCAGGTTTTCCACCAGAGTTTCTGTATATGCATGCCAGCAGAATCGAAGCATGCTCAGCACCAGTCAGAGCATGAATGGTCAGCTACATACGGAGGTGGGCTGCACAGGGTCCATGGCTGTGCTTTTACAAATACCCCTTTTGTAGGAGTTGAATGGCAAGACATCTTCACCTCTCAGTGGTAGAGACTCTTGGGCATTTTCCCTCCTGCTGTGCTTAGACATTGCAATTTGTTCCTCATGTAAGACTAGTATTATTTTAACAGCATCTACAAAAACATGAACTCTTAGTTCCCTGTACATATGTTATTTTGCCCCTTCTCTGTGCTTTTGGGCTAACCTGGTCTCAGTAGAACTGTCAGTTCAAAGTTTGTAGTGGCATACAATATTTGTACAAAGGCAGATTCTTGCCCATTTTAGTACAGAGGTTTGAACTGGCTGCTTTTCTCCAAATCTCCTCCAGGAATTCAGGGTAAATGCTGGATGCTTCAGTGAACAGTGTCCAAGTCCACAGTTCCTTTAGATTGGAGCACCTTCCTTTTGTCCTGTCTTGCCATGACAAGTAACATTAAGTGGCACAGAAAAAGGTGCTGCGGTGAGCATTGCAAGAACATCATAGTAGGAACTATTGGCCAAGCAGCTCTGCCTTGGCTTGTGCTGTGCCTCAAGACTCCAGGATTCAAAAGAAATCCAGTGGGAAATAAAATCCAGAATTCATGTTAGGATTTTTAATGCCCTCATAACTACATAACTTTACACAACTTTAAAATGGATGGTGAAAATATTGTTAAAGATTAAAGATTTTCTATCTTCCTGGCTCAGTCATAAATCAAAATGGAGATTGCAGTTCTCAGAATATCAGATGAACACTAGGGCTGCATCTGCACTGCAGAAACAATGCAGTTTGGTGCTGCTTTAACAGCCATGGTTCGATGCTATGGAATCCTGGGATTTGTAGTATGTTGTGGCACCAGAGCTCTCTGACAGAGAAAGCTGAACATCTCACAGAACTAAAAATCCACAATTCAATAACACTGAGCCATGGCAACTAAAGCAGTATCAAACTGCATTATTTCTGTTGTGCAAATGTAGCCTAAGACTTGGAAAGGCAGCTAGGAAAGAACTAGATAAGATCATCAAGGACATAATTATATCTCCAAATAGGAAAGTCAAGCTTATTTATGTCATTGTGTTTCTGATTTCTGTGTGTTGTTGTGGAAGATGAGTAGTGAGGAAAGCTTACAGGAAGAGAACGCATTTAAACTGTCACCACTTTTTAAAGAGAGTTCAGTTAATATAATAGACTTTCAAAAGGAGAAATAAATGAGAGCAAATGAAGCCTGAACTCTTCCTAGCAACCAAGATGACAGAAGTGAGGCTGCTGTACTGTGGACATACCATGACACAACATGACTAAGTGGGGAAAAATAATGCTTCATAAAGTGGAAGGCAGTGGGAAAAGAGGAAGACCATAGCTCTTGTGTTTGCAAGAACTTGGCAGGACTTCAGTGTCTTGGGTGTCATGGGATAACCATATGTCAAAAACAACCCGATGGCAGCAACAATACCTTCCAAGCAAAAAGAGCACAAAAATGTTTGTTTAAGATATGCAGACATAGTGTAGTGGTTTGAGTGCTGGACTAGCACTAGGTTCAAATCCCTGCTCAGCCTTGGAAACTCACTAGTTAACCTTAGTCAGTAGCAAGCTATTGGGAGCTAATGTGGAGTTCTGGACTAGGACTTAGGGACACCAGAGTGTGAATCCCCACTCAGCCATGGAAATAAGTCACACACTCTCATCCTAACAGAAACACAGTGGTGAAGTGTCTTCTGAAGAAATCTTTTCAAGTAGAGCCAATGACAGCATCACTATAAGTCAGAGTTGATTTGAAGGCATATAACAACAAGATGCACCACACTTCATCCAGAGGTTTCGGAGCATTTTGCAATAATTGCATAGTTAAAATAAAATCCAAATAGATCAATTGTTGAAGGAGCAGATAAGAGCTTCAAGTAAAATATTTTCAAAGGCTAAGTGGAGATAATGGAATCTCACATTTTAAGTTTGAGGCAAAATGAATATTCCTGGCAAGGGCATTCATTAATTGGGATGCCAGGACTGAACTTTCCTTCCTCCCAGTTGACCTCCACGTTCTGAAGAAAGAGGCACTCAGAGAAGAGCAATGGAAGAAGATGCTAAAGTCTGGAAGGTTTGAATGAGAATAGATGCTCCCAAACCATCTGGGGGACTTTGCCACATCACAAATACAAGCCTGGGGCTTTAAAGATCCTCCGGGTGAAAATGGAGCCTTCAAAAGCCTCTCTCCTTTTGTAATCCACTGTTTTACAAAGTTCTTCCTTTTCTTTATGAAGTGCTGTTCCAGTGTGGAAGTGCTGGTGCATTTGTGACCCTTGCAGAAACCAATTAATTGTCTAAAGTAGAGGACTGGACTAGCAATTTCCTAACACGAATTGCTGCAAAGACCTCCTCCTTTTTAATATTCTGCCACAGTATTTGACCAAATGACCCTTCAAGGCACTGAATTCCCACAGTGTTCCCTCCATATAGTAGAGGAGACGCCTTCCCTTTCACTGTCACTTGTAGTAGAATGAGCTATTGGTTTAATCAGAAGTGCTGATCATTCTCTTGCAGTGTAACACTCCCTCAGGTCTGGCCAAGAGGAACGCTCTCTAAACACAAGTAGCCCAATCAATCACACTCATGCCTGGGCTTTAAAAAAGAAAAGAAAGTAACAAAGAAAGAAAGAAAGAGACAAGACATTTGGGCCTGGTTGCCTCTGATCACATTTCCTTTCCTACCTGGTCTCCTCTATTGTTTCATAATAGCAATGGGGCTGGAGACACTTCCCAGCTGCAAAGCCAGAAGTGGTTAGAATTCAGGATTGTGGAGACTATTTTAATTTTTAAAAAATCAGAAATTGCCAAGACCAGCCAACTGGAGCCTGATGTAAAAGGCATACCCTTAGAAATGGAACTAGAGGATGATTCCTATAGTTTAGATGCCAAAACTGAACAAAGCTGACAGTCTTTCCATATCCACCTCCCACCACCAACACCCTGCCTCAGTTGACATTTTTTTCCAAGCTATTTTCTTTTCTGATCTTAAGCAGGAGAGCTGTCACCTGATGACATTCTTGTTTCCAAGCTAGTAAAATGTGGTCTTGGAGATGCACCTGTGGATATGTAGCTGGTTGATGGATTGCATCCAAAGACTGTGCATCAAGAGTTCCTCATCAAAGAGGAGGGAATATGTGCTAGTAGATGCAACTAGATCTCTAGCTGGTTGATGGATTGTATCCAAAGATTGTATCCATCATGAATTCCTCATCAGCCAGGAGAGAAGTGACAGATGGGATGCCACAGGCTTTCTCTCTTACTGCGAGTGTTTCAACATCTTCATAAATAACTGAGATGAAAGTGTAAAGGAGATACTTACCATATTTGCACATAATGCCAAACTATGTGGGTCAGCCAAAATCTTGACAAGATGTGGCGGGCTGGGCCAAAACTATCAAAAAGAAATTTGACCAAGATAAGAAAAATCAGAAGCTCAAATAAAACCTAGCTTGCACATAATTTGATAGCATTGCTTGCAAAAAGGATGTCGGCACCAACCACGGACTAACCATGCATCAGCAGTGTGATATGGCAGCTGAAAAGTCTAATCTAATGCTGTGATGCATGAAAAGATGTGGAGTGTCCACATCATGGGAGTATTGATACAGTACTAACATATGATATCTCACCTGAAGTACTATGCCCTTTTCTGAGTATTACTGTTTAAATAAAATATTGAGATACTGGAACATCTCCAGAGAAGAACCACAGAGGATGGCGAGAGGCATGATACTATTCTGAGAGAAGAGGTTGAAGGAGCTGAATATGTTTACTTGGCAAGCAGGAAATTAAGAGGCAATATGATAGGGATCTTCAAATACCTGAAGGCCTGTCATACAAATTTGCTTTCTTTTCCTTCCTAGGAGAGGACCTGAATCAACAGTTCAAATGATAAGGGGATTTTGACTAAACTTTAGGAAGAACTTACTGATGATATGGTGCAAAGCATTCACCAGTGGAACAGACTCCTGGAGAAGACCATGGAGTCACCTTTGTTAGATCTTTCTGAGTAAGAGCCAGACAGATACCTATCGGGGTGCTCTAGTGGTGAATATTGCCATCAGCAGGGATTGGGCTAGGTACCCTTGAAGATCCCTACCCATGCCTATGACTTTGAAATTAACTGTGCTTGTGGACATCCTGCAGATATCTGTTTGGCAGAGGTATCATTAGGGGGGTGCAGGGAGTGTGGACCACACCAGATGACATCTCTTAGAGGAGGGCGAACACCCAGTTGGGCAGTAGCTCCCACACTGCCCCCTGGCCAACCCCTTCTGCCAGCCATCAGCTGTGACTGCTGATGAGAGTGAGGTATGTCTGCTGCCTGGAATCTCATATAAGGTTTGGCAGGACTGCAAACTGAATGGGGAAAAGACAGCAAAAGTAGATCACCCCCATCAGCAGAAAGGGCTGCCATTTGGATCTGGAGGGTCCACTGGCTGCGTGGGAAAAGTGAATCGCCTCCCTGTCTCACTCACCCAGAAACCATGTCAGATCCAGAAAAGGGTACCAGGTGGCAGGAGCAGCCCACCTCATCATGGCAGAGACTGGTGGAGGGGGACACCTAGGGATGACAGCATGAGTTAACCCACTTGGAGGACACCAACCCTAGTGACTCCATTGCTGTTTGGCCAAGAGTTTGAGGCTATAATTTCCAAAGTCCTCAGCCAGTATGGGCAGGCCAAGCAAGTCATGGAATCTGGGGAGTGATAATAAATCAATTAACCTTACCAAGTTATGATCTGACTACTGCCAAGCAGCCTGCTCTACTAAAGGCATCTTTGGCCTGGTTAAAAGGAGCTCTTCTTAAATTCTTACAAAATATATGGCAAAAATGTTGATATCTCTTGTTGTTCTGACTGGTGTGGATTTCAGGGATGACAAGGCTAACTTGAGAGCAATGTTCAGAGACATAGCCATGTTAGTCTAGATCAGCATGCAAAGGGATATTGTACATTAATCTGCTTCCTCAGCTGAATGAAGTGTCCAAGAACAGATTTTATAAGTAGGCTATGTGAATAGCCATAGAAATGCAAAACTAGTGGGTATTATGATGGGGTGACAAGTTTAGCTGGGGGACAAAACAGGAGGAAGAATGTCGGCTGAAGCCAAGGTGAATAGATAACCCTATAAATGGTGGTGAGAGTTATTGAAATGTAGTGTGATGCTGGCTAGGAACCAGAAAGAGATGTGATGAACTGGCCAAGAGCACCTCGTGAGGCTTGGAAAGTGAGCTAGTGTTACAATATGTGTGCCTGGCATTTCTATGGCTACTTGTGTAGCAAGCTTATCAAGGTCTGTTCCTGGACACCTCCCTCCATGCATCCAAGAAAGTAGACTGAAGTCTATGGAAGCTTATGCTGCCAATTTCTTTCTCTCAGTCTCAGAGATGCTAGAATACCCCTTTGTTCCAATACCTCTTTGCATATTGATTCTTGCTTGTGATTCCCCTTCCCTCAATGTCCCTCTTTTCCCCAGAGTAAAACACATCATCTTGACAGTCAATGTACAGTGTGACAAAATTCTGTTTCGTTCCAGTACATGTGTATTAGTTGCTTTTGCTTCTGAGTTTCTGGCTGTGCTCAGTGATGTTTATTTCACGCATCGTCTTGTGAGGAGATGTTGTCAGTAGCCAGGGCCCCTTGCTGTTCCAATTCCTGAGGAGCTGGGGATGCCTTGGAAGAGATTCTTTAGAAAGCAGCTACCCAAGAAGCACAGTTTACCTGTCACCCATTATTCATCTTCAGAAAAGAGAAAACTGGGTTTGAGAAACTAGCTTTGTCAAGTGCCATGTAACTTCATTAGCTGGATTGCAAGCTGCTGCCTTTGCTAGAAAATGACCCTCAACTGCATCCCAGTTATTTAATGCTTGTTGTACCAGAGTCACCTATCTGGAGATGCTTCGGTTGGAGAATGGGTCCAACTGTGACTGCCAGGGTAGGGTACCAAGAGGATCCTCTCCAAGAGGAATCATCATCTAGGCTAGTGGCAAAGAACAAAGAGAACATGGAAGAAGGCAAGGATGTGAAGGGGGATGGATGATGAATTGCCAACAAAGCCAAGGTGTTCTTGCGTATGCTAGCTGCATGTTCTGCTACTTGTCTATTCATCATATGCCATGTTGAACCCTTCCCTCCACCTCCTGGGTACCATCTGTGTGCTGATCTGCTTAAAATTCATAGTAAAGCAAAAAATAGAACCCCTATGAATTTTTATAAACTGTCAGTGCCCTAGGCTAAATACAACGCTCCTCCAAACTTAGACGCTGTGTGCACACTTATGTTGCTTCTGTAGAGGGTTTTCTTGCACATTCACCCTGGCACCAGTGTTGCGCTCCTTAGTTTTTCCTACCCGCGCTGCCTTTGGTGGCATAGTTAGGGTCACCTGAAACAACATGCCTGTTTCCTATCTGCACTTTTCCCCAGTAAGCTGATTGCTCACCTAAATATAAGGAGACCGATGCTGGACCAGACCAGTGGCCAGCCTAGTTCAAAATCCTTATTCCAAAACAGAAGTATCTATAGAAAACCCACAAGGAGGGCATGAACAAAATAACATCCACCTATTTAAGGTCCTGAGCAACTGCTATCACAAGGCATGGGCCAGTATCCTGTCCCAGAGGCACAAGTTCACTTATGCATGTGGTTGCACTGTTTTGTCCATTGCACAATGGAAGTATTCAGTTCATGGTTGTGTAAACAGAGTTCTGTAAGTGCAGCCATTTCACATGCAGTTTCATATTCTTGGATGGCATAACTGGGAGCCCTGGTGGTGCAGCAGTTAAATGCCAGTACTGCAGCCACAAGGTTGTGATTTTGATCCTAGGGGCTCCAAGGTTGACTCAGCCTTCCATCCTTTCATAGGTCATAAAATGAATACCAAGCTTGTTGGGGGCAATTGGTTTACAGCTTGTAAACTGCTTAGAGAGTGCTGAGTTCATGGGTAAGTGGTGTAGGGCCTGAACAGATAGGCCAAAATAAAGCTGCTTCGGGTCACTTTGGCGGTATGCTGTTCAAATGATGCATGCGTCCTAAGAGTCCAAAAGCCGTGCCAAAGCTATGCTCCAGTCCTAAGGACTGGCGGACAGCTTTGGCACAGCTTTTGGCCTCTTAAGATGCATGTGTCATTTAAACAGCATATCTCCAAAGTGACGCCCAAAGTGACCCAAAGCTTTCTGTTCGGGCCCATAGAAATGTAAATGCTATTGCTATAACTGTTGACCATGGCCTTCAATGTACCATTTCATTAATTGCAGAAATAGCCATTGCACTTCTCCCAATGAGCAATAGTGATAAGTGAGAGTGTCATCAGATATGCAATCAATATGCAATCAGATTGCAGATATGCAATCATAAGGTTAGATTGGTTAGAATGGGACCCTCATTGCTACACTTTCCTACGTAAGTGAAGACCTTTTTGTTTTGACAGGCTCAGGGGAGTGGGCATTTCATGTGCTGTGTTTATTGTTATTTTGTTGTTGTTTTAAAAAAGATTCTTTTAAAAGGTTTGCTTTTCACTGCTTTTAATTTTATAAGTACAAGCTGAGTATTCCTTATCTGGAACTCCAAAATCCGAAATACTCCAAAATCCAAATGTCCACATAGGAGGCTGAGATGCTTTCTGATGGTTCAGTGTACACAAACTTTCTTTCATGACACAGTTATTGCAAATATTGTGCATACAATTACAGCCAGGTTATGTGTATAAGATGCATACAAAACATGAAAATAAAATCATGTTTAGACTTGGGTTCGAGATGTCTCATTATGTATATGCAAATATTCCAAAATCCGGTGGGGGGAGGAAATACAAAATCTAAAACATTTCTGGTCCCAGCATTTTGGATAAGGGAGATTCATCTTGTAGTGTAACTTATGTATGAGGTTAAGAAAAATAGCTATCTGTTTTAAGTTTTATAAGCCACCTTGAGTCCCCGACTAGGGATATAACTAAATACCATCATCACCATCACCTAGATTTAATGCTGCATGGAAGATGCAAATGCAGGCCAGGTCCCTGTTCCAAGGAGATTAAAATCTGAAGTAATCCGCTTGCAATCTAAAATTACCTGCCGATTGGAATCCAGCATAGATGGATTGAAAGAGCAGATAAACCTTTTACAAAAATTACCTGTCACAAATAAAGTAATCCAAAAGTTATTACTTGTAATTGACTTTTTTGCCCTAAAATGTCATTTGTATTATTCTCCCCCACACTGACTCCCCCTCCTCACTAAAAAAAAGCTATATAAAGCAAAAATGTCCCTTTACAATACTCCTTGCTGGAAAATAATGAGCATTTTTTATCAAAGCTGACATTCTTTTGCAAATGATATTGATTTCAAATGGCCTGTGGTTGATGTCAACTGAGAAAATGTCCTCCGTGAAATATTGCAGCCAGCTCTGCTGTAGATAAAATTATTAGCTAATGTAATGTTAGACAGTCTGGTTGTCAATTGACATGTGCATCCTGGAGACTTGGGGATCTCTGTCAAGTTCACCCCAGGAAAATGAAAAGAAGTGCTTTCACATTCCAGTCAGGATGACCACAATCTTCAGGCATCAAATAGGCAAAGTTGTATGTCAAACTGCATTAATTCTGCAGTGCAGATGCATCCCATGTGGAGACTTCAGAGGTGATGGTGGTTGGACCACTTAGGTGCTATAGGTTTCACTGAAGCTGTGATCTCAAGCAGGCATCTCCATGGTGGTTTTGGTAGCTGCTGTTGGATTCTCTTTAGTCCCACGGATATTAGAATTGGCTATATGGCCCTTCTCTGTCTCAGGACTCATAGTGAGGGGTTATGACATGATTTATTTTGTTAAGTCCCAGAAACTCAAACTAGCCCTTCACAGCTCCTTCTTCTGTTTCGCTTCCTACCACCTGGCTTTTTCTCTTGCAAAGCACCATCTCAGACCACCAGCTCTTTGGGTGAATTTGTCCATTTACATAGATGGTCTACAATCCTCTGGAAGCATTCATATTAATTTGCCAGGTCCCTGGTCACTCATTTACAGAGATCAGGATAGCCAAACTCACAGCAATATGATAAAGTGTAGTAAATCACTCCGTGGCAGCATGTAGTATAAAATCAAGGCCGGGCATATGGCCTCATGGGAAATTATAATAAAATGTGCATAAAAGACGGCTATAATGAAATACAACAAATCACACTTATAAAACCCAAAGAAATTTGCTTTGAGACGCAAGTAGGATTGCAATGCAGTTTTTGTTCTTTGCACAGAACCTCGGCTCTTATCTAGTATGGAATTCATTTGTTCTGGGCTAGTGGTTAATCGCAAAGACTTGCAAAGATGAGCGCAGGAACTCCAGTTTCATAAGGGATTTCATGTGGTTGCTTCCATACTAGCCATTTCTCCCCTTTTCTATTCTTTTAAAAATATGATTGCAAAGAAAAGAAAGAAAAGTGGGAGACAAATTATATAGGATATGGGTATGAGCTAGGCACATATCTTGATATAAGTTGTCCATATTTCAAAACATACATCTTTTTGAAGTTGACATCTACAAAATGCACATTCATGTGTAGCTAAAGCAGTAAGATCTTCTGATTACTGAACTATAGGTGTTGGTGCGTGCCTTCAAGATTTATAGCAACCCAAAGGCAAAGCTATCAAGGGTTTTCTTGGCAAAATTTGTTGAAGGAAGGGTTGCTTTTCCCTTCCTCTGAGGCTGAGAGAGTGCGTTTGTCAAGGGTCACCCCATAGGTTTCCATGGCTAAGCGGGGATTCGAACTCTGGTCTCTAGAGTCATAGTCCAGCGCTCAAACTTCTATACCTTGCTGGCTATCCCCTGAAGGATAGATGTGAAATATATACCTTTCCCATCTTTGTTCACTCTATAGAGAATTAAATTATTTCACTGCCAAATGGTTGAACTATAGTGTTTTTGGAGTTCCTCCCAAGTCTTTCTCCCCTCAGATCTGAATCTGTGGTAACTTTGCAACCATAAGAAACAGCTGCAACATTACTGCAGGTTTTTAAGGGTATTGAAAGGCTACTGTGCCTTCAATCAAAGGTTTCCTGTTTTGCAGCTTTCCTCCATTTCATTGTTTCATGCTCAAACTGGATATTAATGATGAATTGTCCTTTAATTGGTCAACTGTTTCACAAAGGATGAGAAAAAGAGAAGAGAAAGATACTTAAAGGCATAAAATTCCTCATACTGTTGGAGGAATGTTGTTTAATTCAGAATTATTATTTCCTAGAAGTTATGAACATGAAGTAATATAACAAGGCAAACTTGGAAGGAGAAGAAACCTTTAATTAACAGTGCAGCAGGGGAACCTTCTTGAATGGATCAACATTATGGAAGGCTCTTAGCCATGAAGATGGCCATTGCTGCAGAAGAATTAATTGCAGAGCTACAATTTTAATCCGACTCACTGCATAAATGCAATGCCTCAACAGCACAAGAAGCCCTAGTGTAGGGGGGAAAACCCAATTGGGTTAATAGATGCCATTCTCGCCCCTAACAACAGAGCCTTACTTACTTACAGCTAATGGCAACCTTGTAGTCTGCGGGCTTGAGATTTGGGGCACCATGTTGCACACAATATTTGACTTGCATTTAGACTGAGAAAGAATATGTGTACTAGGCCCTGGAAGAAAGTAAGCACCAGGAACATCTGTTTGTTAAACAAGAACTGTAAGAACCTGCAGAGTAATCAGTTTAGTCTGTGTAACAAACTTTGCCAGGATAACACAGAAAGGTTCATTGCAATCTCTTTTTCCAACAGAGCTGACTTTAATTACTCTACAGTGTTTTCTGCCAAACTCAGCAAGCTAGGATTCCCATGAATTGGCTTCTGTTTTACACGTCCCTGGTTGTATTTAGAACAAAAACAAAATCCAGAGGGGAGACTGGCAGAGATGGCATTAGCATACGTTATTTCCGAAGTGTAGCCAACACCTTCAGAATATTTCATCTCCAGGCAGGGATGTCTGAAGTTTGAAGCCCAGCCTTGGGGTTTTAGAGCATCTCCACAAGTTTGACATGCTCTTCCTTCTTGCCCCATATGCTTTGCAAATATACTGTATGCTGTGACCATAGAAACTGGAGAGGTGCTGGATTTCTTCATTAGTTTTCTGTAGAAGGAAGCTACTTCCCCATGAGTTGGACCATCCATTCACCTACCTTGTCTGCACTAGGGTTTCAGACATGACTTCCTTCCCTGCCTTGCTTGGAGGGAGATGCTGGGAAATGAACTGACAACCTTCTACCTGCAAAGCAGGTATCTTAAATTCAGCTGTGGTCCTTCATAACATGCAGTATCTCTGACGCTAATTATGGAGTCCATCACATACTTGCCAGCAAAAGGATCCTGTGGCACCTTTGAGACTCAACTGCAAGAAAGAAGCTAGTAGCATGCCCTTTCTAGACTTGAGTCTACTTCCTCAAATGCATGGGATGGAGGGAAGGATCCAAGGACAGACCTATATAAGCAGGCTGTGTGTGAGAATGGCAAGAGTGTTGCAAAACTTTGTGGGTATGGAGATGAGGTGACATCTCCGTATCCACAAAGTTTTGCATTTCTATTGCCTTTCTCCACCCCATGCATCTGAGGAAGTAAACTCAAGTCTATGAAAGCTCATGCTACCAGCTTCTTTCTTTCAGTTAGACTCAAAGTTGCTACAAGATCCCTTTGCATACTGATTTTCCAGACTAACATGGCTATGCTTTTAAATTTTTCTTGCCTGTTTGCCAGTGTTGCATTGTAGCTCCATAGCTCCAGTTCCTAAGACCCTGCATGGTGTTGTGGTTTGAGTGTTGGACGGTGATTCTGGAGACAAGAGTTTGATTCTCTACTCGGGCATGAAAACCCACTGAGTGACTGCATGATAGGGTTTACTTTAGAGTTGCCATACATCAAAAATGACTTGAAGGCATACAAACAACAGCATCAACAACAACAACAACAACAATTCATCAGCAGGGCTCTGTGTCCTGAAGTAACTGCTCTATGTGGACACTAGCATACTTTGTTTTTGAATATGAAAGGGGCGCACTACAACTCCTTTATGGGTCCATTTTCTATATCTAGATTTAACTCAGAGCACTTTTCATGTGCTGTTGTTCCCTCCTGCTGTCAGTTCATGTACGTCTTCCCACATATACATTGCTGATATGCATATGAGCACTGAGGATTCTATTTATTGATGACTTGTCCTCATATGTCTTAATCTAACAACTGGTGGTACCTTTAATTGGTTTTATTTGCTTTGCTTTGCTTTTTTAAATTTCATCATTACTGATTTTTTTAAAGAGTGTAAAATTTGTATTTGTTATTGTTTCTGTTGCAATCCTGTTTGGGTGTTCTTTCAGTATCCTGTTTCTCTCAGTGGCTAACCAAATGCTTCTGACAACTTGGCCTTGAATGGCTTTGAATGAAATTGTCCTTCCCCTCTCTTTCTTCTACTGAGCGCTGTTCAGTAGTCCACTGAAGAAGATGGAGGTACCATGCAAACTTCATGGTTAATAGAGATAGATCTCCTTTGTGTCCTGGATTTGTCTAATTTCCTTTTAAGCAGACATCACAATACCTGGTGGCAGTGAATTTAACAAATTTAATTATGCATGTGTGAAGTTTTGAAGGATGAAGGGTGTGCTTCTTGTTTGAAGACACAGGTGCCCGCTAGCACAGGATGTTCTCCAAAATCGTACAGCAAATAGCTGTCCTTCTTTGATATTGGCTATGAGATACACAGCCATATGTGAGTCTTCTCCAAGAGATGAATTGGCATCGTATCATTCTCTTTAGTCCTTTCTCCATTATCTTCAAGCATGGCTATGACCTACCCTGAATCTTTGTGGAGGGAAAACACACATAAAGTTCTCCTGCATCAGCTCAAGACTCAGAATCAGCTTTCCTGTTCCACTGTTTTTTAAGGACTGGTTTTCTTTGGCTACCCTGGAAAGACTTATTTGAACAGCTGGAAAGGCAGGCAGACAATGCCACATCTGGGATGGTGTTAAACTCAGGAGAAGTTTTGCTTAGGAATGTAAATAATACTCACAACTGTTCTGGTCCTCAACAAGAAATGATTTATTGACACATGGAGACACCCCATCAAATGAATAGACCATTGTCATGAGATTTTGTGTGAGTGTGTATGTGTGTGCGCACGCGCACGCGTGTCTTTGGGGGACTTTTGTGGACATACACACATTCACACCATTTTTGTACAGAAAAAGTGGAAAATGCTGTTTCCTATTTCTTGTTCAAAAATGTTTTTTGTGCAAAAAGAAGAAAAAGAAAGAAAGAAAGAAAGAAAGACGGAAGGAAGGAAGGAAAGAAAGAAATGCCAAAACATCATCCAAAATGTACTCCATGCTCTTATAACTGTACCCAATGGAGAGGAAACTTGAAATTATTCATTCATCCTAGCGACAATGAAATAAGTGAAGACTTGCATCCTTACTCTTGCTTAGCAGGCCTCCTCTCACCTCACTGCATACAGCTATCATCGAACGGCATTCATCAGCATTAGCATCTGAACAAACTTCATCAGCCACCTAGCAAGATCCTCCACCGGGAGGGATACTACGGTCCTTGCATTTTAACTTTCAGCATGTTTAATTACCAAACCATGGAATTCAGCTTCGGCTTCTTTAGTTAATAACAGCCCTGCTGCTGCAACTCAGGCATCTTTTGAGCACATATCCTGAAACGGAGACAGCATCAACATTTAATGACAGCTGAGTCGGGTCATGCTTTTAATTTCAGACAGCGGTCTGTCAGGGGACCCTCCAATGCAAGGAGTATTTTGTTCTAATTTACGCAGTCTTCTGCCTGGGAAGCATCTGGAGGTATTGGTGCTACTATAATATGCTTTGTCTGTCTTGAAATTTCCCACTTCATATGTTTTCCCCCTCCTAATTAAAAAAAAAGAGAGAGAGAGAGATTGTAGCAAGAAATTATAATGCTTAGAAAGACAAGTACAAATCTATGAAGCAGCCCATCTGTTGGGACAAGGGCAGGACAAATTTTCTATTTCATAATCTCCTGTCACAATTTAGAGACATTTACATAAAGTAGAGATAGGCAACTTAGTGCCTGACGGATGTTTTGGACTATAGCTACCATCGATCTGCCCTCGGAGGGAAAGAAGAGGCAGCACAGCTCCACCATGCCTAGCCCAGAGACCGATCAGAGGACTCCTTGGCCTAAAATGGCCCCGGTGCAAAAATATAGCAAATGTGTCCCCATGCTCCCTAAAAGGCCTTTGAGCGGGTGGAAAGAAAGGAAGAAATGACATCTGGGAAGGGCAGGAGGTCCCAGCAATGATCGTGGGAGCTGCATACAACCCATAGCTGCACTTTGCCCTCCTCTACATGAGACTTGGAGCTGACTCACTGTCTGCTTTCTCTCAGCAGTGACTCTGGAAGGAAAATGCAACCTTTTGTGCAGTGCAACAACAGGAATCTGGCCTCAGTGTGTCAAAAAGACATGTGTGGCCCAGAACAAAGCAGCAAACCAAGAATGGAGGTTCAAGCCTTCAAGGGCATGTGCAGAATGAGGCAGGACTCAAGAGGGCATAAGGTTTTATGCAGTATCCTCATGCCAACCCTGAGGCTAAGGCTTCACAGAGCCTGGTAGACAGGCGTTGGCCCTTAGAGGTGTGCTGGCTGTATTAGTAGGCTGCTTGGTATTGCAGAGAAAACCCTTGAAACCCAGATTTCAATCCACCAGGCTTGCAACAGAAGCAGAAAGGGTGGCATTAGAGCTAAGCTATCATGATGCTACTGCTGAGGCTAGACTTTGAGGCCCCCTCTCAGTATCTTCTCCTTTGGCACTTTCCTTTCTTTGTGTATATATATTTATAAGGTGGATCTCCAGCTGCTGTGGGCAGCCATTTTATGATAGTAAGACAAACACTTCTGTTCCCAGAAGGATTTACATTAATATCAATGGCCTTTCAGAATCAGTTCTGACAGCTATATACCACAGCAAGTTGCCATAAGACAGTGCTCATTAGATTATTCTGTGCATGTGACCAAGGCTTCAAATTAAACCACAGAATGTAGATTGATGGTATGGAAGCTGTTGAACATTTTTGTCTGACAGAGAACAGCAGCATGCAGTTTAAGATTATGAAAGTGCTATTGTGCATGTTGTACAATGGCTTATGGATTTTCGCTGTGCGTGTGTGTGTGTTGTGTGCCTTCACGTTGCTTCCGACTTATGGCGACCCTAAGGTGAAGCTATCATGGGGTTTTCTTGGCAAGATTAGTTCAGAGGAGGTTTGCCATTGCCTTCCCCTGAGGCTGAGAGAGTGTGACT
Organism: Sceloporus undulatus; assembly: GCF_019175285.1. NCBI lineage: Eukaryota > Metazoa > Chordata > Lepidosauria > Squamata > Phrynosomatidae > Sceloporus > Sceloporus undulatus. The sequence goes on from NC_056527.1 coordinate 135,634,923, forward strand.
TGCCCAAGGTCACCCAGTGGGTTTCATATAGACATGCATTATACATTGTACATGCTCATTTGGTTGTGTGTTCAGCTGCTCAATGGTGCCTTGGTTCAGTTGCACAATGTTGCCATTCAATATAAGGGCGGGATATAAATACCTAAATAAATAAATAATATAAAGATTCCATAGCACTATTAATGCATAACTCTGAATGCAGATAATAATGCTATACTGCTTAGGACTTTATCACATGAGGTGATAAATGGCAATTACAAAAAACATAATGGTATTTTTGGTCAGTACATATCACATGATGTCGTGTCTCTCCTGTTGCTGCTTTGCATTTCAATTGTTGGTGGAACGCACCTTTTCATTGATGGGAAAAACCCATCAATGGTTTCCAATATAGCTGTTTTTCCACTGCTGCCTCTGGTGCAATAGGTCCTTTCCACAGCAGTTCTAATATTCCTGCAGTCATGTTGCTTGAGTGATTCTCCTCCTCCTCTCCTTCCCTGCCCCTCTCCCCTTCATTATTCCCAGGCCGAGGTTGCTTTTACTTTGTTTCCCTTTTCATTCCTTTTCTATTTCATTTCTTTATTTTATCATTTTGCAGAATCACAGAAAAATTTTAAAAAATTGTTCTGCAAATGCCACAACTTGGCATGACATGAGCTAATCCACAATCTCCTTTCACAATTTCCTTGTTGGGGTCAATTGACTAACACATTGTAAACTGCTTAGAGAAAGTGCTATTGCTAATGCTAATGCTAATGAAGGCACATCCATGCTACAGCTCTGTCCCTGTGGTTCTTGCATCAAACTCCTGGGATTCAAATCTTGCCCACTTATTAAATTGAATATTAAATGTTTGGTGGGGGTGGTCTTGAGAAGATGCGATCATTCTGTATATCCTCTGCCAAACTCTTCCCTGGAACATCAGCCCTAACTGTGTCTCGAAACTGTGGATCAAAAAGGTACAAAGACATATTGAGCCTCCATTCAGAACTGAGAAATTGTTAAGCTGGAAAAACAATGTCAATGCCTCCACGTAAAATTGTGAAAGGCTTCCTTCCCCTCAAGGCTACAAAGTCTTGGTGTCGCATTTAAATCCTGCTTAGACCTCATGTCTATTGAGGAGGCTTATACGAATTCCAAAAGGCAGACCTGCCTGTGACCGTGCAGATAAAAGCAACTATTATTTTTAAGCATCAGCTCCGGCAACAAAGAAGCGAGCCTTCATGCGCTGAGACCCCACACAAAGAAACCACAAGCGCACTTTCACCCTCCATCTAGCAGTGAGCACATAAGCCAAAGAACCCAGTTTTTCTTCTCCTGATGAGAAACGATTGCTGCAGGGGGTCAAAACATCTCTGTGAGCATTAAAGATGGAAGGTCACATCCTCAATTTGTGTGGTTCAGAAAAGTCCCTAAAAAATCATAAGATTTCCTGTCATTTTATCATCTCATTTTGGAGGCAATATTTTTGCAGGCTTGTTTTTATTGGAAGGTAATTGGGAGGTCCTGTGGGCCGAACCACTATATCCTATGACATTTTACAGCCATTTTGGGAGTTGGGGTTTGAAAATCACCCCGACCAAATTTCTGGTATCATTGTGGACATTCAGAGGCAGTGGCCTATGGGTCATATCTTCCATATTCTTGCTTTAAGGCTTTTAAAACTCAAGCTGAATAAAGGATTTCTATAGGTGTGCCAGTTGTAAAAATGCCTCGAACTGGCTCCCTTTGACCAAACTGTACCATATCCTTGCCATCTTGTCTCATGCGCGAACCTCATCTATTGCTATTTTCCTCTTTCTTATCCATATTTCTTCCCTCTGTTTTCTCTCCTGGGGTGGGCAATAAAAGAGATGTTCCCATATGCCATCACTTTTGTTTTTACTCCACCTGCTTTTTATAGCTGTCTCGCGCAGAGTGTCTTTTTATAAACGGGGTAAGGTTTTGTCACAAAATGATTGATTCAGTAGGGTTTGGCTGTATCTGTACACACAAAACACACACACATAATCTTGCAACGGGGACAAGCTATTGAGCAGAGCAAGGCACACCTGCAACATACCTGTCCTGCCTTGCCATGTTTACAGCTTAGGTTATGAATCCTAAGTGATAAATCCCCCATTTATTGTCTTGACAAGTCTTTCTCCAGCCAGAAGCCCATAACGCCCAAGGATATAAAGTGAAAGTTTGTGAATTTGTTGCTGTTTTCAGAAGCAGCACAGCTGCTTCATACCTTGCAAGTAATACTGATGTGTGAGGAGAGAGTGTGGTGCTATTTAGTTCTTCCTTTTAAATAGGAAGGAAGGAACTCAGTGTCGTTAGAAGAGTAATAAAAATAGTGTTTTAAAATTAAAATTTATAACTGACGTACATAGTTCTTAAACTGAAAAATGTCTTTTAAATATATATATGTATACATACGACTTGGTGTGAGTGGCATTTATACATACTGCTTTGTTTCTCATCACGAGTGCAATATTTCCATTTTCATTGGGAGGCATACTGAGGAAAGGTACATCTCAGGGTGCATCTATACTGTAGAAATAGTGAGGTTTGATTGCACTATAAGAGCTGTAGCTCCATCCTATGGAATCCTGTGATTTGTAGTTTTACGAGGTCTTTAGCCCTTCTCTCCCAGAAAGTGCTGGTGCCTTACCAAATTTACCAAATTTGGGATTTATATCCTGATTTCCTACTATGGCTAGTATCCAACACAATAGGGCAGGGGGACCTAACAATAAAACAAGCGCTGGTGGAATTGTCTCCTTCTGAATTGGAGGTGGAGGCCTTACTGCCATTTGGGAATTGTCACCCATTGAAGCCTCTACTAATTACTGCTTTTGATAGAATTTCTATTGTATCCAACCTGCAGCCCTTTGACGCTACACCATTATCTTATTTTATTTGATTTTAATTTATTTCTATCTGGCCTTTCTCTTGCATAGAACCAAAGGTGGCTTACCAGTTAAAACAAACTACAGTTAAAAATCTTACTGTACAAAGGTTTTTAAAAACAAATAAAACAGACTAGCACTGTAATTCCAATTGAACTGCCAAGGCTCCGTCCTGTTGAGTCCTGGGACTTGTATTGCTATGAGAACTGTCAACCAAAGAGCTCTAGTGCCTTACAAACCCCAGGTTTCCAGAGGATTTAGCCATGGCAGGTAAAGTGGAATCACAGTGCTTTTACTCTGTAGCGTGATGGGTGGTGGCGTCTGTGCCTATCTTTCTTTCCTTCTGTCTGTCTATCCATGGCTGCTGCCACATTGCAAAATTAGTGCAGTTTGACACCCCGTTAATGGTCATGGCTCCATCGTGTGGAATCCTGGGATTTGTAGTTTGTTGTGGCAGCAGAGCTCTGAGAGAGAAGGTTAAATGCCTCACCAAATTACAAATCCCAGATTTCCACAGCATTTTGCCATGGCAGTTAAAGCAGTATCAAATGGCATTCATTCTCCAGTGTGTAGATGCAGCCTGTCTGTCTGTCAAGATCCTGGACTGTAACATCAACTGTGAGAGAGTCACTTTCTCTCATCCTATATATATACATACAGATATATAGATTTGTCATCGCTACAAAGACCATAAAGCATTTTAAACTGCGAAGCCAGACCTTCAGTAAGGAATCCATCGGAGACCAGCCATGCCTTGTTCCTTCACTGCCTTTGCCACTCCAGGTCCCACTTGGGGAAGACATATTGATCTCTTGTGTTCTTTTCTCTCTTTCCCCCCTTTTCTTCTTCTTTTTTTCCCCCCAGAAAGCTGATTTGGCAGTAGCTGGGCTGACGATAACAGCTGAGCGGGAGAAGGTGATCGATTTCTCCAAGCCCTTCATGACTCTGGGGATTAGCATTCTCTACCGAGTTCACATGGTAAGAGACATCTTTTAGAACCATTTACGCCATGAAAGATTTTTATGCGCTAAGGCTCTCAGCAAAGGAGGATGGGAGGGGGCTCATGGGACGGCTCATGAAAATATATTTTTCTTTTCTTTATTTAAATGGAAAGATACCAGAGTCGGTTAAAGCGGAGCATTTGCTTGGATCAAAAACAGCAAGAAAGAATTTGCTCAACAGGCAGATGGAATATTGTCAGATATTGCCAAATACAGGTTGATTATCCCTTATCTGAAATGCTTGGAGACAGAAGTGTTTCTGATTTTGGGTTTTGTTTTTCCAGATTTTGGAACATTTGTACATACGTAATGAGATATCTTGGAGAGGGGACCCAAATCTAAACACAAACTTTCATTTCTGGTTTGTATAACACCTTAAACACATAGCCCGGCAGTCATTTTGTATAATATTTTTAATTCTTTGGTGCATGGAACAAAGTTTGTGCACATTGAACCACTGAACTTGGGGCAACATGTCAGCGTTCAAAACATTTCAGATTTTGGAGCATTTTGGATTTCAGATTTTTAGAGCAGGGATGTTCAACCTGTAACCATCCAGTAAGTAACTTGTTATGGTCAAGCAATATTGCCTGAACTAAGGACTGTGTATCTATAGGGTATACAGAGAGGTAGTTAGGGCAGCCTCCTTGTTACCTCTTTATCTTGTGTGATCTGTTCTTTTTTGCCTGAATGTCTTTCATTCTTTCCTCTTCAGTCCTCCCATCTTCTGTCTTTTGCAAGCATGGAACCCATCATGGCATCCCAAGTGTATCATCCTTTCCCAGTCTTCCTATCTGAGATTCCTTAGAGCTGCTAAGGACACAAACCTGCAAGCTTCTGCATGCAGGTGCTCTTACCAGTCAAGGGAGGAGAAAAAGAGGACCAACTGGATTAAAAAGGATTGCTAACCAAATAATAGAGATTTAATGTGAAGTCAAAGGTTTTCATAGCTGGCATTCATAGTTTTTTGTGGCTTTTTCGGGCTATGTGACCATGTTCTAGAAGAGTTTATTCCTGAGAATTCACCTGCATCTAAGGCTGGCATCTTCAGAGAATGCATTTTTTGAAGATGCCAGCCACAGATGCTGATGAAACATCAGGAATAAACTCTTCTAGAACATGGCCACATAGCCCCAAAAACCCACAAAAAATAACAGAGATTTAAACCAATCCTAAACACATTTACCAGCCATGCAAAGCAATCTTGCAGCATCTTTACAAGACAATTGCAGTATAAGTCAAGGGTCTATTCCAGTGGTCCTCAACCTTCCTAATATTGCGACCCTTTAATACAGTTCCTCATGTTATGGTGACCCCCAACCATAAAATTATTTGTATTTTCTGATGGAAATGTATGTTTTCTGATGGTCTTAGACATTTGAGAAGGTAATTTGACCCCCAAATGGGTCGCAATCCACTGATTGAGAACCGCTGGTTTATTCAAACATTGGTCATACAAGTATATTATACAACAAACAAGGATAAAATAAAAGTTCTTATATTACTTAATAGAAAAGAGAAGAATATTCAAGGAGTATGCAGTTACAATCAGTCTGCTTTGATTTTGGGGGGTAACTGAACTTCCCCAACTGATGCACCTCGGTTGGGTAAATATGTTCATCTGCACAACAGCAGCTTGGAGGAGGCAAAAACCATGCATCAAGGACTGGTGTGACATCCATGTCCAAAGAGAGAGTCTCTTGGGTCAAATAGGGAAGCAAGCGAAGGAAACCGGCTGTGAGACCTCAGATTAGCAAGCAGCACCGACTTACTCTGGTCCGTGGCTAAATCTTAGCTCAGCTTGGCTAGCTGCCCTTCCTAAATCCCCTTGCTGTATCTGATGTACAAAGTATATTTTTGTCAGACAGAAAATGTTTTGATACTAATCCAGTCTTTGCCCCCGGACCAATGTTTGCCTAGGTGAGGAAAGATGCCAGAAATTTCCTTCTTCAAAAATGAAATAAAATAAAAATCAATAATAAAGCCAGCTTACTTTGAAAATGAAAAGGCAGACGGATGGGGGAGAGTAGAAACCAACTCACTACTCCTTACACAAACTGCCAAATGGAGCAAAATGTTGACAGACCATCTTCGTTTCACTTTCTTCTTGGCATCTACATGCGAGGAGGACGCTACACCTGTAGAATATCTTTCTGTTTGACAGATGTTTGTGGGAAATAGCCTTTGGGCTTGTCCATATTTGACAGCTGCCCCCAGAGTATTCTGCCCCCAAATTCCCCCATTAGCTGCTGCAAGTGTTCAGTGAATGATGGGTGGCTGCCTTCCCATGCAGCCCCTGCAAGCCAGTTGATGCCACTATTGTGGGCACAAGTCACTCTGAGGTCAGAATGAGAGGCCCAGCCTCATACCCACAGAACAAGACCTGGCAGAGGCATTTGCATGGACTTCATAGAAAGGAAGCCACCCATCATTGCTACATTTTGCTGAGGATTTTTTTTAAGGTAAGATAAGTCATTTTAATGCAGCACAAGGGGAGGAAATCTGACATCAGATCCAGGCATTGTATAAACAGCCAGTACCCTGTTTGGGGTTTGGAGCCTGTGCAATATAAACAGGGGGGCAGTGTGGTGAAGTGGTTTGAGCATTGGGCTAGGACACTGGGAGACCAGAGTTCGAATCCCAGCTCAGCCATGGAAACCCACAGGGTGACCTTGGGCAAGTCACAGTCTCTCAGAGGATGGCAAGGGCAAACCCCTTCTGAAGAAACTTGCCAAGAAAACCCTTTGATAGAATTGCTTTAGGGTCACCATAAATCCAAATCGACTTGAAGACACACAATAACAACAATATAAAAAGCATACTGTGAAGCCAAGGGAAAGTTTATACATGATGAAGACAAGTTCTTTGTCAGCAAAGGATGCCAAACCCACCCCCTGCCCTTTAATATGCCCCAAACAGCGAAGAGGCAAATGGCAGTGTTGAGGTCTACATTACTGTTTTACTCACAATGATGGAAAGCAGGGTTAGATGAATCTGTTGGAGTTGGCTGTTGTAAAAGAACAATCTGTCTATTCCTGTGAGGTTCTTGTAGCTGGATTCTATACTTTCAGATTGCAGATGTAAAATGGTCTCTTGTCATTGTCATCATTCCCCTCCTCCTCCTCTTCACTGATGCTGTTGTTAATCACTTTACGCTTCATGCACATAGAAGACAAGCATGTCAGGGGAAAGAACTCTAATGCGATGCAAGACAGGAATGGAAACATAGGTGGGGATCAGCCAGAAGAAAATTGCTATAATTACTCATTGCTTCCTTCAAGAATGAAATTAGCAAAGGATTACATCCTTGCTTTGTTGTTAGCTGCCATCAAGTCGACTTTGACTTATGGAGACCCCAAGAATGTGAGACCTCCAAGCCACCCTTTCGGCAACAGTCCTGCCCAGGTCTTGCAGACTCAAAACCATACTTGTACCTTTTTATCCCTATATGCATGTGAAACTTGGGTTAGAGGTTCATCTGTCCTGATGCTGCCTGATCTGGTTGTTGTTATTGGTGACCAGAAGTCATGGGTGGGAATCAGGAGAGGAGAATAGACGTGTTGAAGATTAAATCTGGAGCTGTCGGCCTGCAGGGAACAAAGCTGACCTCTTCCTTCCTCCCAACTTTTTGGGATGAGTTTCCTTTTCACAGAGAAGCAAAAGCATAGTCCTTCTGGTGATATATAAAAGTGGAGAGAAAAACACCAGCTAGAGTACCGGCATTTTAGAACTTTCTTAGGGACTGTGTTTTGTTACTTAACATGGATCAAACCTAAATTGAAATGGTTATTGTTTCCCAGGAGTTGCTGGACCTCGAATATTTGCACAAAGGAACTTTTGAGTGGATCTCCGTCGATACCTGCTCTGTGTTTCAATATGTTCTCCATATGTTCTGTGGGCAATCTGAGTATACTTTTGATTTCCCATCAGTTGAGCATCGGCATAAACAAGGCACTAAAACAATTAGAGCAGATTCTCGGCTTCTGCCCTTGCAATAGCTGCCCTTGTAATAGATGTAATAGATGTAATAGATGTAATAGATGTAATAGATGAAGCTTTCCTCACAACTACAAACAGAGTTTCTCCATCTCTCTTCCTTTCTCAGTGGAGCTCCTTTTATTGCCAAGAACCGACGAGTAATTAAAATGTACTTAAAACTCGGTTTCCTCTGCTAGATGTTGAATCAAGGATCAATGAGTGAGTTCCTCAGGAACATTTGCAGTGTTTTCACCATTCTGTCTGATTTAACCTGTTGGTATAATTTAGAAACAAGGGTTATAAGATCAGCCCATCCTCACAACACCCTTGTGAGGTGGATTTGATTGAAAGATGATGAGTTGCTCAAGGCCATAACATTTTGCATCCTAACATTTCTCAGTGATAAATCCAACTTTTCGTCAATAGCGTTAGCTTTAGGCAGGGAAGACAGTGTCCAGAAATTATGTTTTTCTCTGCATCCCATGAAGGTGTTTAAAGAAAGAGATTGAGATGTGCAATTTGCAGCCTTCAAGCTAAGGGGAATTTGCATTCACACAAACGTTCTACAAAGGCTGCATCTACACTGCAGAATTAGCACAGTTTGACGCCACCTTAACTGCCATATGGCTCAGTGCTGTGGAATCTGGGGAGCTGTAGTCTTGTGCAATATTTAGCCTTCACTGTCAGAGATCTCTGGGGCCACAACAAACTCCAAATCCCAGGAGTCCATGGCATGGAGCTGCAGCACTTAAAAGAGTGTCAAACTGCATTATTTCTACAGTGTGGATGTACCCTAAATCTTCTAAGTAATCTAATTAGAGTAAACCCATTGAATGATGGGTTTTACATAAATGTTGCCTCACAATTCAATATTCAACTTCATGGATCTGCTCCAGTTGGGACGCTCCAGTAAGATTCAGGCTAATGTATCTCTTGCTCATTCCCTCCTTGTTGCTGGTTCGCCTATCTCATAGAGTCCCACATGGGTTTTGGAGAAAGGTCTTGTTGCTTAGCATCAAAATAACTCATAGAGCAATGTGGCAATTAGCTAATTAAGCCAGTAAATATTTATTTAACAATGGGAAGGCAGGATAACTAATTAGAGTAGTCTTCCTTGAAGGATCTGGTTTGCACAGCAGTCGAAGACAGTGCCAGGGCCCCATCTGCTCTTCACCTCACCCTCTTCCCTTCATATTTCAGCATGGAAAACCAGCACCAGCGCTGTGTTAATCTACAGTTTCCATCAGACATTTCCTAACAAATAACGACAAATAAATTTTCTGCCTGCCCGGCTGCCGTCTCACTTTCTCCGTCCCCTCCCAGCAATAATGACATTTTTATTTTATTTTGTTCTTTCGGTATAACTGTGGTTCCCCATCATTTCTTTTCCTGCCACCCTCCTGCAGGGCTTCTCCACCCGTTCACTGCTGCACACACATCTGTCTTATCACAAGTAACCAAATATGGCAGGTTTAAATGGGTCTGTCATTTTTCTCAATTTCACTTGTGATTTAATCAAGTATGGATTTCTGACACAGGAACTCTAATGGGGTATCTAATTTCCAAACTTCTGCAAGAGCACAGCGCCCGCTCCGGGCCTTTTCCCCTCCTCTCCCCTTCCAACAAATGGAATATTGTGGAAAGGAATGATTGAAACTTGACTCTGGACAAATGTGTTTGGTCTTTAGCTGTCATTTTCACAGTGAGACAATAGGACGGAAAATGGCATTGTTGCCTCTCTTACAGGATGCCAGCCTTTCTAACAATGGTCACGGCTCCTCCAAAAAGTGTAGCTTTTGCTTGTGTTCACATGAAAAGTTTCTTTGGACTCATTTTGCAAGTATTTCCTGAGAGATTGCTTTGTTAGTCTGTTGCAGAAATACCTAGAAAGGCCAGAATCATGTTGGGAACATTGTTGTGCCTTCATGGCAACACCAGCGTTGCTTGTTGTTGTTGTTGTTGTTGTTGTGAGCCTTCAAGTCATTGCCAACATATGGTGACACTGAGATGAACCTATCATGGAGTTTCTTGAGAGGGGTTTACCATGGTGAGCTTATAATGACCCTATCCTAGGGTTTCCTTGGCACGGTTTATTCAAAAGGGCTTGCCAGTGCCTTCCTCTAAGGCTGAGAATGTGTGACTTGCCCCAAGATCACCCAGTGAGTTTTCATGGATATGCGGGGATTTGAACCCTGGTCTCTCCCAGGATCTTAGTCCAACACTCATGCCACTACACCTCATTGGCTCTTTGTTGGTGACATACACAGTGTGTCTGTATGTTGTTTGCATTCAAGTCCTTTCCAACCTATGGCAACCCTAAGGTGATCCTATCACATTGTGTTCTAGAGGGTGTTTGTCATTGCCATTCTCTGAGGCTGAGAGAGTTGACTTGCCAAAAATCACCCAGTGGGTTTTCATGGCTGAGTAGGGATTCGAACCCTGCTCTCCACAGTGATTGTCCAACACTCAAACCACTGCACTATGGTGTATATCATATTAAACCTGCATATGTTTCCTGTGGCTGTTGTGGATAGAAGTACTGAGCACCTCCATCCAAAAACCAACTTTTCACACTCTTCTTATCTCACATGGTGGATCCCTGCCTGGAAACAGCTGCAGTGTCAACCCCATCCAACCCCATCCAGGCTGGACAGAAGGAATGGGTTTCTGCCCAGTCAAAAGAAATGTCTGTGCAGCTGTTGATAGAAGCGCTTAATCCAAAATGAAAGTTATTTGGGTTGATTTAGAGACTCAATAGCTGATAATGTGCATTTTAGCATATGTGAAGCTCATCTGCATTGTTTCCAAAGGCACAAAACAAAAGAATAAAAATCAGAGTGTGAGGCTACATCTAAAATGTTTCACTTATTCACTCCTGTGAGTTCTTTGTATCCTACAATGCCTTTTTTTACTTTCTCCAGCCTGCATAAAAATGAATTGTGGAAATAAATATGGGGTCCATAGTATTAGACAGAGCTTTGAGGCTCCTTTGGTTTTGTAGATTCTGCTGCACTTTGTGATAATGGTGTACCAATTAAACTGCATGGCTAACATGGCATAAAATCCATGGTACTCTGGGCCAGTAAGGAAAATGATCCATGGAAACATTAGTCCTGCATGCTTCGGGGTAAAAGCCATCCTCTAGCTAATATAGGTCAGGAAAAATGTGCCATAGGACTTTAATGCTACTATTTTGAACTTTCAAGCACCGTTAACTTGAAGTGGTTGGGTTTTTCCCCAATGCCATAATTTTTCAGATGGAGAATGATGGTCTTTTTGAGCCATTCATCTGTCTGCAGATCTTGTAATGGAGCAATGTGGCTTGCTGTTGAACAGATGTGAAGCTTTTGCAAGCTTTTAATGCTCACAGAGTGCCTGGTGTGGCACTGGTTTTTCACAGGTCCCCATACCTCTTCTCGCTTTATGTATCACAGAGTAGAACATATGCCAGGTAGCATAACAGGGATGCTGTTTATCCCTGCACACCTTGTCCCTTTCTGATGTTTATTTCCATCATGTCCCATCTGGCCAGTTTATCAGTTCCAGAGGAGAAAGCTGGCTGCTGGCTAGATTGCCTTTGCTTTTGGCAACTGCCCATTCCCCAAATTTTGTCAGCAGAAGGTGAAGTCCAGCTGCAGTAAATTTCAGCCCCAGGACCCAGAGAAGGAAAGAAGGTAGAGATACGGGATGCCATGAGTGACTGCAAATGAAATGGGGTTGCATCCATAATGGAGACTCAATGGGGAGCAGAAATCGCCTGGGTGTCCATCAGTGACTGGATCTGTTCCCATAGCTTCATCATAAAGGTTACTCATCAGAGATGAAAGTTGGCAAGGAGGCTGCAGCTCGTTTTTGTCCCTCTGTATTTTTCTAGGCTGCCTGCCAACAACTTCCCCACCTCCATGTCATTGGCTTGCAATAATCCCTCTACCTGCTTTTTCTCTCTGTGCCATTGCTGTGAAGAATGGAGGTTTGTTTTTAAATATATGCTCATCTTTTTTCTTTTCTCTATCTTAGGGGCGCAAGCCTGGCTACTTCTCTTTCCTGGATCCTTTTTCTCCTGGTGTCTGGCTCTTCATGTTACTTGCCTACCTCGCCGTGAGCTGTGTCCTCTTCTTGGTGGCCCGGTATGGTTAACTTTTCGCTCACTTTTCCCTTATCCTCACAGTGCCATCTACTGTCAGTTTTTTTCAAAACAGATTGGAAAAAATCAAATTAAACTTATCATGTGATGTATATTGTTGGAGGGAAGGGAGATGTTTGAGTTGATATTTTGGATAGGTTAGCAAAAGAATTAGCAAGAGCACTGGGCTAGTGCATTATATCACTGGTTATCCAGTTGGAAGAGACAGGGGCCAAAGGTTGATTTGCCAGTTTGTAAACTACATCATATCCTGAGCTAAGGCAAGGACCCTGACAGTAGGCTTCCACAGACTGGAATTAGCAAGGAAACAGTAAATCCAATCCAGGTTTGCTTACAAGGAGAAAACACTTTATTTGAGAAAATGTACAGTGCATACAGGAATTTCCGACTTTAAAGAGGATCAAGGACATTATCACACCAGCCTGCTCTTTTGCCACAATCCTACTAGTTTAAGAAAAGATGCATACCAGTTTGGGGTATCATTTCTTATATTTTCCCCCACAACAGTGCTTTGGTGATCCATGGTCTGTGTTTCCACACTGCTAAATGCTACCTTCTGAAAGGAAGGATGGGAATGAGAAGTTGCAGCTGCCAACCACCTCCTGAAGCTAGATGCTGTATGAATGAACACACAGCAACTGGCTTTGGGAAAGCGTTGGCGGCTGGGCCCACTCCCTGATCCCAAAGTTTGGTGCTGCTGTGTGCACATTCACACAGCAGCCCCGCAAATCAGAAGGAAGTTGAGGGAAAAGTGATTATGGTGGCCAACACCTTCCCAAAGCCGGCTGAAGTGTGCACACAGCAGCTGGCTTTGGGAAGGTACTGACAGCAACCATCACTGGATGGGAGAGAGGGAGAGGAGGAACGGAGTAGAATAATGGTCGCTCATACCACATAATTGCCTGAGAAGCAGAACTGCTGTGGAAAGGACCTATTGCATGAAGGCAGGGGAATAGCAGTGCGACTGGGAGCCTATTGACAGGGTTTTCCCATCAGTGAAAAGGTGCACTACAGTAATCAATGGAATGCAAGGCAGAAGCAGAATGGACATGACATTGTGTGATAAGCACCAGCCAAAAATGCTTTTATTCTGTTAAAATTCAATTTGTAAATTGTGATAAAGTTCTCACACAGCCAGGTCTCCTGCATAACAATCAGTCTGGCCGAACCTCATTAATTGGATATTGAGTACACATTATAGCATACTTCTTTACCAGCATAAATCGTTGATTAATTATTACTCTCATGAGTGAAATGCTATAGCTAAACTTTCTCAGCATGGTACTAGCTGGACTCTCCAACAAGGCAGATTCCCAAAACTTTCCTGGCCTTTCATCCTGGCATGTAAGCTCATTAGAGCTCCAGGTGATGGTACCATGAGAAGTATCTCTTGACTGTCCTTTGACACATTTTTCAACGGAAGAAAACTAAAACTTAGAAGGATGCCAGCACTTAATTGGAGGCACTATAAGCCCCACATTAAAGCAGAAACCAAACGTTCTGCACTAGCCTTGCAAGTTCCATTTTATGTTTTGCCCACTGGGCAATATAGTGTGGCTGGGTAGATGAGGTTTACCTTGAGTGATCACTGGATAGTTTTCATTTTGAGTAACATGGTATATTCTGTTTGCATAGATTCGTGCTAAAAATGCTGCAGTAGGTAGAATTTAGTCTAATCTGGGAAGGCACTTGTTACAATTTTAAGCAAGAGCACATACATAGGAGTCCCTGAATGCCTCTTCACTGGTACGCATGCTTGCTTTGCAAATTGAAAAGATATTGGTGGACTACAGAGATTCCAGTAGGCAACCTCTTTCAGCTATATTTTGTTTTCACTAATACAGTGGTACCTCGGGTTACGAAATTAATTCGTTCCGCCACGGCGTTTGTAACCCAATACATTTCGCAACCCGAAAAGGCTTTTCCGAAGCGCGGCTAGCGGCTGGAAAGCCGCTAGCCGCGCTTCGCATTTGAATTTCGCGCCGAAAAAAATTCGTAACCCGAAAAAAATATCGTAACCCGGAACAGTTTTTTCCAATCTAACTTTTTCGTATCCCGGAAATTTCGTAACGCGATCAATTCGTATCCCGGGGTACCACTGTATTGCAATCCACTTTGGGCCCTATATTGGAGGAAAGGCAGGACATCAATGGCTCGGTTAATAACATTTATTTATTATATCAAATGCTAGATCTCTCCTATTAAAATCTGTGCTGTCGTATAGAGAGAGATTTGTTCCTGTCTCTAATTGCTAATCTAATGCATTCTTCTGTCCAAGACATAACCGTATGTCTTGCCGTAAATGGCAGATGTTAAAACTGTCCTGTGGCACACACAGAAAGCACTTGCGGCTGAACAAGCGGCAATGAACAGATCCATAGGATTGGTTTCTATTTGGACTAGTTTGGGTCTTGGCCAAACAGAAGGAGCCTTGAAGCCTTGGGAGGTGGGAGCTGGAGTTTAGTATCCACAGAGTGCAAACAGAGAGCATATTGGTCTGTTTGGGTATGAAATCCTTTGCAGAAAACAGATTGAGATTTTAAACTGGCTGCTGTGAAAACCATCATAAATGGATGGTGGCATAGCAGTAAAACACAGATTGATTGGAGTAGAGGCTGGTTGGCAATGAGGAGACAAGGAGTAAACCAAATATTTCCCCAAATCTTAGAATGGCCCTATGCAGAAGAGGCTCTGCATCTTGGTTTGCAACAGTATTACAGCTTTCTGAACAAAACCTGAGTGAAATAATCAAACATGTTTTTTTTTTAAATAAAAACTTTATTAGTTTTAAAAATCCAAATAAAAACACAGATTTACATGTCACTGTAGACTTAATGATTAATAACATAATAAAATAAACACATACATTAACATAGACCATCCATCCTAATATTTTCCAATCGATATAGAACACCTGCCTTCCTTATTCCAAACAATAAACCTTCTACTTTACATCCTTTCCAATCCTTTCTTATTCTCTTACACTCTTATCACACTCTCCTTCTTCTCTACTACCTACATTCTTAAATTCTTGACTTAACTTACCCTACCTCCGCTAACCTTCGTCTTCACTTTCTTAACCTATCCTACTCCTATCCCTACCCTCACTCATACACATAATTAACAGACAACACAAAATGACTTCCTTTCACCAGTTTACTCTATACTTGTTAGTAATGTCTTTCTTACTTTTGTATCTTTCCTTGTGGATCCTTCTTCCTTTAGTGCATCTCTTTTTGATCTATTCTATTTCCTAAATTATCTAACATACCTCTAAAGTACTATTCCTTCTAAAACTTCTTATTACAAATTCAGCGCTATTATCTTACCCCATCTTGATTCTAAATACTTAAGGACTTCAGTCCATTCTTCTTTTACTTGATCTTTTGGCTTTTCTTTAATTATTTGTGTCAAACTATCCATTTCGAATCCTTCATACAGTTTTAGTGCCCAGTCTTCGTTTGATGGGCCCTCCTCACACTTCCATTTCTGTGCATAACATATCCTTGCCAACCCGATCATATAGTACAGTATTTTCTCATCTTTCCCCTTTAAGTCATCCCCATAAATTCCCAACAGATAACATTCTGGAGTTAAGCTAATTTTTTTCTTCATAATTATACTAATCTGATTATTTATATCCTTCCAATACTTCTTTGCATGTTTGCATGTCCACCAACAGTGGTAGAAAGTTCCCACTTCCTTTTTACACTTCCAACATTTGATGTTCTTTGTCTTATACATTTTCGCCAACTTAACCGGTGTCAAGTACCAATGAAAGAACATTTTATAAAAGTTTTCTCTTAGATTTTGAGAGACTGTGAATTTGTAGTTGTTCATCCATGCCTTCTCCCATTGGTCCAAATTTATAGAGTGTCCAATATTATTAGCCCATTTTATCATTTGATCCTTAACTACTTCTTCTTCCATTTCCCAGTTAAGTAACAATTTGTAAATTTTCCCGATCAATTTGTCCTTACTATTCAGTAATATACATTGTAGTTCCGAATTATCCTGTATCGAGCCAAATCCATACTCTTTGGAGTCTTCACGAAATCTCTCCACCAATTGTTTATAAGAGAACCAATTAATATTCCAACCTTCTGCAACTAATTCTTCTTTGGGCTTCAATTTCAATTCCATTTCCCCAGGTACCAATATATCCTTATACCTAATCCATTTCCCCTCTTTTACCATCTCTTTTCTGTAGAAGGCTTCTTGCGGGGAAACCCAACCTTCTAATCTGGGTACAGCTCTTTTCCTATACTTGTTCCAGACTCTGATCAACGCTCTTCTAACACAATGATTTTTAAATGATTTGTTTTGTTTCTCTTTTCCATATATTAAATAAGCGTGCCAGCCATATGTCGATCCGTCTGCTTCTAAATCCAATAGTTTATCATTTTCCAACTCTATCCAATCCTTAATCCACAACAAACAACACGCCTCATAGTACAACTTTAAATTTGGTAAGTCTAGTCCTCCCCTTTCTTTCGCATCCTGCATTAATTTGAATTATTGCTTTTAGGGGTCTATGGACCCCAAGAAGGAAAAAGCAAATTTTACAAAAAAAATCAGAAAAAAGTAGAGGAGTATGATTATGATGATATCATAATGATGGGAGATTTTAATGGAGTAATTGAACCTAAAATTGATAGAATCTCGGATAAAAAAATAAAAGAAACACAAGGAAAGTTACCCACAAGGAAAGTTTTTAATCTTATTGAAAACTGGAATTTAACTGAAATTTGGAGACATTTACATAATAAGGAACCAAATTATACCTTTTACTCAGAGAGACACGAATCTCTATCAAGAATCGATATGTTCTTTGTCACAAAAACCCTAATCAAGGAAGTGGAAAAAATGGAAACCCTCAATAGAGATCTATCAGATCATAACCCAATAGTATTATATCTGAAGGAAACAAATAGAAATTATAATTGGTATTTAAATGAAGAGCTGTTGAAAGATGAAGAAGTAGTCAGTGAGGCAAAAAAAATGATGAAATGCTTTTTCAAAGAGAATATAAACAAAGATGTTCAGTTACCAATAGTTTGGGATACAGCTAAAGCTGTTTTTAGAGGTTTCTTCACGCAACATAATATTAGAAAACAAATACAAAAAAAGGAAAAGGTAACTTTATTAAACACTTCATTGAAAAAGAAAGAAGAGGAATTAATGGGAAATCCTCGAAATAAAAGACTACAAAATGAGATAAAAATACTACGAAAACAATTAGATTTGGAAGCAATTGAGGAACTAGGGAAAAGATTGAACAAAAACATTTTGAACAAGCTAATAAGACAGGGAAATGGTTGTCACATAGATTAAGGAAAGAAAAAGAGAAAAGAATAATTTGTAAAATCAAAAAAGGAGCTGATATAGTAACTAACCAAGAGGATATTAAAAAGATTTTTAGAGAATTCTATCAAAATTTATATGCAGAGAATTTAGTAGAGAATGAGAAAATAGAGGATTATTTAAACACATGTAATATTGAACCCATTACAGAGGAAAAGTGTCAACGACTCAATCAATTAATATCTAAATTAGAAATTGAAACGCTATCAACTATGGTAAATTGGGTAAGGCACCAGGGAATGATGGGTTAACAAATCTATTTTATAAGACATTTAAAGAAGAATTGTTGGAACCCTTACAAATGGTAATGATTGACGCTTTAACAGGGAATATTCCTGACTCTTGGAAAGAGGCTGAAATAGTTCTAATACCCAAAGAGGATAAAGACATAACCGATCCAATGAATTATAGACCAATTTCCCTTCTAAATTGTGATTATAAGTTTTTTTCATTTATATTGGCAAGTAGATTAAAGGATTGTTTGAAGGATGTAATTGAAGAAGAACAAAGAGGGTTCCTTCCACAAAGATATATAAGAGATAATACAAGATTGTTGATTGATGTTTTGGAATACGCTGAAAACCATAATGACAAAAAACTGGGAATATTATTTTTGGATTTAGAAAAAGCTTTTGACTCTGTTAATTGGAACACCTTAATGAAACTATTAGAGAAATTTGGATTAGGAGAAAATTTTACCAATTGGATAAAGAAAATTTATAATAAACAGAAAGCTCAAATTAGGATAAATGGGGAACGAACAGATTTTATAGAAATTAAAAGAGGCACAAGGCAAGGGTGCCCCCTTTCTCCATTATTATTTATAATGGTGATGGAGATATTGATAAAACAAATCAAAAAGGAGAAAGAAATTGAAGGGATCAAATGTAAAAATCATACTTTGAAAATTAGAGCCTTTGCGGACGATATTATTTTGATTACCAAAAACCCAAGGAATAGTGTAGGAAAGATTGCATAGATATTGGAAGAATTTGGAGAAATAAGTGGTTGTAAAGTTAATAAGAGTAAATCA
>NC_056527.1:135656336-135663924 GCF_019175285.1 Sceloporus undulatus
TTTTGGAGGTCCCCAGGGATGGCAACCCTACCGAAAGGTTATCAGGGATGGACCTACTTTATCACTTGATGTACCTGTTTAAAAAAACAACAACACTTTTCTATTGTGTGTCACTCTGGTTCTTTCTTGTCTAAACGCTGGAGTTCTTAAACATTTTTGCTGTATCCCTTAAGTGTACAAAAGAGGCAGCAGAGATTTCAGCTCTGTTTGTAAGTGCGGTAATAATGCTACAAAGCTGCAATACTATTACTAAAGATGGAAGTGTGCCATCCCTTGGGGGTCTTCTTGGTGCAGCTGAAGCCATCAAATTCATGGGCTTGGAAGCGGTTTTCAGCATCACACAGCATTTAAAACCATTTGAGAACGTAGCCTGAGCCTGTCTGCACTGAGATATGGCTCCACCTGATGCATTTTTGAAGCATGCCAGTGCTGCTCATGTTCGGGAGGAGGACATGACTTCAGATAAGTCTCGGCTAATGTCAGGGGGATCTGGTGTTTCCAGCTGAGCCATAAAACTGGTCCTCTGTGTTGGTGAAAACATTGAAGTTAGGTGATTTGTGTGTTGGTGTGCTTTTAAGATGAAGAAAGAGAGAAACTTTCCTCTGCCAATAGAGAAAGATCCCTGAGTGAGAAACAGGCATTTTCATGGAGTCATAGAAAGTCAAGAAGAAAAAAAGAAAAGGAAGGCATATAAAATCCCATGCTTTATTCTAAAAAGAGAAAAAGAAAGAACTATTCCCCTGTTCCTGAACTATTTTTAAGCAAGCTTATCTTAAAAGTCACAAATCTGACCTCTTCCCCTTTTCTTGAAGCTGCTTTTATTACAGCAGGGATTTTCCATATGATTGTGCTTGGATATATATGTGTGCATTTTGCATACAAAGGATCTGCCCCCATTTGAGAGAGAATATGAATATATATATATATATATATATATATATATATATAGTATATTCGCTTTGTCTCACCAGGAACAGGTGAATTAAAAGATTTTAAAATTCAAAAGAAAGGTATTTCTGGGTCTTTTTTAAGCTCAAGAAAGGTATGGCTTTTTCTCTGACTCAGGTAACTCAGGGTGCATCTACACTGTAGAAGTATTGCAATTTGATATCACCTTAACTGTCATGGCTCCATCCTACACAATTCTGGGATTTGTGGTTTTGTGAGGTACCAACAGTCTTTTGGCAGAGAAGGCTAAAGACTTTGTAAAACTACAGATCCCAGGATTTCATTGGATGGAGCTACAGTACTTAAAGTGATGTCAAACAGCATTATTTCTACTGTATGAATGCACCCAAAATTTCCTAGGTTTCAAGGTGGTTGCGCAGTAGGACAAAAAAATTTAAAACACATCCTGGAGAGAAGCAAGGATGAAGGTTCAAGATATGCATGGTCCGTTTGTTATTTACTCTTCCCTGGTCTGAAATTTGATGGAAGCATCTAACAAAGCATGCTTAATATGCTTGTAGTTGACTTTTACTGCAAAACCCTTGGTACCAATTGCCAGCTAAATAAATGAGGCATTTTTGCCATCCAACAGCTTATGTCTTTGATTGTTGTTGCTTCCAGTTAACAATGCTTGTGCTCCAGTGTAATTGAATGTGTTGTGTTTTGATGCTGCAGACTGACACCCTACGAGTGGTACAGCCCACACCCCTGCTCCCAAGGGAGATGCAACCTACTAGTAAATCAGTACTCTCTTGGCAACAGTCTATGGTTCCCTGTTGGTGGCTTCATGCAGCAGGGGTCTACCATTGCTCCTCGGGCTCTCTCCACCCGTTGCGTCAGCGGAGTCTGGTAAGAGACTGCACAGATCATCTTTCCTATTGTAATGTTTTAACAAAGCATTGCCAGCATTGGATGGTTTCCAGTGAGTATGTTGGTGGCAGGTGGTAGAACAGATCTCCAAAGAACTGGCAAATTAACTCACCTCTGGGACTCTGGATCCAGATGTTGCTTTGGCTGGTAACACTTGGAGTATCTCTGTCACTAAGTGAATATCTCTCCTATCGTCTTTCAAAATTTTCCCTATCAAGTAGCATCACCTGCCTTTAAAATTACAGGTGGTCCCTACAAGCACTCAACCTAGAAGGTTCCCATCCATTCTGGAGGACATACACCAGTTATTATTACCAAGAAAGAGCATAACTTGGCTTTACTCCCCCAAACCACCAACATCCTTCCGTACACTTGAGCTTTTCACAGAATCCTTGGGGCACAGCAATAGCTCGCAGAATCATGTCTCTTTCTTCAGGAAAAGGGACAGTTAACTCTGGAATGCCAAGTGTGGACAATTTCTATATGCCTCCTTTTCCTTCCTTCCTTATCCCAAGGTGGGCCTTCACCTTGATCATCATCTCATCCTATACGGCCAACCTGGCAGCCTTTCTCACTGTGCAGCGCATGGATGTGCCCATTGAATCAGTAGATGACCTTGCTGACCAGACAGCTATTGAATATGGCACAATCCATGGAGGTTCCAGTATGACCTTCTTCCAGGTAAGCCTTTTCCTAGCTCATGAATGTGGCAGGCAAGGCCTCCTTCTATTAGAATCAAATTATTCCAGTACAACCGATTCCCACCTGGCTTGTATAGGAACTTTTCTCCTAGCCTGCATCTTGAGCAGTGCTCACATGCAAAAGCATTTTGATTTAACAAGCCCTCCACAGTTTTTATAAGCCCTGCGCTATATCACAAGGAGCTGACTCGAATATGCAGAAAATAAAGCATTGGGCAGAGTCTTCTCTGGAGAAATCTGTGGTGCGGGGGATTGTTTTATTTATGATGTTTTTATGCTGCCCTTCCTCTGTGGAAATCATTCTGCAAACATCATGGCTGAGTAGAGATCTGAAGCAAGGTTGCTCAGTCCTCATCCAGCTTTCTTAGCAGTACACTTTATCAAAAAGGACATGGTAGCACCATATTGGCAACTGTTATGAGTAGTTCTTGGGACAGTTACTTAACCTCCAGAAGCTGGCCAAACTGACTAGGGATTCGGGGAGTCCAAAAAAGTAATTTTTCCAAGCTCTGATTGTGAGCAACACAAAGATGCGCAATCTTTCAAGTAGAAAGAAGATAGAAAAGCTTGTTAGAGGGGTCCAGAAGTCTTAACGTTACTCTTTGACCCATTTCTGGTGATCAGAAAGCCACTCAAAAATGTTACCATCATCCTAAATTAAGGGCCCCCTCCCTATGGAAAAGTGGGTAGGTATTAATGAGTTAGGTAAGAATCCTCATAGCAGTACTGGCTACAATAAACCTGTTGAATCAGTTATCGAATGCTGACTCCACAGTTATGTAAATGCTATGGATTCAGTGGATCTACTGTAGCTGGAACTAACAGTAGCATTCAAGCCTTAATCTCACTGCAGCATCTAGAGAGTTCACAATTGGGAACAGAGATTATATATTAAAGGGTGAAAATCTCAGAATGAGAGGATAACTTTTTCATTTCATTTTTCAGATGAACTGACACCATGCAATAGGGATGGAGGATGTGTAGTTCTCCAGATGTTGCTGGACTTCAGCTTCCATCAGCCCTAGCCAACGTGGCCAGTAGTGACTGATGATAGGAAATGCAGTCCAACTTCATCTGGAAAGTAACAAAGACTGGGAAGTAGCAGAGAAAAGAAAGATGATGGAAGCCAAGAGTGTTGTACCTTGAAGACATACAAAAGCTAGAGGTAGCCGGTTGGTCCATTAAAAGACAAATTACAACCATACTAGGGTAATAGTTTTCTAATGACCAGCATTAAGACATTTGGACTTTTAATGGACCAAGAGGCTCGTTCACCACTTCTTGACATTTAGTTCTCATTATTTCTGCTTTTATATACCAGTTGTAATGGCTGTAATCTGGTAATGGTTGTAATATGTTTTGATTTGTAATTCTCTGCCCAGTACTTTGAAAATATATATATATAAAGTAGCCTACAGATAAAATGAACTACATATATAAATAAAAGGAAGTAAGAAGTCATATTTTTCCCCATAGCAGGATTGATGGTGATCTTTGCGGGGATGGGATGTCCCCTTCTCCCTTGATGTATGGCTTTGGTCTTGTTCACATTCTTTGCCTTGACGCGAATGCAGGCAGGGATCGACATTCTGTGTTGCGTGGATTATTCCCTGAATACCCATTTAAGGCCGAGAGGAACTGGCATTCAATGCACCTCCTCTCCCTTTGAGTCCTGGCCAAAGTTCCCACTACATCTTGGCTTCTTTTTTCTTTTTCCTGCAGAATTCTCGGTACCAGACGTACCAGCGAATGTGGAACTACATGTACTCAAAGCAGCCCAGTGTCTTTGTCAAGAGCACAGAGGAAGGGATCGCGCGGGTGCTCAACTCCAACTACGCCTTCCTGCTGGAGTCTACCATGAACGAGTATTACCGCCAGCGCAATTGCAACCTCACGCAGGTCGGGGGCCTTCTGGACACCAAGGGCTACGGGATTGGCATGCCAGTCGGTAGGCAGCGAAGCAAAATTCTAGCTATTCTGAGCTGTCTGCAGGAGGGGGATCAGGGCATGAAGAGACTGAAAGAATTTCAGAATAAATGCCAGATGAATTCTTCAGCCCTCTTATCTGTTGCTGAGGTCCAGCAGGAGCAGGATAATTACCTCTTTAATGCATTTATCTGGGTGGCATCCTAGGTGAAGGTTTACAAATATTGCATGGACACATCTTAAGTTTATTTTTGTATAATTTTATTTTATTTGTAGTTTACACTTTATTCTGACTCAATGCATTCTGGCCACAGGTGGGGTAAATGTAGACACCCCATTTTTGTTTGTTTTTTAAAGTGCAATTTTTAAAGATGGCATTGACATCTGGGTCTACTTTGCATATGTCCTGTTGGGCACAGGTTGGCCACTGTGTGAAGAGAAAGCTTGAATACATAAGCCTTTGGATTCATCCAACATAGTTGTTCTTATGCTTCTTGTTGTTGTGTACCACCAAGTCTTTTCTAACTTATGGCAACCCTATCATGGGGCTTTCTTGGCAGGATTTGTTCAGAGGAAATTTACCATTGCCTTCCCCTGAGGCTGAGCATGAATTGAATCCTGGTCTCCAGAGTCATGGCCCAATGCTTAAACCACTACGCCACACTGACTCCCTGTTCTGATTTACCTTCACGAAAAATATTAAAGGTTTTAGGTAGCTTGTTTTTTCAAAGGGGAACAATAAAAGGCAGGATGAGAAGCCAGCATAGCAATGTGGTTTGAGTTCTGGATTTGGCATTCTGGGAGACCAGACAATGTTGACTTGGGTACTCAATTTTTACACTTTAGGATCTTGTTTGGTTCCTTCATAGTTGCCCTTCCAAGTCCTAGTCTTCTTCCGATTTCTTAAAAGCAGTATCTGTTTTGTTTAATGGCTGGGCCAAAGTATACAAAATCTACCATCATTCCATTATGCCTCCTGCAGATGGTAGGTTCATCTTATAGGTCAGAATTGACTTGAAGGTAGATAACAACAACAACAACAACAACAACAACAACAACAACAACAACATGAATAAAAATTAGGAGATAACACTAAAAAAGCAGTTAAATATACAAGTCGAAAGACTCCTGAGCCTGAACTGGCTGCTTTTAAAAAGTTTCATAGGTTGTACCAATTCAGTGAACTTTAATGGCTTAAATAGCATGGATCAGAAGAGTTCAAGGGTGACTGGCTCTTTGACACTGGCAAAGCATAAAATTTTGAATAGCAAAAATTGCTAAAGAGTAGACAACTGCAATTTTAACCAAAAAGAATAGGTAAATAATATAGTACTGTAATGTGAAATGCTTATTGCGTGTGTATTTGAAACAAAAGCAACATGCATTTGACATAATCTGATGATTACAAAACCTCATGCAATAAAGGTATTAATGTTGAATGAATAACCCCTTTGAGTGGAAAACAACTAAACAGCAACATAGACAATGACATAAAATTAACAATAATGGAAAGAACGGAAAATTAAACACAAAGTTGGCAGTAAGCAGACAGTAACCACAAAACATGAACAAGACAGGATGACAGGATTTCTAGGTATGCTCCTGTTTTGAATTTTTTTCCAGTTAAGATGAAGCTTTTTGGTAAACAGATCCCCTCATAAATGTCATGGGTATGAAGAAAGTTGGGATGCTTTTGTCAATGTCTTCAAGACTAAACAGGGCTGAAATGGTGCGTTCCCATAAGTGCTAATTTTTCTACCATTGGGCTGCTGTTATGTAGCCCCAGGAGAATTACTATACAAGGAGACTGTGTACATCTTGCACAATGCTGTACAAAGCACCAATGGTTACATAACTCCTGCTACACAAATGTGGATCATCATGATGATTCTACCCCATGTCTTCCTGAAATGTGCAGACACTAGACAACGACACAGTAGTAATAAAAAGACTGTCTGAGGGGATGTGATAAGTTGCCAATGTTGCAAATGTAAAATCTCAGAAAGAAGGTTAATGCAACAGTTTGATGGAAGGTAACCCCTGTCCCCCTCCCCCAATAAACTTGTTTTGCTCTTTACCAACATGCCAGTATTAAATAACAACAACATTTATTAAGCAGCACAAAAGTGTGTGGCATATTGAAGTTCAGCCAGTGCTGTCATTTGGAATAACTGGCCTCCATTTGAAATTTCTCTGCTGCCGATCGTAACCTTTCTTAGTGTCACTTTGATATAAATGGTAGAAAGTAATGAAGGCAAGAGGGTCGCCTCTTTGGAGAAAGTAAATAGCATGTAAATGAGAGGGGCACGATGGCAGAAGGTGGTAAGATGGAACTGTCCCTGCTTGGATTCCTTTTGCTACATCTGATAACAAGTGGTTTCTCTTGTTATCCATGCCTCAGTATGGTTTCTTTGAGGATATAAAAGCATGAGCTATAAAGCTGTCTGCATTTCCTGGCAACCTTTTGAAAATGCTTGGATAGATTATAGCACATCTCGGAGCAAAATTAAATGTTGTCAGCAACTGTATGAGACAGCTTCGGTCCCTTGCATTTTCATGTCTGCTGTCTGAAACCATGGAAAGCCAAGGCCTGTCAACGGAAATAAGGCTGAATGAGATGGATCAATGCTATGTTTGCTATGTCTTGTTTTCCTGAGAGTTTTGTATCATAGTAAAGGTATCTTTACCTTACTGTGGGGCAGGACAAGTACAGCCATCTATGCTTGACACCTGCATGACATGACCTAACTAGACTTGACAGTGCATTACTTATTACTAAGAATGTGGAATGTTCTAAACTAGGAGTGGGCAAAGTGTCACCTACAGGACTCATGTGGACCACAGGGGCCTCTTGGGGGGTACAAAAATGCTCCAAAATGTCCCCAAAACCCCTCTAGGGAGTGGGACTACAGGCATTTCCACCACATTTGGAGGCTCATTCTGGGACAACGTAGGCCCAAAAGAGGGAGTGAACAAGAAGTTCCATCCATCTCCTGTTTGTTAACAAAAGCCTTCCCTTGGCCTAAAATGGCCTCTGTTGTTGTTGTTGTTGTTATTGTGTGCCTTCAAACCATTTTCAACTTATGGTGGCACTTTTCAACTTATCTCTTGGGGAAGAGATATAGGTTAGTGGCAAGGGACAC
>NC_056527.1:135663949-135690980 GCF_019175285.1 Sceloporus undulatus
AAGGTAGGGCAAGGGACACGTTTAGCCTGTAGAAGGCCCCAGGTTTGGTCGCTTAGCATCTCCCACTTAGGGTTTAAGAAGATCACTAATCTGTGAACCATGGACAAGCTTCCTCTACTCCCATGTAGGAAAATGCACAATTTTGAGCTGATGAAAACAGCTGGCCCTATGGCCGTTGACAGACGGAGCCAGAAATAAAGCGGCTGGCTTCGAGTGCACAGGTGGAGGTAGTGGTGTTTCAATGATGCATGGCATCCTGAAGAGTCCCAAAGTCACACCGAAAGCATGCTCCAGGCGTGGACGGGGCTTTGGTGCAATTTCGTGACTCTTAGGAACGCATGCATCATGGAAAACAAAAACCATACCTCCAGCTGTGACTCGAGCAAGGCTTTTATTTTGGCGTCTGTACTGCTATGTTGCGTTTTAGATCCCAACAGGAGGAAACAGGTGTTAGGTTTGCACTTAGGTGAAGGCAGGGTTTGCAAGACTTCCCTTTGGCTTACACCGAAAATTGGGGAGTTCAATCCATCGGAGTCTCTTTATTTCAGTTCAAATAGTGCCCTTGGAGGCAAGAGACCAATTTTAAAATAGCAGTAGATAAAGTTGGATTATAAATATACAGCGAATTTACAGTGTAATATGTGTAATATGCAGTATAAATCATTTTCACCCAAGTAAGAACAAACATGATCAATGCTATCAAGCCAACTCCTGTATCTCACTTTATTAAGTAGAGATGGTTCCGTTATTAAAGATCAATTATGTTAGTCCAAAATTGACTCCCAGTTCTATTGTCAATTGTGTAACATAACAAAAAGTTCTGAGAAAAAGATTGTACCACTGGGAAAGAAAGCTTCCCAGTGAGAAAATCCCCAACTATGCATCTCCAGAGTAAATCAGGAAACAAGACCAGGTTTACTTTGCCTAATCAAAATGATTACCTGGGAGTGAATAACCTGAAAGAGAAGTACTCTTCATTGAAGAAAATACGTTCAAAGCTTGGGAACCACACATAATGTCTTCGTACATTATGAAATTTCTTGGGCCTCTTTGAGTAAAAGAGATAATAAATTTCATGTTTGTGGATGATATGTGGAGACCTGGTGTAATCTTTTAAAGGATGGCTAAGAGAAGCTGTGGAAGGAGGAAATAGGCTCTGAGCTGTCAGTGTCACTTCAATGGGAACTCTTGTATGTAGTGGAAAGGAGGAATAGTGCCTGGAAGAGGATGTTTTGGTTTGAGGGGTGTTATAGGCATGCAAAAGGTTTGCATAGCTATGTGCTTTTATTATACTGTGCCACTAAAACTGATTCAGTCCTGACAACACGGTTATGCTGTGAACAACTCTAGCTTTCT
This sequence comes from Sceloporus undulatus, assembly GCF_019175285.1. Classification (NCBI taxonomy): domain Eukaryota; kingdom Metazoa; phylum Chordata; class Lepidosauria; order Squamata; family Phrynosomatidae; genus Sceloporus; species Sceloporus undulatus. Next base: position 135,665,306 of record NC_056527.1, read on the forward strand.
GATAAAGCTTTCTGAACATACTGAAGCTTAGATTTCTGAAGTTACCCCGGGCTGACGTGCATTGGTCACTCTCATGAACATTGGGGACACTGGCTAGAGAGTGCCATTGACATCATTAGAGCCTAAATGGCTGCCTGGCCAGAGCCTGCGACACCATCTTTGCAATTCACTAGCAGTTCCTGTGCCCATCTGTTGCATAGATAAGCATGTGCAAAGCTACGAATGTAGGTCATGATTCTTTATCATGGGTCTACATTGCATAACTTTGCACATGTTTTACATTTTCCCCTCACTACATTTTCAGAGATGGTGGAGGCAGGTGAGGCTTTTTTTATTTAGTAAAATCTCAGTCACTCACCAAAGTTTTTGTGTAAGTCTTTTAAAAAAATTAAATATATGTAAAGGGAGCCGCTGTGGTGTCATGGTCTGAGCGTTGAACTAGGACTCTGGAGACCAGGGTTTCGAATCCTGGCTTGGCCATGTAAACCCACAGGGTGCCCTTGGGCAAGCCACACTCTCTCAGGCCTCATGGATTGCAATGGGCAAACCTCCTCTGAAGAACCTTGCCAAGAAAACCCCATGACAGGTTCACCTGAGGGTTGCCAAAGTCGGAAATGACTTGAAGGTACCCAACAACAAAAAACAACAGAAAGGAAAGGGTAAGTAAAAAGGATCACGGTTGCATACCTCAGCGACAGTAATTATGAATTTCGCAAAACCAAAACAAATGCAACTAACCAAAAAACCACCCTGAGATCAAGCATATCTGTTCCTCCATTGAAATCTCTTCCTCTTGTTCTCCCTCTCTGTCCCTACTTTGCAGGTTCTGTTTTTCGTGGCGAATTTGACTTGGCCATTCTCCAGCTGCAGGAGAACAACCGTCTGGAAATCTTGAAGCGAAAGTGGTGGGAAGGAGGACAGTGCCCCAAAGAGGGAGGACCATCGAGCCAAAGGTAAAGCTCCCAACTTTCTACCTTTCTTATGTCTAATAATCTTTGCCTAATGTGAGAGTCAATGCATGTGGTGGTTTTGAGTGTTGACTACAACCCTCGGAGACCAGGGTTCAACTCCTTGCTTGGCCATGGAAACCCATTAGGTGACCTTGGTGGGTCACACTCTCTCAGCCTCAGGATGAAGGCAAATCTGAACAAATCTTACCAGCAAAACCCCTGTGGAGGTCCTACGTAGGATCACCATAAGTCGGAATATCTTGAAGCCACACAAAATGAAGGTGGTAACTTCATTTTGTACTTGGCCCAGCACCTCAGGAGTTACTGATGAAGACGCATGTTCCAAGTCGTGTCACCTTTCCAGCTCAAGGATTTTAGTATCCTTCCAGATCTCGAGAGATTTTTCTTAATAATCAGAGGAGAAATCCAAGTCAGCGGCGCTTGTTGCACCTCACGCTGGTGTTTGCCTGGGGCAAAGAGAGTGAAAACATCGGATGACAAATATTGGAGGCATACGGAGGGCAAATAGACTCTTAATGACCGTCCACCACATTGTAGCAGAAAATAGATCACTTGAGGACAGGTCCAAATTCTGAGGTCCTTTAAAAGGCAATGGAACTTTCATCAGAAAGAGACCAATGGATAATGATCCAATCTAAAAAACTGTGAGAAGTGGGAGGGAAAATAACAGAGACTCTCTTAATAAAACCTCTGGAGTTGAAGGGCAAGACCTTCTGGGCGAGTTATGCAAATCGGTATAAAATAGCTTTAGGCTGACATCTGCGAACTAGGAACCGATGCAGCCCAAAACAACTGCTTTCTAATATTAAAGACAAACCACCGCAGTCACACTCAGCTAAATTAGAAAAGCTTTCTTTGCTTTGGAGACTGAAAGTTGTTAAGGGAAGGCTTTGACCTCGACAGAATGGAGCAAAAGACAAACGGGCTGTGTGCCTTCCATTATCTACGTTGGGAAATCAAACATGATGAAGTAACACTTAGCATGGACAATACTGATCATCCGGCAAAAAATCTTTGTCCCGACTGGTTGGGAGTAAAAAGGAAGAATGGAGTGCCTGAAAAAGCCCTAGATGGGCCACAAATCTAAATTTGAACATAGGGATGGAAAGAGTCTGTTGGAAGGGGGAGAGGGAGGGGTGCTAAAGAAATCAGTTGAAATAAAAAAAGCATTCTGTGTTCCCTGCCCCCATGCACCAAAACATTGAAACTAGGTGCAAGGCCGGGCGGAGGGCACTTCAAGGGGATTGAAGCTGATAGCATCTTTCGTCTCAAGTTTCTTTAATTCGTTCGTAAAAATGTGAATCGCGGCTTAATGTCAGGAACTCTGAAATTATTTTGGCCTTTTAAGGCCTGCTCTAAGGTCATTCCAGCCATTCGGCGTGGGAGTCCGGCCGTTTTTCCTCCCTCCTTACAGAGGAAACAGGATTGCATTACGAAGCTTTTTGTTTGAATGCACGCGCCCAAGGTCTGCGCTCGCGAGACTTGCGAGAGAACACGAATTGCTTTATCTTGGGACATCTCAAACATATAACTGAGCTTTCAAAGGGACAACAATACAACTGATAAATTATGAAATAGTGACTACTGACAGAGAGAGAGTAGGGAGGAAGGCACCAGGGAACCTGTCTTCTCACTCAGTGAGGAGCACAGAGAAAGAGAGCGTTCTTGGTAGCTGTGTGCCTTCAGTCCGTGTTCAAACGTTATAGCATCCCAAGCATTCGGTTCACGGGTTTTTGAGGGCTGAGAGTGTAGGACCCAACTAGATCACCCGGAGGTTCATGGGCGAGAAGGGACTTCACACAACCCTTGGGGGCTTTCCCAGACGGCCCTTTGGACGTCCGGAGGACGTCCCCTTTTAAAAAAGGGGGTCTCTTTTAGACGCCCCTGGGTCGTACGGACTCCGTTCCGTACAAGCGCGGCGCCCTTTCTCAGGGCGCGCCATCTTTGCGATCGGACGGCTTAGCGTTCAATACGCGTCGCGCCGCTGCTGCGTAGCGAGCGCGCCCCTGGCGCCTCGCTCCGTCGCAAACGCGACGCAAAAAAGACGCTCCATTTTGGAGCTTCTTTTTCGTCCGCGCGGGAGTCGGGCCGTCTATAGGCTCGGCTCCCCGCGCGCCCTTCTGCGGCGGCGCAGACCGCGCAAAATCGGGCGGTGTGTAGCCCGCCCCTTGTCTCCAGAGTTGTAGTCCAATGCTAAACCCTACACTGGTGTGCGGCTCTCTTTAACAAGTAGGCCCCGGCATCCTGGTCACACTTGTGTTTGTACATCCCGGATTCGGTGATCCGCACTGCCGCAATAATCTAGTTTAACACCACTTTAACTGCCAGGCTCAAGCTATTAATCCTGGGAACTGTAGTATTGTGAGGACATTTTCGTCTTTTCTGTCAGGAGAAAATACAGCTCTGGTGCCACAGCAAACTACAGTTTCCAGAGTTCCAAGTTCCAAGCACTGAAACACGGCATTAAAGTTGTGTCTCAAACTGGATTATTTACTGTGGTTGGCAGATGCAGCCTACGACCTTTAGCAGTTGAATGCAGCAGCTCTGGGCAGAATCAACGGACCCTCTCCTTGGTGCCGTGCTCTATAACCCCATTGCAGGAGCAGCAGCAACTGCCTACTTTGAGAACAGAAGAACAGGAGGACTAGCCGTGTTGTCAACATTTTGCATATTTTGGTGTCATCTCCACAGCCATTGGCTAGGAGATTGTCCGATCTCTTCAGTATTTAGTAAACATTAAATTCGGCTTCTTCTTTGCCTGTTCTCCACCTCTAGATTATCTGGAACCATGGACAGCTCCTCTACTCCATGTAGAAATGCACAATTTTGAGCTAGATGAAAACAGCTGCCTATGGCCTGTTACAGACAGCCAAAATAAAGCCGCTTCGAGTCACAGTGGAGGTATGGTGTTTCAATGATGCATGCATCCTAAGAGTCCAGAAGTCACACCAAAGCCATGCTCCAGGCTGGAACGTGGCTTTGGTGCGATTTCTGGACTCTTAGGACGCATGCATCATTGAAACACCATACCTCCACTGTGACCCGAAGCAGCTTTATTTTGGCTGTCTGTAACAGGCCTATGATTGCTTTTTAGATCCCAACTAGGAGAGAAACAGGTGGTGGTTGCACTTAGGTGAAGGCAGGGTTTTGCAAACTTCCTTTGGCTTATCACTGAAATTGTCCCATCTATCTGTTTTATATCTGCTCAATGGCAAAAATACAGGCTGGACTGTGATCAAAACAAAGCGTGGGTCGCTCTCATATGTAGTTAATTCTGGAGCATCTAATAAATTCATTAAGAAAAGGAAGCCCCTTTTCTACTTGGGAGTTCAATCAATCGATGCCTTTATTTCAGTCAATAGTCCTTGAGGCAAGAGACCAATTTTAAAATAGCAGTAATAAAAGTTGGATATAAATATACAGCGAATTTACAGTGTAAATATGTAATATGCAGTATATAAATCATTTTCACCCAAGTAAGAACAAAACATGATCAATGCTATCTAAGCCAACTCCTAGTATCTCACTTTATTAAGTAAGAGATGGTTCCTTATTTAAAGATCAATTATTGTTAGTCCAAAATTGACTCCCAGTTCTATTGTCAATTGTGTAACATAACAAAAAGTTCTGAGAAAAAGATTGTACCATAATGAAAAGAAAGCTTCCCAGTGAGAAAATCCCCAGCTATGCATCTCCCAGAGTAAATCAGGAAACAAGACCAGGATTTTAACTTTGCCTAATCAAAAATTGATTACCTGGGAGTGAATAACCTGAAAGAGAAGTACTCTTCATTGAATAAAATACTGTTCAAAGCTTGGGAACCACACATAATGTCTTCGTACATTATGAAATTCTCATTGGGCCTCTTTGAGTAAAAGAGATAATAAATTTCATGTTTTGTGGATATTGTGGAGACCTGGGTATATCTTTTAAAGGATGGCTAATGAGAAGCTGTGAAAGGAGGAAATAGGCTCTGTGAGCTGTCAGTGTCACTTCAATGGGAACTCTTGGTATGTAGTGGAAAGGAGGAATAGTCCTGGGAAGAGGAATGTTTTGGTTTGAGGGGTGTTATAGCATGCAAAAGGTTTTGCATAGCTATGTGCTTTTATTATACTGTGCCACTAAAACTGATTCAGTCCTGACAACACGGTTATGCTGTGAACAACTCTAGCTTTCTGAATAAAGCTTTCTGAACATACTGAAGCTTAGATTTCTGAAGTTACCCAGGGCATGACGTGCATTGGTCACTCTCAATGCACATTGGGACACTGGCTAGAGTGCCATTGCACATCATTAGAGCCTAATGCTGCCTGCCAGAGCCCTGATACACATCTTTGCAATTCACTAGCAAGTTCCTGTTGCCCATCTGTTGCATAGATAAGCATGTGCAAAGCTACGAAATGTAGGCCATGATTCTTTATCATGGTCTACATTGCATAACTTTGCACATGCTTTTACATTTTCCCTCACTACATTTTCAGAGATGGTGGAGGCAGGTGAGGCTTTTTTTTATTGTAAAAATCTCAGTCACTCACCAAAGTTTTTGTGTAAGTCTTTAAAAAAATTAAAATATATGTAAAGAGGGAGCCAGTGTGGTGTCATGGTCTGAGCGTTGAACTAGGACTCTGGAGACCAGGGTTCGAATCCTGGCTTGGCCATGTAAACCCACAGGGTGCCCTTGGGCAAGCCACACTCTCTCAGCCTCATAGGATGGCAATGGCAAACCTCCTCTGAAGAACCTTGCCAAGAAAACCCCATGACAGGTTCACCTGAGGGTTGCCATAAGTCGGAAATGACTTGAAGGTACCCAACAACAAAAACAACAGGAAAAGGGTAAGTAAAAAGGATCACGGTTGCATACCTCAGCTGTACAGTAAATTATGAATTTCGCAGAAACCAAAACAAAATGCAAACTAACCAAAAAAACCACCCTGAGATCAAGCATATCTGTTCCTCCATTGAAATCTCTTCCTCTTGTCTCCCTCTCTGTCCCTACTTTGCAGGTTCTGTTTTTCGTGACGAATTTGACTTGGCCATTCTCCAGCTGCAGGAGAACAACCGTCTGGAAATCTTGAAGCGAAAGTGGTGGGAAGGAGGACAGTGCCCCAAAGAGGAGGACCATCGAGCCAAAGGTAAAGCTCCCAACTTTCTACCTTCTTATGTCTAATATCTCTTGCCTAATGTGAGAGTCAATGCAGTGTGGTGGTTTGAGTGTTGGACTACAACCCTGGAGACCAGGGTTCAACTCCTTGCTTGGCCATGGAAACCCATTAGGTGACCTTGGGTGGGTCACACTCTCTCAGCCTCAGGATGAAGGCAAATCTGAACAAATCTTACCAAGCAAAACCCTGTGGAGGTCCTACTTAGGATCACCATAAGTCGGAAATATCTTGAAGCCACACAAAATGAAGGTGTGTACTTCATTTTGTACATTGCCCAGCACCTCAGGAGTTACTGATGAAGACGCATGTTCCAAGTCTGGGTCACCTTTCCAGCTCAAGGATTTTAGTATCCTTCCAGATCTAGAGATTTTTCTTAATAATCAGAGGAGAAATCCAAGTCAGCGGCTGCTGCACCTCACGCTGTGTGTTCTTGCCTGGGGCAAAGAGAGTGAAAACAATCGGATGACAAATATTGGAGGCATACGGAGGGCAAATAGACTTCTAATGACCGTCCACCACATTGTAGCAGAAAATAGATCACTTGAGGGACAGCGTCCAAATTCTGAGGTCCTTTAAAAGGCAATGGAACTTTCATCAGAAGAGACCGATGGCTAATGATCCAATCTAAAGAACTGTGAGAAGTGGGAGGGCAAATAACAGAGACTCTCGTAATAAAACCTCTGGAGATGAAGGGCAAGACCTTCTGGGCGAGTTATGCAAATCGGTATAAAATAGCTTTAGGCTGACATCTGCGAACTAGGAACCGATGCAGCCCAAAACAACTGCTTTCTAATATTAAAAGACAAAACCACCGGCAGTCACACTCAGCTAAATTAGAAAAGCTTTCTTTGCTTTGGAGACTGAAAGTTGTTAAGGGAAGGCTTTGACCTCGACAAGATCATGGAGCAAAAGACAAACGGGCTTGTGTGGCCTTCCATTATACTACTTTGGGAAATCAAACATGAAGAGTAACACTAGCAAGACAATACTGATCATCCGGCAAAAAATCTTTGTCCTACTGTTGGGAGTCAAAAGGAAGAATGGAGTGCCTGAAAAGCCCTAGATGGGCCACAAAAATCTAAATTTGAACATAGGGATGAAAGAGTCTGTGAAAGGGGGAGAAGGGGTGCTAAAGAAATCATTTTGAAATAAAAAAGCATTCTGTGTTCCCTGCCCCCATGCACCAAAACATTTGAAACTAGGGTGCAGGCGGGCGGAGGGCACTTCAAGGGGATTGAAGCTGATAGCATCTTTCGTCTCAAGTTCTTTAATTCGTTCGTAAAAATGTGAAATCGTCTTATGTCAGGAACTCTGAAATTATTTTGCCTTTTAAGAGCCTGCTCTAAGTCATTTCCAGCCATTCGGCGTGGATTCCAGGCCGTTTTTCTCCCTCCTTACAGAGACAGGATTGCATTACAGAAGCTTTTTTTGAGTGCCTCGCTGCCCAATGTCTGCCGTCCGGAGACTTGCGAGAGCACTAATTGCTTTATCTTGACATCTCAAACATATAACTGAGCTTCAAAGGGACAAAAATAAACTGATAAATTATGAAATAGTTACTACTGACAGAGAGAGAGTAGGAGGAAGGCACCCAGGGACCTGTCTCTCACTCAGTGAGGAGCACAGAGAAAGAGAGCTTCTTGTAGCTGTGTGCCTTCAAGTCGTTTCAAACTTATAGCATCCCAAAGCAAATTCGTCACGGGATTTTTAGGGGCTGAGAGTGTATGACCCAACCTAGATCACCCGGTAGGTTTCATGGCTGAGAAGGGATTCAAACCTTGGTCTCCAGAGTTGTAGTCCAATGCTTAAACCACTACACTGTGCTGGCTCTCTTTTAAACAAGTAGGCCCCGGCATTCCTGGTCACAATTGTGTTGTACATCAATGGATTATGGTTGCATCCGCACTGCAGAAATAATCTAGTTTAACACCACTTTAACTGCCATGGCTCAATGCTATGTAATCCTGGGAACTGTAGTATTGTGAGACATTTAGTCTTTTCTGTCAGAGAGCTCTGGTGCCACAGCAAACTACAGTTTCCAGAGTTCCATAGCACTGAACCACGGCAATTAAAGTTGTGTCAAACTGGATTATTTCTGTGGTGCAGATGCAGCCTACGACCTTTAGCAGTGAAGGCAGCAGCTCTGGCAGAATCAAGACAATCTCCATTGGTGCTGTGCTCTATAAATCCATTGCAGGAGCAGCAGAAACTGTCCTACTTTGGAGTAACAGAAGAACAGGGACTAGCTGTGTTGTCAACATTTTGCCGATATTTTGAGTGTCATCTCCCAAGCCATTGGCTAGAGATGTCAGATATTCTTCAGTATCTAGTAAACATCAAATTCTGGGCTTCCTTCTGTTGGCCTGTTCTACCACCTCTAGATTCCCTTATTCCTTCACTGCCTCTGTAGCCATGTATTGGACACACTAGTGGAAGTATCTATTGGATTGACTGAATCTTGTAGGTGCTAATAAAAGAATGGCAGAAGACGACATAGAGATCCAACCCAGGGCTTTTTTAAAACCAAAACAAGAGTGATTTACAAAGCATGGTAGCGAGGTTTTGTGTCTAAAAGCTTTGGGGAGATGAAGTCAATAAGTCATTGATTCATCTGTTTTGATTTACTGTTTCAGAAGAGAAACGAAGATTTTATAGGTGTCCAAGGTGATTATTAACCATAATAACCCTGGCCCAGGCCAATGCAAAGGCTGTGGTTGTGGCCATCAGTTCAATCAACAGTTAGGTCCAACTGAGACACAACAGTAATAAGCAACAGAGACAGAGCTGTTAGATATGTCCAGCCAGACTTACAGGCTCAACTCCTGCAGCTTTTATCATGGATCTAGCACACCTATGACTTCCTGGTTTTATATCCAGGTTGCTAAAATAGGAGTGAGCAAGAAACAAGGGACCATGTCTTCAATACGATCAATCAGATAAAAGGGATCATCAGCATTGCAGAAGCAGAAGGCATGCGTAGCTTTGCAGCCAAGGAAAAGGTACAGCTGGAGTATTTGTTTGTTTGATTGATTTATATACCACAACTCCATGGTATATATTGATTTATATACCATTTCTCCATTTAAAAAGACAAAATACTATTAAAATATCATGTATACAAAAGTTTAAAAACAATTAAACAGTCAAATTAAAAACAAGATTAAGACAATATAAAAACACAACACTACCCCATCACAAACTATTACATAGACCTTTAGCCAAAAGTCTGAAAGGGTCTTACCCTGCCAGAAAAAGGAAAGGAGAAAGTTTCTGGCCTTCCAGCGGTTGCTGGACTGGAACTCCCATCAGCTTTAGCTAGCATAGTCAATGGTGAGGGATGGTGGGAGCTGCAGTCCAATTTCTGAAGGGGTCACATTTACTGTCCCAGTATATAAGAACTGATCCTTGAATCATGTCTCTTGGCTTAGTCTACTGAATGTGATAGACCTTCCCCCCTCCCGTAGACAACAACATGTATTTGAATGATAGTAAATAAATTGGTTGTATGTGTAGCCTCAAAGAAGTGATGAAACAAAGAAGACAGAGAAGAAACAGAGAAAACTCAACGATCTGTTTATTGTACTCCCACTAATTTAAGCTGTGGCTTACGTCAATCTGATTTCTCCTCTGCGTTCATTTCCCTTCACATCTCTTGTGCTCTTATCCATGTAAAAAGAAAGGAAAAGCGTCACTGCAAATGGCATCTCCATCATTATTCACATCCGGTCAAAATCTCTGTTAGGTCTTTTCCATATTACTTTAAATAATAACCATGGTTGTATGCCATCAACCCAGATGGAAAAGTTGTTATGCCCCTGGTATTAATCTTGCTAATGCTCTGGTCTCATTGCTGTCTTCCTTATCTTTCATTTGCATGCTGATATATGCCTTCTTCTATTTGCACCGTTTCTAATGACTTGACCTAGACAAGGTATTTGTATAAAACAATTTATCTGACTACCATTATCCCTTTTCCTTGCATCTATTCCATCTTCTGTTCTTCGAGGATATCTGTAGAGAGAAAAAATATTTGCCAGATGATTTAAAGGACCAATTCTTTTAACCATTCACCCATAAGTATTGGAAATTCATCTTTGCTAGCTTGCTGTTGCTCAGCAACCAACATCACATAGCCATCTTTCTATTCCCTGATTTGATGTGTCGGATTATTGAGGTCATGGCTTTCTTACAAACTTTGCCTGTATGCAAAGGAATGTAGGTAAGATCCTATTCACACAAACCTTAAATCACAGTAAGAGTTGAGACAGAAGGAATGCCAGACTTTTGTCACTTTTTGCCTTCCCTTGCTGTGGATGCATCTACACTACAGAATGAATTCAGTTTGACACTACTTTAACTGCCATGGATCCATGCTACGGAGTTTTGGGATTTGTAGTATTGTGAGATATTTAGCTTTCTCTCTCAGAGAGCTCTAGTGTCACAGCAAACTACAAATCCCAGGGTTCCATAGCATTGTGGCATGGCAATTATGTCAACCCAGTCAATGAAGAAATCAAAATAGTTAAAGAGTTCCCATACCTTGGATCAAACATTTATCAGAATGGTGACTGCAGTCAAAAAATAAGAATAGGGAATATAATATAGTGTGTGTGTGTGTGTGTGTGTGTGTGTGTGTGTGTGTGTGTGTAGGAGAGAAATCAAATAAGAAATATAGATATAGCAGAATAGATAGAAGTTTTTATGCAAGAGAAATAAAATCAGAACAACATAATATATGCAAAAGAGGAAAATAATGGATAGAGTAGTAAACAGAGTAGTAAATAATAGTTGTATATAAAGTCTTATATAAAGTTGTATATACAGTAGTCTTCAAATAAAGTTAAGATAACTGAGATGTGTAATAGAAGACAAAAGGATTGATGAGACATGATTTTTAATTTCTGAAGCAAGTTGGAATAATTGAGTCGTGTGATTTGTGCATTGAGTCATTGTGTGATTCTGAAACATTGTGAATACGAAAATGGATTATATTGATATTCCATGTGGAATATATATATATATATATATATATATATATATATATATATATATATATGAAGACTAACAATGGGAAGGGCAGTTATAAAAGAACTAGACAAGATCCTAAAGAGTAAAGATACACAACTGAGCACTATAGTCAGAATGGTCCAAGCCATAGTATTCCCCATCACCTTCTATGGATGTGAGAGCTGGACAGTGCAAAAAAGTGGCTAAGAAAAAAAGTCAACTTATTTGAGATGTGGTGCTGGAAAAGAGTGCCGAGGATACCATGGATAACCAAAAAGACAAACAGATAGGTCCTTGAACAGATCAAACCAGAACTCTCCCTGGAAGGCAAGATGATGAAACTGAGGCTGTCGTACTTTAGCCACATCATGAGAAGGCATGAATCATTGGAAAAGACAATGATGCTAGGAAAGGTTGAAGGTAGTAGAAAAAGAGAGAGATGACAGACCAGATGGATAGACTCAGTTAGAGAAGTCATGGGCATGAATCTACAACATTTCAGCAGAGCAATGATGGATAAGGAGATATTGGAGATGTCTCATCCATAGGGTCGCCATAAGTCGGAGACGACTCGAAAGCAGTTAAGAACAACAACAACAAACTGCATTAATTCTGCAGCAGCCTATAGTATACATTAATTATGAATGTGTTCACAGCATGTACAAAATGACTGTATGATAAACTGTGTGTGCCACATGACTGAGGCCCCAGGTTAGGTCCAAAACATCACTGGATTTATAGTTAGAAAAGCTCAAGAAGCATCTTTTCAGAAGGTAGAGCTGAAATCTGCATGCAATTCAGACTGAACACAATGAGCGGCTGGGTGGGCCACTGATCTAAATGAGTATAAAATGGATCCTTAGAAGGTGTGCTGCCATATGAATGTTATATTTCCTTCTCTTGATGTTGTGTTTTGACAGGCCTGGGAATGGAGAATATCGGAGGAATCTTTGTGGTTCTGATATGCGGTTTAATCGTAGCGATTTTTATGGCAATGCTGGAGTTCTTATGGAGCCTCCGACACTCGGAACACTCGGAGGTAAGTCTTTATTACCAGTGTTGCTGTTGTTGTTGTGCGTCTTCAAGTCATGTCTGACTTAGGGCGATCCTAAGGTGAACTTATCATGGGGGTTTTCTTGGAAAGTTTCTTCAGAGGGCATTTGTCATTGCCATCCTCTGAGGCTGAGAGAGCGAGACTTGCCCAAAGTCACCCAGTGGGTTTCCATGGCTTGAGCTGGGATTTGAACCTGGGTCTCCAGAGTCCTAGTCCAATGCTCAAATCACTACATCACACTGGTACAATCTATTATTTGGCCAGGCATTGTACACAAGTGGTGGGTACCAACGCTACCATAAGGCAATCCCCAGGTAAAACTGAGTCAGTCATAGGCTTGATCAGAAGACAGCAAAGGCAAACCCTCTCTGAACAAATCTTGCCAAGAAAAACCTGTGATAAGTTTGTTTTAGGGTCGTCATAAGTCAGAAATCACTTGACAGCATACAATAACAACAACTATGTATTCAGTCGTGTAGGGAATAGAGAGGAATCATGGAAATGCCTGAATCCTGACTTACCAGGCAACATCCGCTGTGAGTGACAGGAATCGCTTCTCTTGTTGATCAAGATACAACAGACTGATGTTTCCAACCTTTTCCCTCCAGTTCAATAGTTACAATTCCTCCTTGCACTGGAGAACACTGGAGTGGGTTAGGAATATCAGTCTGTTGCATCTCAGTCAACAGGAGAACAGATCCCTGTCATTTGTAGCAGCTGCTGTGCAGTATATCAGAATGAGAGGGAGAGCCAGGCTAAGTAGTTACATGTTAATAGCTGATCTAGCCAGCGTTGTGTAGTGGTTTGAGTGGACTTTGACTTTGGAAACCAGAGTTCGATTCCCAACTCAGCCATGCAACTGGGTGGGTGACCGTGGGCAAATCTCAGCTTCAGGGGAAGGCAATGGAAAGCCTCCTCTGAACAAATCTTGTGAAGAAAACCCCGTGATAGGTTTGTCTTAGGGTCACCATAATTTGGAAATGACTTGAAGGCACACAACAGCAAGAAGAAAGAATACTAGCCATTAACTCCGTGCTGATTGACTTGAAAACCAATGTAATTATTTTATGATTCTCCTACGCACCGGGTTCAAAAATAGCAAACAGAAGTGAGATAACAAAGAGAAAAATGCTTTGTCCCCTTTTTCAAAAGAAATGCCTCAAAAACTCATCATTCACCACAGTGATTGCCTCCGCATAAGGAGAAAAATGAATATGGCGTTTTAATGAATATTGGGCTGAAAGCCATTCTAATTAATGTTACTTTTAGACATTGCCAGTACAAATTATCAAATGCATAGTCTACTATCCACTGCAAGTTGTTTTTTTCTCCTATTGCATGACAGCCAGTAATGTGTTAACTATTAAATGCCCACTTGGCATAAAACCAGATGCCACTCCACCACCCTCTGTATTTGGCATGAAGGTTTGGGCAGCAGAATCCTATCACAAACCTGTTCACGTCACTCTTTTTCACTCCTGCACCCTGGTAGTAGTAGTAATAATAATAATAATATAGGGTTTATTTACATCCCACCCCTCCAAAAAGGATCTAGGGAGTAGACAATCATGTTCCAGCAAACAGATATACTTATGTGATGATGATGATGATGCTAAGAGCATATAAAGCTGATCTATAACAAAGGCAGTGCCTATTTAGGAATCCTTGCCCTGATCCTGAATTAGTTTTATTTGCTATGAGTGACTTCAACCTTAGTAATCTAAAAGGCTATTATTCAACCATTTTGGGGGGGATGATATTCAGAGTATGGTCAGTCAGTGCGAACCAGCTTGAAAAAATAGGTATTTCGGGGGATCTTTCATAAGCATGAGACACACATACAACACATGCTCCTAAAAGGTTTTCTAGATGCTGCTTGCTGAGCTCTGTAATGCTAACTGATGTAAGCCTTTGTAATTCGCTGTACTAATGGAGATGTAGGAAAACAGGCATTAAAATGGAGGCAATGTGATGTTTGTAAATGTATCCAGGACAGGAGAAAATGGAGTATTGCTCACCAGGGGCTGTCTATTACTTAAGTAACCAAGCTTTCAAATGACTTGGCATCACCGATTTTTAATGCATCACTGTCTGAGCACATAGGTATTGAAAACAAGTCGTTTTTAAATGTCCTTTTTAATTTATACCTTACCAAGTAGTCAAAATATCTCGTATTAGTCCTGTATAAAATACTCTGACTACATACCTAAGCACTAACCTGCTTGTGTTGCAACTTGCGGTGTGGAATTTAGAAAACCTTCCCAAAGATAATATGGTGAAATGGTTGCGAGATAAGAGTTAGAAATCAGAAAGTCACTGGATTCAATATTATCTTGGCTGTAAATTTGCCAGGCAACCTGATGCAAAGCCTTTCATCTCACTGACATTTTCTATAACGCATAAATAATCATGCCTTGGTCCAGGCCTCGGAGGTTGAGAGGAACTGCTGGACCTCTTACCCTTTCCCGTCACCACTCCCTTCTCCTTCTGTGTTATGTCTTTTTAGATTGTAAGCCTGAGGGCAGGGAACCGTCTAACTAAAAGGATTGCATGTACAGTGCTGTGTAAATTTACAGCGCTTCATAAATAAAGGATAATAATAATAATAATAATAATAATAATAATAACAACAACAACAATATCCACTAAATTCACCAAAATGCATTGTATGGGTTAGGAGATGATATATAAGAGGCACTTTGAACATTCAGGAAATGTTATGTAAGTGCTCACTGTTATTAAGAATAGCACAAAGTATATTTACGTAGTGCATCTATTTCATGTACAATGAGTTAGAGAAGTTGTAGACTCTATCACAGCTAAAAAAATGAATTTCATTCATAAACATCTTTTAATGTGTTTTAAAGCTTTAAAGTGCTTTAAAACCAGAGGAACATTATGACACATGTAGGGATGATGTGATAAATGACTGTTCTGCTGCAACCTATTCTTTACCAAGGTAAAAAGTAACCAAGGCAATCCCTCCTGGTTTTCTGAACATGCTGAGCCTTTATGAAAAATTAAGATATTTCAAGAACATGTTGGCATTTGTGCTGCAAGCAACAAAATGTGTTATTGCTAGACTTCCAAAGCTTGTTGTTCTGCCACAATATCCTCTATGGAGAAAGAAAATGGTCACAAAACCAGATCACGATAACAGGAAAGCTCTCGTATCAAATGAAAGTTGATCACGGTGGGAAAAAGACAGGAGGTTTTATAAACTTGGCAGGAGATGACATTGAAGTTTCAGAAATGCTTAGGTAAAAGCAGGGTAATTTATCCAAATCTCAACCAAGTTATAAACAATAGCTGAGATTATGAAAAATATCAGTGTTTTGTGGTTTTAAAAAAAAGATGTTTAGATATGATGTTGAAATCGGTTAAGTTTTTAATAGAAAATATAATGAAGTTGATAAGACATAAATTAAATATCAGCTATAGGGTGTAGTCTCCCTTTTCCAAAATGCTTTGGACTAGAAGTGTTTTGGATTTTGGTATGTTTGCATATACATAAGGAGACATCTGGAAGATAAGACCCAAATCTAAATATGAAACTCATTTGTATTGCATAGACCTTATAGACATAGCCTGAAAGTAATTTTATACGTAATATTTTTAATACTTTTGTATGTACACTGATCCTTCTGAAAGCAAAGGTGTCACTATCTCAGCCACCAATGTGGACCATTTTGGAATATTTCAGATTGAAGAATTCTGGGTAAGGGAGACTCAACCTTTACTTGCACTGCTAAATGTGAGGGAGCTGTGAGAGAGTATAGATCAACAACAGATGAGCCAAGGGCACATTGTGGCAATTTTTTAATTGTGCCAATTTAGACTTCAAGAAGCTTTCCAAGCCTAGTTCTTTTCAAGGCGATAACCTTTTATATGTGATCTGCTCCACTTGAGTGAATGGCTTGCCATTAAAACAAATGCACATGGAAAACTAGCATGGAAGGGCAAATTTTTTCTCCCTGACATCATCTAGTTTTCTACTTGCAAGATTTTTAGGAGGAAGAGGTATGGAAGACCATTCAGCGCCGACACAGGTTCAGCATCTCTGTGGCCTCATTCCCACTACCTTTTAAACAGGATTGTTAATCGGTTTGAATTGGTTCAAATAACCCTGGTTCCTACTTAATCCGAGAGGGGGGCCATGCGCTAGACCCATTTAACCCGCGTCTTTTTGATGCTGATTTTTTTTCAGCTTCTTTTTCAATAAATCGAATCTGCTCAAGTGTGAACCACATGCAGATTGGAATCTATTCAAATTCCCCCTTCAGCTAGCTGGAGCCAAATCATTTTGAATCGATTCATTTGTAAATGGGAACCACAGGTGGATTATTTTGGAGGGAAAAAAATGTGATCGGAGAAAATGTAGTGCGAAAAAATGTGATCAGGGCAAAAGTAGTGGGAACAATGCTCCGCTGTCGAATCGATCCATCAATTCAGATCGCACACCAATTTATCTGTAAGTGTGATGACTTGACCTTCAGTGTTGCTGAGGTTTATCATGCAAGGTATTCAGCTGCAGATGATGCTGATAAGGCTGTTAGGTTTTCTAAATCCAAAGCTGAATGAGAAGATTTCCCAGTGCCACAGAAAACAAAATAAGGCAGGTTTCAATTAAAAAGATGAAACAGCTGAAAGAGACCAGCATGATAGAGATTCCCAAAGGTATGCGTGAGATAGAATGTCCTTCAAGAACTGATCTTCTGTCTGTTGCCCTACACTAGGTGTCCGTCTGCCAGGAGATGGTGACAGAGTTACGTAGCATCATTCTCTGCAAGGACAGTTTCCACCCTCGTCGGAGGCGAGGGGGGATTATACGGACTCGCCCTGTCATACAAGAAGAACGAAGAGCCCGTACAACCACCACGCTCAGCAACGGCAAGCTCTGTGGTGGAGGTGACCCCGACCAGCTGGCACAGAGACTGGCGCAAGAAGCCGCCCTGGTCGCTCGCGGCTGCACACATATCCGAGTATGTCCGGAATGCCGGAGGTTCCAAGGTCTCCGGATCCGGCCAGGACCAGATTCTCCCATGCAAAGCGACGAGAGTTTGGAATGGGAGAAGGTGACAAACAGCAGCGAACCCGAGTAAAATGCCACGAGGATGTGGTGAAAAAAAGAAAAAGAAACTAATGTTCCATTTTATAGAACATGAGACTTGTACACAGTGTTGAACTATTTTTAAATTAATAAAGCAGCTTCCCAGCTTTTTGAGAGCAAATCAAAAGCTTAAGGCTGGGGGCTGAGCCCAATGGGAACTTTTTGGTATCTGTCTTATATGAAAGAGTATCTAACCTACCTAGTTCCTGAACCACTAGGAGGAAAGCTTTGGAGCTAGGCTGGGGGGATTCTTCCTCGATGGCTTGCGTCTCTAAAACTCGAGGTGTTGGGTATGAAAAAGGCAAAGCCACCCCCCAGAAGAAAGAGACCACCATAGCCACAAATATCTTACACTGAGAGAAATTACTATTCTATGAGCATCTTCAAATTGGGCAGGTGT
Organism: Sceloporus undulatus; assembly: GCF_019175285.1. Taxonomy (NCBI): domain Eukaryota; kingdom Metazoa; phylum Chordata; class Lepidosauria; order Squamata; family Phrynosomatidae; genus Sceloporus; species Sceloporus undulatus. The sequence goes on from NC_056527.1 coordinate 135,683,010, forward strand.
GCAGGTTGGCCCTTGGTATCTGCTGGAGTTTTGTTGTAAGACTCCCCCTGGATACTAAAATCTGTGGATGCTCAAGTCCCATTAAATACAATGGCATAGTGGAATGTTGTCCTTTATATAAATAGCAAAATTAAGTTTTGCTTTTTGGAATTTATATCTTTTTTTAATATCTTCAAGCCGTGGATGGTTAAATCTGTGGATAAAGAATCTATGGATCTCAAGGGCTGGCTCTATTTTCTTTTGGAATATAGGGGAGGGCAACCTATTTTATTTTAGATACTTCAAGGCCTAGGTCCAGCACATCTGATTTCAGGTACCAGCTTCGGGGAGGTTACAAAATAAAGGATTTTCTTCCATGTGGTCTGGGTCACCAGCAGGGTAAATCCACTTAAAAAGTTGCAAATACCAAAAACCAACCAACATGTTGAACACAAAAGCCTTGAAACAGCTGGAATTCCAGGTGGCCTACTACTTTCTTTCTGTAGAGTTTATCAGACAAGGGTAATTGGAAGTATAATCCGATGGCAATCTGAACGCAATCATAGGGTTTAACATTATTGCGTGATAGACTGCCACACGCAAATTTGGGCAACGGCATGCTATTTTCGGGCAATGGGGAGCCAGTTCGAATGCAATGCATATTCACGTAATTGCGCTAAACTAGCGACTTTAAGTGAATGCGCTCTGGCCCCACTTTCTTTTCATTCGAATTTAAGAGAAATTCCTCCCGTTTTATAAACTCCTGTGTCTGGAGTTTTGCAAAAGTAGTTTCAAAGGTATAAAGAGGTGATGGTCAACTTTCTCCCACCAGCAGAGGGGGGTAGAATTAAATTATCCCAAGTTTGTCAACTTCTTCAAGTCAAGCCTGGTCATTACGTTAGGAAGAGATGAGCCCTCACAATTATCTATTTTTTTAAAGGACAGCATACAATTACTATGTATGCTGTTGTTTAATATATATATTACCAAGCTAAATAGTCATTCCTGACATCTTGGATCTGAGAACATCTTTGCTACAAAATGAAGGTCACTAGAAAGCAGTGTTTATGGTGCATGTTGACATCCCAGTGAGAACGAATCGATCTTTAACAGCAGCTTTGCACAGATATGGGCTTCCCATGGGAAAGATCCATTTCCTGATCAATTCTATGCAATTTCTGACTGTAAAAAAATAATAATAAAAGGAAAAAACCAAGAAAGAGGTAGCAGACAAATGAACACAGCTCAAAGAATATATTGTTCGTGATTTGGGGGTGGGGGTTGTTTTTGAATGTACTGAAATAAAATACATTCTTCTATTAATATAGGCTTTCCCCCCTCTATACCCTTGAAACAGGAGTCCCACTTCACAAGACATCTGAAGTACTTAAGCAGTAGTTTTCTGACCAATTAGGTTGGTAATATATTGGTCACAACCTAAGAGTTGACAATCTGTTTATTTTAATAGGTCAGAGCACACCTGTGTTGGGTTGTACCTGTCGATGCTGATTATGCCGGGCTAAACTTGTGTTTTGGAGGTTATTTTAATAGGTAATATCAACTCTGGATTCTGGGAGTAAGGTCACAACTTTACCAAAAAAATGAAATAATTTGTGATTGTGTGCAAGTCTGAAATACTTGTATGTATCTTAGGAGACAGGAATTCTCAGAAGGGGTATTGACAGTTCCTTCCTCTCCAATGTAGGCTACAGTACCTGGTCTTCGTCGGCAGTCTCCCAACTCTGCTTAGCTTCCAAGATCAGATTGGATCTGGTGCCTTTAGGATCTGGGTGAAAGAATCTCAGCTTTCTCTTTTTAGCTGTTAGTGTGGAAAGGGACTTTCAAACTCCTGATGGCCATGGATGTTGTGAACTGTAATGGAACCTTTGGACAAGAAAGGAGATAAACCATTTCAATTACAGTAGCTTACCAACAGACAACTTCAAAGTACAGTATGTTCTGTTCTGCCACACATACACACACATACACACACATACACACTGGTTGTCTTCATGACTTGCTTTTGGGCTTTCCAAGGGTATCAGTAGGGTGCTGGATTAGGGGGACCTCAGGGCACCTCTTATGTTCTGAAAAAAAATCAGCAGATTCAGCTAAATAGAAGAGTGAGAATAGTATTAGCTTAGTATTAGGTCCACCTAATCTATTAGCTTAGTATTAGGTCCACCTAATCTATTCTTTTAGTATTAGGTCTACCTAATCCAGCACCCTACTGATGCCCTTGGAAAGCACAAAAGCAAGCATGAAGACAGCCAGTCTTTCTCTCCCCTTTTTGTTCCTTCTATGGATTTCAGCAGTTGCTCTTGCTCTGGTACACAAATCTACAGCGCTATATTAATAATAAAACTACTTTGTTGGACGATGGCTTCCAGATTCCCTGGGTTAATGGCTAGGGAATTCTGGGTGCTGTAATCCAAGACAGTAACTTTACCAAGCTCTTCTCAGTTTACAGTCTGAGCAAGTGTAAATGGCTGATCACACCTTGCAGTTCAAGTCCTTGACTGGCACGCCATGAGTACAAATGGCAGGTATTTTCTGGCTACGCTGAATGACAGGTGCACAATGAACTAAGACACAGTCCTATTGATTGCTCTCATAAATGTTCATGAAATGCCACTGTCAGTCATTGCTCAGACTCTTGTACTGTCATAAACACCACCTTGACACCAAAAGGAAAAAAAAGAGGGCACTCTTCTGAGCCTGGGTGCATTCTCTTTAAAGACCCGACACGTTTGAACAACCAGTAGAGAAAAGTCATCCAAAAAAGCATGGGTCGTTTAATATTTATTTACAGGCTACCCAAAGGTGGAGGGAGACTCTTGTGAATAATTGCATTTCAGCTTCCTTTCACAGGGGTGAATAAGAAGAAACCAGACCACAAAAATACAATTTCTTTTCTAGCTCAAAAACCCTTGTACACATTGGAGAAGCTTGTATATGCAGCTACACTGGCAAATGCTGATTTAAACCACATTACTGATGTTGGGTTTTGTACTCCCTGCGTTTGGTTTATAAAATTAACTCATGACAGTGGTAGCACTTGAACATAATTCTTCCTGGCATTTGGGCTACTTCTGTTCAGTTCTTTCCGTCCCGCATAATGCTGTCTAGGTGGAGAGCATGGCCGTCTCATTCTCTTTTGTCAAAAAATTCAAGGAAGGGCAGGAAGGACTTATGAATAGGCACCAACTATGTCCACATAATTGCTGTTACCACTCAGCATGAAGAACTTTACACCTTCATTTTGCAGAGTAAAACCCTCCAAGGGCTAGCAGTCATAATGGTTATATGGAACCTCCCAATTCTCCAGCAGCATTCCTTTGAATACCAGTTGCTGGCAAGCAGGGACATGGGTAGACTACTGCCCTCATACCCTGTTTGTAGGCTTTAGTGGGTATCTGGATTGCCACAATGTGAAACAAGAATCTGGGTTAGGTGGACAATTTAAGTTGTTCCAGCAGAGCTCTTTCTGTTTTCTTAGAAAAAAAAGTAATGCGGGCATACGTTTGGTTGCAAGACTTACTGACATTTTGTTGTTGCTCTGAGCCTTCAAGTCATTTCCAAGTTATGGTAACCCTAAGGGGTTACCTATCATGGGATTTTCTTGGCAAGATTTATTTAGAGGAGGTTTGCCATTGCCTTCCCTTGAGGCTGAGAAAATGTGACTTGCCCAAGGTCACCCAGCGGGTTTCATGGCCAAGCTGGGAATCAAACCCTTGTCTCCAGAGTCATATTCTAACACTCAAACCACTATGTTGTTCTGGCTCATATTAATTGCCTCTTTCTTTTGCTGCCATTGGATGGAAAGCAGTCAAGTGATAACTGTCATGATGGACCAAGTGAAATATTTGGGTGGGGGAGAGTCAGCTGAGATAATATTATCTGTATTAGAACTACAGATGATGTACATCAATTCAAGCTAGACAATGAAGAAATAGAAATAGTTAAGGATTTCTTGTATTTTGGATCTGTCTTTGACCAAAATGGAGATTGCAGTCAAGAAATCAGAAGACTACGACTGGGAAGGGCAGCTATCAAAAAACTAGACAAAAGCCTAAAGTGCAAAGATATAAAACTGAACACTAAAGTAGGGATAGCCCAAGCTATGGCATTCCCTATCACCATGTACAGATGCGAGAGCTGGACACTGAAGAAAGCGGATAAGAGGAAAAGCAACTCTTTTGAGAGGCAGTGCTGGAGAAGAGAGCTGAAGACAGCAAAAATGACAAACACATGGGTATTACAGCAGATCAGGCCTAAGCTCTCCCAAGAAGCTAAGAGGACTAAGCTGAGGCTGTCATACTTTGGCCACATCACAAGAAGACGTGACTCACAGGAAAAGATAATAGAAAAGGTGGCGGGTAGAAGAAAGAAAGAAAGAAAGAAAGGCCAAATATTAGATGGAGAGACTCAATCAGAGAAGCTAGTTATACATATGCAGGAGCTGAGCAGAGAGGTTGAGGACAGAGGAGCTTAGCAATATCTCATTCATCAGGTGGCCATGAGTCAAAGTCAACTCGAGGGCAATTAACAACAAGAAGCAAAGGGTTGTCTTCAGCTTTTTCTATTGACCTGGCCTTTTAAGAGCAGCCAGATCCAGGTATTAAGCAGGTCAAGCTTTTCTCATGCCATGATGGGATTGTCTAAGAGGAAAGACAATAAGAAGTTGGCAACTCTAGCAGCCAACATCCAAAGGATTTTGTAAATTGGCCTTAAAGAAGCTTTAAGGCCAATTTGCTTTATGTGCGTCATGAATTACTAAGGCCAGAATACTGGTAGTAATAAACACCATGTTGAAAACACTGCTCAAAGGAGATTTGGGCCATTTACAGATGAGACTTATTTTCTTGTCGTTATTTTTTTATCTTATTTTATTTTTTTGTTATTCTCTAACTCAAATCATTGGATTTCTTTTCCTTTCATTCATTTGACATCCAATTTGGTCTTGGATCTGAGTTTTGCAATACAATTCTAAACCGAGAAAAAATTAATAGAAGAATAGACACTATTTTTGGGTGAGGATGGTTTCTTTGGTGCCACGACAGGACGCACATTGTTCTTCCCTCTCTCCATTGTTTAGCCCAGGGCAAGCATTTTTTGGGTGGCCTCCTTCCTTTGAACAGCCTCACTCACATGCAAATGATGTTCATGGTTTTGTCATTCGAAATGCACTTTCCCAGAATGCCTGCTATTGATAAAACGTGGTAATTCTAGAAAGATATCTCTCCAGATCCCAGTGGGGGACAGAAGATTAGATCAATTCAAATGTAACTGCTTTATCCCTTTTAATTGTTTTCACCACACCTGCTGTCCGTTACAAGGCTTAGGCTTCAAAGCCCCAAGAGGCACATAAAGCAAGGATTTTTGAATTCCTCGCCAGCTGAAGTTTCCGCTATATTCCATATTTGAATATTCATCCTGGAGTTTTGCCAAGTTTGGCGCTAAGGCAGGTTAGGTGAATTCCTATATGATAACTAAGATACTGGGACTTTTTTTTTCTTTAAAACCATAATGAATGTTTTATGAGTTTTGATTTCCAGGCCAGTTAATTTGTACTCAGCTCTAAAGGGGTATTATTTTTGCCTTAGGGTCTGGCCTAGGACTTGACTTCTAGATGCATTAATGTATTGATGAGGGTCACAGGCTGTTTCAGAACTCTGCAGATGCAATTACCGAGATTTCTGGTTCTGTTAAATCATCCCAGAATCGCTTTGCCGTTCCAAAGCCTATGCGAAGAGATAAAGCTCACACTGATAATAAGGGAAGCGGGACTGATCCTCCTATTTAGGTCAGCACATCTAGTAAGAATGACTACTTAACCCTTTCTTTGGTGATTTCTTCATAAGAATAGCACAATGACCTATTCAGAGAGAACAGTCGGGCTCTTTTACACTCTTCGCCAACCTGTTTGGGTTACCTTTGACAGTACGCTCCTTTGCTGTGTCTACCAAGCGACCTCTAGGATCTCACAAGCAAATACAGACCAGGCTCTTTGTTGGTGCAACTAGCAGCAAATGTGTTTATCTGACTAAATCTTTAGGGCTACAGGACAGTTAAGAATCTGTCTTTGTGTCATATGAATTGGACTCTAGACTGAGACCCATATACTTTGAAAACAGCATGAAGGACATCATTTGATTTGATGTTAGGTAAGACACAAAAATGGCTTTGTGTCTTCTGGGTTCATATTTCTTCTTATTCCAGCTCATATTTAGTACTACAGTGGACCCGCTGTGGTTTGGTTTCAGGACCCCCTAAGGATACCAAAATCTGTAGATGCTCAGGTCCCATTATGTACAATAGCATAGTAAAATTGTGTCCCTTATATAAAATGGCAAAATCAAGGTTTGCTTTTGGAAAACATATTTTAAAGCCATGGGTGGTTGGATCTGTGGATGCAGACTCCATGGATATGGAGGGATGACTGTACCTGAATTACCTTTAAGCGCAAGTGCTCCACTTATAGAGGAGTCAAGTGTGTTTTTACACAAAGGTCACTCAGTGACACGCCACCGTATTGCATTTTATGAATAAGAATTCAAGTTCTGAAATGCAGGCCCTAAGTGAGATGGAGCAGCAATGGGGGAAGGAAAACAGTGGAAACAGGAGAATAAGGATGGCTGTGAATGTGACAAAGTACAATTTGGCATTACATATGAACTTACTGTATATCTGAGCCTCAATTCCCTCTGGCTAAAGCAGAAACAAATTAAGAAAGTGATTGTAGGAAGGGCTCGGAAAAGTTCTGTTCATGGTAAAAACCTAATTCCATTGCACAATTTTCCTTGCTGACCATGTTCAGTGGGTTCGTGGACAAACTTACAATAAGGCTGGAGAGCATACCACTTACATCAGTGCGCTGTATGTGCCTTTGTGCTGAAGGTCTGGAAGTGTAAGATTATATAGTACTGCTAAAGATAAACTCATACAGATCTGATTAGATCCTTGATAGGAAACCATAAAGACATATTCTCCAGTTATCCCAATTTGTACTGAAAGTGCAAAAGCAATTTGCACTCAACTCAGCAAAAGGAAAAGGAGAGTGTCCTACCCAGGAGGCTCAGGTGAAAGCCCATGGCTTCAGCCTTTTCTAGCTTGTTTCTTCTTACTCATAAATAACTTTTGCCATCTTGACCATGCTCTGATGTTGCTTAGTAACACAGGGCCTGGTTTTTGTCTGTGAAATGTTGCAAGGTATGTAAAGAAGGAGATTTAGGAATAGTAAATAAATAGAGCCAGGCCTCCACAATAGTAGCTTTGACTGTTGCAGTTTTGATTATTTGCGGATCTGATTAATATGTTCTCTCTAAGAATATCTAAGTCTTCAGAATGATTCTGTGATCAATTTCTGCTGGAAGGATTTAGAGATGCCAAGAGAAAACACTCTTCTAGGCATTTTTAGGTCTTCCAATGCTATTATGTGTTCAATTTCTGCCAGACGCTGATCATAGAATAGCACTGGAGAACCTAGTGATTCCTATAGAGAACACCTCTCTAGGCATTTTTAGGTCTTCCAGTGCTATTCTATGGTCAATTTCTGCCAGAAGTTGACCACAAAATTGTGCTGGATGACCTAGAGATTCCTAGACAGGTGTAACAAAAAATGGTTTTTTATTTCTGTTTTTTTTTTAACCTTTCACAGAGGTCTTGAATCCATAACCACAGCAAATGTGGTTGTTGCTGTTGCTGGTTGCCTACCTCTGCAGTTACATCTTTTGATCCATCACTGTGAAGGCTCTCAGCCTAGTCAGTCTAGCACTGGAACACTGGATCCTACGATTCAGCTATTACTCGAGTACACTGCTAAGAAAATGATAGTAATTGTTAAGAGGATTTACGTTTAAGAAAATGAATTGTAAACCCATTATCACTTGTGGCTGATATGACAGCAGTAGTGACTTCACTAAAGCTATTATGATGACAGATTGAGATTAGAAAATACTTTGTACATTAAACAGTGATGAATTCACTTTT
>NC_056527.1:135690990-135708578 GCF_019175285.1 Sceloporus undulatus
TAAGAAATACAATAAGATGAAAGGGCTTAGAAAAAGGTCTTTCTTCCGAAGGCCCTTGAAGAACAATTTGGCCAAGAAAAAGAGAGAGAGAGAGAGACTAAGGCAGAAGGACTGAATTGTTTATATAAATTTTCTGCTCTAAAAATTGCACAGACCATATTCTTTTTACAAGAAAAGAGGAGCTGAAGCACTTTTAGATCAGTGTGACCATAATAAATAAACATTTTTCTTATTTATCCTTTAGATCTGCACTTGTAAAGCGAGAGATCAATGTACATAAATACAAACCAATTACAAAGTGCCTGAAGAGCCACAAACTCTATTAGCATGTGATGGGTACAAAGCCATAGACTATACAGAAGGGACTCCTTTTGATACATGAACAGTGGTGTTAAATTCCCTGGCGAGAAACAAAATTTCGCACAGAATCTATTCAGCAATACAGCAAGCCTCTAAGTTATTTGGGTATATGATAAGCACAAAAGAGAAGTCAATAGACCCAGGTAAAGAAGGTGCTCTACATCAACATCGGTTCTACAGTTAAACTTAACTTATGTTAGGAATAGAAATAGAGTGGAGGAACCCTGGCATGCATCTATTTTACATGGTAAAAGCAAAGCAATACAACAAGCAGTGGATATATGTCAAACTATTCCTTTTCTGCAATGGAAAAAGGACATAGCTGGAACAGACACATTAGGCTAATGAAGTTTTTGAATGCCTTCCCTTGGGTGAAGCACTCATCATCCAGTTCTACAGAGTAACATAGCAACAAATAGCCAAGTCATTCCAAATAGCCCCCAATCCACTGGAACTAAATGTTGGAACTACTGGAAATAAATGAGAATTGCAGGACATAAGGACCCAAGGACTGGATTCCCTATGATGGAAACAGGTAACGGCTTTCTCACATTCACCAAGAAACCAGGACTCCTGAGTCAGCTGAAATTCTGCTGAAAGGAAGCAGGAGCTATAAGGACTTGGTTGAGAAAATGGATTGATGTGGGCTGTTTGCCACTTGAGCGAGACCACCAATGCCAGCATCAACTTTTCCAAAAGCGCATTGTGCAAGCAAGCAGACAAACCAGTAACAGAGTGGGGTGGATCAGTACAAGCAGACAGCCCTTTCCTCTTGCAACTTGCCTGGAGCTGAGCCCAGCAAAACTGGAGAATTTGCACCTTCCAATCTGGCGCAAGCCATGTGCCCAACCCACCCCATGAAAACTGGAGATTTGGGACCAGGCTTTGAGCTTTGGCAACCCTAAGCTACTTCTGTTTTTAACGTACAATTATGGGAGAGGATATAGGCACATGACTTTCACATATACTATATAGTCCTACATGAAGTTGAAGGCTTTCATGGTTGGCATCCATAGTTTTTGTGGGTTTTTGTGGCTATGTGGCCATGTTCTAGAAGGGTTTATTCCTGATGTTTTGCCAGCATTTATGGCTGGCGTCTTCAGAGAATGCCACAGATGCTGGCGAAACATCAGGAACAAACTCTTCTAGAACATGGTCACATAGCCCAAAAATCCCATGAAAATATAGTCCTAGCTTCACTGCTCACTGTCTTCAGTAGCGGGGCTGAGAAGACCTCTGAGAACCTTGAACCTGAGTAGATAATACTGAGTTAGATGGGCCATTGGCCAGACTCACTATATTGCATTGCATGGCCAGATACAAAGCTGGTCTGTCTGCAACTTTAGGTCAACATGTAAAAGAGACCATTTCGGCAGGTGAATATTCATCACTTGCAGAAATTCCCTCAGCCTGTAATTTGCAATATAAGGATAATAATACTCAGCCTACATTATAGGATTGTCGTAAATCCAGAGATAATGTGCAGGGGGTATTTTTTTAAAAAATCCTATGCACATGTTAAGAATTATCAAGCTATTCTTAATCTGCTCTGTTTAGTTTATTGGTAACAACCTGCTAATCTTTTATGTAGCTGCCAGTCCCCAAAGTGGAGTTAATTCCCTATTTTTATACCAGAAATCTAACCCGACATTCAAGCTGCCAAGATGCCGAACACATGGCGGTAAATCAATGTAGACCAGGTCCCCAGCTGATGTAAATAAGGTGTTTCTTTTATTAAATATATATGTACCCAGGGAGGAATATGGCCTTATTTTGCTCACTTCCGATTGGTTTCTTCAAAGTGTGTGATGCTTTATTTGGGGAAAGAGAACATTTCTCATCAAAACCTTGTCTGTGCTCCCAGGTAACATGATGAGTTTAGCACTTCAGCTTTTCCAGGCTTAGCTCTGAGACAGCCAAGGTTGGATGTAATTTATTTCAAAGCCAAAAGGAAATGCAAATGAACACACAGAGAAAGATCTGATTCCCAGGTGAACGTTAAGATGACTGATTTGTCTGTTCAGATCTTATTGTTCTTTCGGATTCTGCAGCCTTGCCACATTTGTAACTTTACTCAGAAGAGAGACGCCTGTTCCCATTTACAAGACTAAACAGGGACAATTACATGCACATACGTATACACGCACTTACATCGGCACATAGCTCTCCGCTAGCGTCTTTGACTCTTTATGAGCTGTGACAGGTTTTGTTTTTAAGCTGAGAGCGGGTGCAATGCAACATAACCCCTGCAGTTCAAACAATAGTATCTGAGGTTGGTAACACTTGTAAAACAAGTACAATATCGGCGTGATGCTTGTCAGATGGCACACGCCACCAAGCATCATGGTACCAGAAAAATACCCCAAAAATACATAAGTACTGTGTGACCTTACCTTATTCATGGCTCATTGTGTCATTCTCTGAAGTCTGGTTCAGGAAACAGAAAGCAAAGACTTTGCCATATCTCCTGTGAACTTGACCATTCGACATTAAGATGCAAGGAAAGGCCTTAAGGAACCAGAGATAGATAGATAGATAGATAGATAGATACCCATACACACAAACTGTATCAATTTTTTTTGAAATGGTATAACATCCCAGCCTGTCCTTATAACAATTCCTTAAAAGCAAATCTCTTCTTGGGATCCCTAGCCATCTTTTATTCCATCGAAGAAGGAAAGGATTTGGGAGCAAAGACCTATGCAAACCCAATTAGAAACCCCATACATCCACCAATTAAAAGAGGATACTTTAGGCTTCATCCTCTCTACGCTTTGAGTCTAAGACTGATAACATTGAGTCGGGTATTTTAAGGAAGGTGGTATACTCGCAAGAAGGCAGGCACAGCAACAAGATAATGGTGTATTGAATTTACATTTCATAATTCTTAAGATTTGTGATTTCTGAACAGTGCTTATTCTCGCCCTGAAATAAATGGAGTTCAATTCCATGTAATATGTTCAGGTCTCTAAGGAAGGTGGGAAAAGGAGCTTAGAGAACAAATTAAAGGCCTAGCCTTTGGGAGCAGTTACCTTAAATTAATAGTCCAGAAGGAGAGTCGGACTAGACAATACGCTTCACACATTTTTCTGAGTAGGAAAATTGCCTTTCTCGGTGGGGAAAGACATCTCCTTACCACAGCATGTGCTTCTGCTCATCTTGCATTTAGCGTGCTTTGTTTTCTGATCAATCACGAAAAGGTCAACTTGGTCTTAATTCGCAAAGCCGATTGACAAGGTGCACATCTTTGAAAAAAAAACATTGATGGAGAGAAAATGTATTAATGATAAGGAATACACTCCCCATCCTCCCTTTACATCTAGTTTAACCTGGGCCTCATTCCCACTTACAAAAAAAGTGGTTTGCGATCCGAATCAATGGATCGATTCCACAGCGAAGCGTGGTTCCCACTACATTTACCCCAATCACATTTTTCCCCTTGTAAAGTAACCCACGTATGGTTCACATTCACAAATGAATCGGTTCAAAATGGACCCGCTCCAGCTGGCCAATGGGCAAATTTAAATCGATTTATCCACATCTGGTTCACACTTGCGCAGAATCGATTTATCCAAAAAGACGAGGAAACATCAGCGTCAAAATAACATGGGTTAAACGGGTCAGCCAATCGATTCAAGTGGGAACCAGGGTCATTTGAACCATTTCAAACCGATTTGCAATCCGGTTTAAAAGGTAGTGGGAATCAGGCCCAAGAGAGCAAAGGCATACATGAGGATGGATTCTGAAGGTATTATAAGCAGACTGACAGCTGCTCTTGGTAAACATCTGAATGGCACCGTATTATAATACTGTGCCCCAGTATTGAAATGTATGCAGGCGTTTGAGCGCACTCATAGAGTTCAAATGGAGTTGAGAGCATGCCACATTCAATAGGATTGCCATGTCAGGGCACAACGGTTAATTGGTAATTTTCACACCTTTGACTTGCCACTTAATCGTCTGATGAAGCGAAAGGCTTCTTCTCTTGACGCTTATTAAAGCTCCAATTTTGTTCCTCATTATTAAATCATGAAATTTGGGGAGGGGGGTATGTTTAAAGTCAAAAAGGAAGAGGGATTTGCAAAAAGAGCAAGATTTCTTTGAAGAATTAAAGAACCGTCTACAGGGAAACACAAGGCGCAGTTTGTCAAGCTACGCACATTCGCTCGCAATCGTTTCGTTGCTTGCCATTTCTTTGTCAATTTTACATGACAGGATGTGTATGAGTTTGGAAGAGGAGAGAAACAAGAAGGACGCAGAGAAATTAAAACCCATTGTTATTATTATTAATATGCTTTGTTTATATAGAGCTGTAGATTTATACAGCGCTGTACATACAAACAATAAAATAGATAAAGTAAACCCGCCCATGGCGTACAAGCCAAGAAATAATAGCATAATACATAAGGATAATACGTACATAACAATACAGGGAAGGGTTCAATAAAGTAAAGCAGGCAACAAATTAAAAACGTCAAGTAACAAATAAGTCACGCATTGTTCCCTTGAACTCTGTAAAACACTATGCATATCGTTGTCATATAATCCTAAAGCTTCAGAGATCCTAGATGAGTTTAGTGGGGGCATGAGAGATTATATGAATGTGATTAACGTTGCCCACTTTTCAATAAGACCACTGTCCAATGCATTTATGTAGAGGGGAAAAAAACAACAACTTACAATATTTCTGAAATTGATTTATGTCATGTATATGAACGCTGCCAGAAAGACTGGCTCTGAGAATTACAATCCAAACGAAGAGATTATCACACAGGATGGATCCCTTGCAGAAACGGGATTTAGAAATCCGGATAAACCTGCAAAAGCGGGTTGATTTTCAGACACGTCAGGGGTAGTAAGTAGTAATGTGACATTAATCCGAACGGAAAGTCGACAAAGCCCACTCCTTTTTACTTTCAGGATTCTCTGAAAGTAAAAAGGAGCAGGGTTTGTCATCTTTCAGTTCAGGTTAATGTTGCATTAAGGCTCATTAACCCTTCCATTGTGTGACAATAGCTATTGTGGGTTTTGTCTAGTTTCTGTTCAGGTTAAAGCGTGACATTGTCTGAAAATCTAGCCGCTTATATATGTAATCATATATATATATATATATATATATATATATATATATATATTTGCAAATCTCATATATAAATAGAATATAATACATATATATAATCACATATCTCATATATATATACTGTAATTATATATCATATATATATATATATATACACACACACATGCATACATATCTCATATACTGTATACATATATCTTATATATATATATATATACACACACATGCATACATATCTCATATATATATACATATATAATGATATATATATGTATAAAATCACATCTTAATCATATATATATATATATATCACATATCTCATATATATATATTATACATATAATTACATATCTCATATATATATATACATACGTACATATCTCATATATATACATATATAATCATATATATATATGTATAAAATCACGTCTCAATCATATATATATATCACACACACATATATATAATCTATATATATATAATTACATATCTCATATATATATATATATATATATACACATAATCTATATATATATATAATCATGAGTCAATCATATATATATATCACATATCTCATATATATATATATCATATATATATATATATATATATATATATATCACACACACACACACACACATATATATATATATATACAGACACACACACAGAGACAGATGATTGTACATAGGCCGGAAAAAGGACTCTTGTTATGTACATTATATAATGTGACGTCACAGAATGTAATACCAATTTAAAAAAATAAAGTGTAAAAAACCCCAAAACAAAACTCAGGGCGACCGTTGTCCGCGCGGTGCCCGCCGGGAAAAAACACATACACACACATTAGAAAAAGGAGAGCAACAAAGGCTGCGCAGGGCCTAGCGACAGGACTAGGCCCGAAGCCTGTCCGTCTCCATGGCAACGGCGCCAAGACCCCTCCTCTTCCTCGTTGGGGGTGTACGTCTGTGTGTTTTCCCCTTTCTCTCCACGTGACCAGCGTTCGCGGGGGAAGTCACGTGATGTTTGGTTTTCTTCTTCTCTCTCGCTCGTTCGGCTGTGGTTCCCTTTGGAAGAACTGCTTCCGGGTCAATCCCGGACGGATGGACGGACGGAGGAGGGAGAGCCCCCAGCCTTGGTCCGGTGAGGAGGAGAGCGAAGAGGGGCATGGATTTAGGGGAGGGTTGGCCCAGGTCCTCCCAAAGGGTCCATTGCATTTACCTCCCCTGGCTGAGGGCTAGGGAATCCTGGGAAGTGTAGTTCTGCCAGACATTCCGCCTTCTCCCATGCAAACTCCTCACAGTTCAGCTGCTGGGAGTTAAAGGGGTGTCAAACTGGGTTATTTCTCTCAGTGTGGACGGAGCTCAGGTTGAGACTGCTTTAAACCGCCATGGCTCAAGGCTATGGGGATTCTGGGGTCTGTACTATTGTGAGTAGCCTTCTCTAAGTATTATCTTTATGGTATATATATAATCGTATATATAGCCTGAAAAACCCACAAAAAACACTATGGATGCCGGCCATGAGAGCTGTTTCAACTACTTTAAATGACTTTAATAATAATAATAATAATAATAATAATAATTATTATTATTATTATTATTATTATTCTCTGTCTGAGAGCCCTAGTGCCCCAATAGACTACAGTTCCCAGAATTCCATAGTGTTGATCTGCAGTTTAAAGCAGCTCCCAGTCTCCAATTATGAATTGGGGAACGCTTCACAATCCAGTTTGACACCGCTTTAATTGCCAGCTGTTTAATTGTATGGAATTCAGGGGATCTGGGGTTCATTGTGACAGAGAACTACAGTTCCCAGGAGTCCCTAGCACTGAGCCAGGGCAGTTCAAAGCAGTGTCAGACTGGATTATTTCCACAGTGTGTTTTGGACCGTAGATGTGTTAGTCTGGAAAATCGGTTTGCAAAGGAGTGGAAGAGGTTGGGACCATGAGCTTTCTAGTTATTACTGTTACACTTGTCACTCTGCATTCACTGAAGGGACCCCAGTGAATGTGGGAAAACCACAAATAACAAAAACACTATGTTTTTAACCAGAGGGAACACCTTTCTAGGGATCTCTAGGTCCTTCAGTGCGAATCTGTGGTCAGCACTGTGGACTTGCACTGGAGGAGCTACAAATTCCTAATGGAGCGTTCTCTCTATGAATCTCTGTAGGTCCTTCAGTGCGACATTTGGTTCAGGTTGACCACAGAGTTGCATTGGAGGACCTAGATATTCCTAGAGAGAACATATTAATAAAATCCGTGAATGATCAAATGCGCAAAAATCAAAGCTGCAAATGTGAAGGGATGAGTGTATTATTATTATTATTATTATTATTATTATTATTATTATTATTTTATAGTTTGCACAGTGCTTTACATAGTAAAGGTCAAATAAATTAAGGGAGGATGCATGTGGATGAGCCCTCTGTCCTCCTCCTTAGGTCCTAAAGATTCAGGTCCATGACCTCCATGATGGAGTCTATCCAACTAGTGTATGGCCTTCCTCTCTTTCTACTTCATTTTTCCTAACATCATTGACTTTTTCTAATGATTCGTTCCAAAGTACGACAGCCTCCTTTTGATCATCTTGGCCTCCAAGGAGAGTTTAGGTTTGTTGGTTTGTTCTGTTCTAAGACCCACTTGTTCGTCTTTTTGGCTGCCGACAGTATCCTCAACGCTCTTCTCCGGCCCGTTGATTTTCATTCTTGTAGTTTAAATTAAAGCAGGGGAAGAGCCACCATCGTCACCTTCGCAGGTGGGAGCGCTGCAGACAAACAGTATGGCCTGGCATAAGGCATCTTCTCATAAAGAGGTTTATTGGTCAGTAGCACCGGATAAAAGCTCTAAATACTGTATTGCTGCCAGTTAACACAGACAGTCCCAGGCTGCGTAAATCAATGGTCCGACTCAATATCAGTCAGCGGGACCCATAGTGTGACCTTCATATCGGTCGCTGATGGTGAGAGCCTCACAAACATACTTTGAACTTTGCTTGTTTTTTACATCAGAAACTGAAAAAACAGACACAGCTTCCTGTTTATTTCTCTTGTATACGAATAATTTACTGTCATCTTCCCTGGGTAAACGTTATGATAATGCAGCCTTTTAAATCGTGGGCCCACAGAGTCCATCCATATTCATATAGACAAGGTGACCTTGCCTGTTTTGCTTAATGGAGCAGGTTAAATAAATCATGGAGTCAGCAATCGCACAGTGGTTAGTGCTGGCCTCTGTATCCTGTCGACATCTCTATACTGCTTTGGCTTCTCTTCAGGATTATAGAATCTCATTCTGTATTATATTAGTGCTCTTGAGATAAGGCTTGTATTATATTGGTGTTCTCAAAAGACGATCTGTATTAATATACTTGTTAAAATTTTAATGTACATGGAACATGTGATGATTTATTTATTTATTTATTTATTTATTGTGTTTGACTAAAAGCCATTACAAACCCCCCAAATGCCATAAAATCCAGTGTAAGAATACATACATATTGCACAGCCTATAGCAATATCTTTCATATAAGTCATTTCTGATCAATGCCTTTTTGTGAGACCTCCTAGGAATATCCATCAGGACTACTTGAATTTCATGATGGAAGAAGGAGAGAGGGATACAGGTGTAACAACTTGCTAGGATTGAATAGATGTTATATTCAATAACGTGTTTCATAATCCTTTGCTATCAAAGCCAATTACCAACATTCAATTGCTTAGATGAGTTGGTACTTAGGAATTGTCTCTGGCCACCCCAATGAATCTTATTCCAGAATGAGCTAACATTTGGAGCGATAGTCAACTGACTTTTAACTGGTTCTTTGTTTAGGAAGGTGTTTCTTAAATGAATAATATTGAAAGGATACCACTGCAAGTGCCATGCACCTAATTTCAGGAAGCTGAGAAACTCTTTACCATATTTATAGTAGATAGTATAGTAGATAGAGGTTTGAGTGTTGGACTACAACTCTGGAGACCAGAATTTGATTCCTCTGTTGGCTATGGAAACCATATGCGAGTCACACACTTTCAGCCCCAGAAAACCCCTTGATAGGGTTGCTATAAGTCGTAAACAAATTGAAAGCACACCCAAACAGCAAATGAATATTGGCTCCCATATGATGCTCTTCCAAATAAGTGTCTGTATTGTTGATGAGAAGTATCTTAACTTTGTTCAGTGAAGGGCACCTCTCTTTCTTTTAACTCAAGTTTCCATTTTGTTCATGAACAGTTCTTTAAACTGAACCTTGACTCTAGGAAAGGGAAGCATGCGTATCTAATACCAAGATAATCGCTCTGCTAGTGTTACTCTGTATTTTGTAAAAGCTGAACCAGTCTGTAATTCTGGCTGACGTTTTCATTTGCGTTCACCACCTTCAAGGCAGAGGCCTGTCTATTTCCCAATTTCTGCTTCTCGGGTTGTGGTGGGTTTGAGTTTGGCTTAAGTTTGCTGCTCTTCAGAGGAAAAAGTACACTCAGCAGAAGGTTACCCGGCTCCTGTGTATGGATTTGTTGTCATTTTGAGGTTTTGAGATGAAATTAGTTAAGTAAGCCTGGTGATCGATGCAATCTGCCTTTGTAAATCTCTGCAGCAGCAACTGACATCCGACCTGTAGAACCCTTTCATGTTTAATAATACTTCCATGCAATTTCTTGACCTTTATTTCTAAAGTGGACTGAAGTTAATTCTATCTGTGTATGTGTATAGAATAGACCCATGCATATTACCTTTGCTCAGAAGAAAGGTCTGATTTTAGAGTCATAGCCAGATTCTTAGGATAGGACCTACCCACTGCTACTGTGCCTGAGCATCCTTTAGGTCTGTCAGACCAAGGACCTTTCCAGGAGTTCTGGAGAAACCACACCACTAGTTGATACATTACAAATTGAAATTGTATTCAGCACTTGGGAGAGTATTATCTCAGTAGCAGGGTAAACGTCGGGATGACCTTTGTTTCCAGACCCTGTTATGTACTTGCTATTGTTATGTGTGAGCTTCAACCAGGATCAGGACGGATCTCCCACAAAGGCCCACATCTTGCTTCCTAATATGGTCATCCAAGTTGCCTTTCACACAAGGCATAAAGGCAGTCATCGTTCCTTGCTGTTTGTCCCCTCTCAAAACTGGTAAATAGTGGTTTACTACCTCTGGACATTCAGTTTATCCATTGTGGCAAACAGCCATTGATGGAGGTCTCTTTCCCCTCCTCCACAAATTAGTCTGATCTCCCTCTTTAAGCTTTTGAGGCTGGCAAGCTCATCTATAATAAATGAAAATAAGGATTTATTTATAGCCCACCTAATCGCAAGGACTCAGGGCAGGTTACAACAGTAAAGAAACTACAAGGCAAATCAACAATAATAAAATAACGAAGCAATTCACAATAGCAAAAAATAGATATCAATTCACACCAGCCATAAAATTAACAAAGCAAATTACATAGCAATAAATATTTCCAACAAGTGTTTCCCTGGTGCTTTTGAATCAATATTCTGGGTCAGTCTGACCTGGTTTTAGGAAGCAGGAACTTGAATCAAAGTAAACCTTGTGGCTTACGCTCTCTGTCTTTCTTTCCATTGCAGCAACTCACCTGGAAATGTGATGTTTCTCCTCTGAAAAAAAATGAAGGGCTGAATAGATTCTGCTGAGAGTCACACCTGTTATCCTAGGGAGAGCTGATGCTGCAACCAGTAAGTAAGTCCCATGCAGAAGTGGGAAGGTGGTAAAACAGACATACAGAGAGCAAGGACCTCCAAACTTAAATTAGAATGAAAGAATTCGGAGCCCAGGAATTTTTAATTTGAGACAAGAACTGAATTGAATTTCCACATAAAATATTACACTGAAGTACAGCTTGCTTTCACAATGTTGAGCAGTATGATTTAGGGTAGACAGAGAAGGGGATCCATTTTGTTGCTCCATTTATACTTTGGGGTAGTAAAATGGTGTCCCTTTTATAGAATGGCAAAATCAAGGTTTGATTTTTAGGATTTTTTGGTGGGTGGGGGTGGGGACATTTTCAAGCCATGGATGACTGAATCCATGGGTGTAGAATCCATAGCTATACAGGGCTAGCACATTTTCCTACAGTATCCTAAATAAAATGGGAAGTACAGTGAATCCTTGTTATCTGCGAGCTTGCCATCTGCAGATTTAAGCATCTGCAGACAGCAAGCCCTGTTCTCCCGAATGGTGGTGCATGTCACACCATCATTAGGGATAACAGGACTTGAGGTCCTGCATTTTTTTGTATCCATGGGGTGGGGATCCAGAACGAATCCCTCACAGATACCAAGGTCTGACTGTATACACCAATATCGTCTCTGAAAGTCTTCAGGAGGGGTTATGTTCAGGCTGTGTAAGAATGAAATCTTCATGGCAGGCCATTTAATGTGGGAGTAAAATTCTGTCTATAAAGCCCCATATGGCTTAGGTCTAGACAATTTGAAATATTGTATTTCTCTATATAAACCATCCAGAATCTTAAGATATTTGAGGTTAGACTTTCACCATCATGACAGGCCTGTCTGGTGAGAGTCTTCTTGATGGTTACTCCCAATCTGTGGAATTCCCTTCCATAGGAAGCTAGGTTGGTCCCCTCTCTGTAGGCCTTTCACTGACAAGCAAAGACCTTCCTGTTCAAAAAGACATTTAATGAGTGATTAGTTTCAGGAAGTCATGTTTATTGGGTGTATGTGTAATGTATTTTTGACTTTATTATTATGATTTTTAAAAGATTTTGCACTTTTAAAAATGTAATGGCATTTTAATTGTTTAATTTGTTTAATTTTGCTAAACATAAATTATTTTAAACTTGTTTAATTGTGCTTTAATTGTTTATTATTAAGTTTTAGCTTATGGTTTTATTTTAATGTTTTTTTAAACTCGCCTTGAGTCCCATGCCGAGAGAAAGGTGGGATATTAAATAAATATATACATACATATACACATCTTGGTCCAAACTTAGTCGCCACATCCAACAGAAAAGAGCATTATGTGCAGAAATGGGAATATTCTTGCCAGCAAGTCTCAACTTGCAGGAATTGGTGCTCTTTATTCATTGAAAGAGAACTTAAATTTGCTGGTGATAGGAGAAAATTTTGTTTTGTCTCCTCTTTTTTTTATCATAGAATTTCAAGAAGGGACCATGGATCAGCCTACTGGGAGAAGTTTCATGCAAGTTCTTTGTGAGAAATACAGCCCTGAAAACTTTCCATACCGTCGTGGTCCTGGGATGGGCGTGCATGTCCCAGCTACACCTCAGGGTTCACCTATGAAAGGTACAGGTTCTGACTGTGTATCATTTCCGGAAGCAATTAAATTCTCCCCTCTGATGTTCTGTTCTGTTTGAGGAACGGGGATAAAAACTGATATACCTTTTCCAATGTTTTCTTTGCTTATATATATATGTGTGTGTGTATTTGTGTGTGTGTGAGAGAGAGGGCAGAGCAGATAAACATTCTGCTTGCTTTCAGCATGCAGAACACCTTCACCCCCATTTCCAACATGCCCATGTACACACACACACAAAGAGTGTCATTTTAAATTCCTGTCAGGTTGATTTGTATCACAGCCATCCCTAAAGGGAGGAAAAAACAAGAAAACTATTTGGGTGGAAATGACAGTGACCAAGTTTGACAGAAAAGAGCAGAAATAAGTTGAGTCAGTCAAGGACAAAATGCATCATATGTCATTCAAAATTAATCACAACAGAGTCACCTTAACAAAAACTTTCAGGCTGCTCCATTGATGACTCCAAGGATTGAACACCAAGGAATGATGAAAAGAGCATCTCAGCCATGGATCTCCATACACCTTTTTTTCTTTTTGAATATATCCAGAACAGTACAACACATCTAGTAGCATGCCAGTTGTCTCTCACTAAGTGTGTAACCCTCAGATGACCCCCTCTCCTCTGCAACTCAACTTATAGTTGAGCCCTCCATACTCTTATTTATTACATAACCACATTTCACATGGAAAAATAAGAACTTGGAACATGCTTGTATTTTTGATGTTGCTCTCAAAGTTGTTAAGCAGACAGCCTTTTGGTATCATGTTCTTGGTAATTTCTCCTACAAAATGGTTTGAACAATTCAGTTGCTGTAGCATCCTGAACTCCTAAGTCCTGAATACAAGCCTATTCAGATTACCACCTGGGTGTTTAATAGAAAGTCTGCATATAGTGGAGTCCAACCCATTGCCAGGTTCACATCTACTACCAAAAGCTTGATCCTAAGTATGAAGGGGTGCATATGAATGGTTTGTTTTGGAACCAGTCTTGCAGGCTTCACAAATAGACCATACATCTGGTGGTCGCTATCTATGATGGGTTTACTAAATTTTATAGAGTTTGATCCTGTTTCTTTTGATCAAACTTCTAGGAGACCTTTTACATCTGAAGAAGCAAGGTTACCCCACAAAATAAAGCATTGTTGTTCCTTATTTTCTTTTTAGACCGTCTCAACCTCCCAAGCGTCCTGGTTTTGAACAGCTGCGGAATAACCTGTGCAGGGGATGAAAATGAGATTGCTGCCTTCTGTGCTCACGTGTCTGAACTCGATCTGTCTGACAACAAACTGGAAGACTGGCACGAGGTACAGGAGTTGTGCAAATATCATTTTAAGTCATAACAAGAACTGTTAGAGCTGACTGTTACACGTCTATTTTAGTTCATGCCCAGAATGTCCCCAGCACACTTTATCCTCCCCTGTGACCCCTACATGAGAAGGGGAGATAAAAACCAGAATACTATTGATAGTTTTTGTGGTCTTGACCCCTGTTTATGACAACATAAATACTTTTCTACTCATTGTTGAAGCAGCACCTTGTACAGTGCTCTGGATACATGAGGGAAGCCCATGGCTCCTAGGTGTAGTTCAACCCACTTTCAGTCACTGATTGGCCACGAGTGCATCTGCAAGGGATCAGCCTTAGGCCTTCTATGGAGATGGGGCCAGGGATGGTTTTTTTCTTTCCAGGTATGAAACATTGGTTGGACAGCACATGTCCACACATCCATGGCCATTCAATGGCCAGGGTGGCAGAACTGGCTTTGTGCTCCTTGGGAATAAAAAGCACCCTCTTCCTAACCCCCGATCACTGGCATAGCTTTACTAGTAGATATCTCTACTTCTGGGTTAACAGTGGCCAAGCCATCTCTTCATAAATAGCAGAAAACTGCAGTTTTCCATTTTATCTGAGCATGAAGCTTGTGAATAGCAGTATCAAATCATAATTTGGTTTTTTTGTTCATGGGGTTTCTATGGGGGTTAGGTGCCTGATTTGTAGATTCCATTGGGATGAGGGGCACAAGAGGTTTCCAGCTGTGGATTTTGCTAAATTGTAGACTGAAAGCTTGTTCATCCTTCTCTCTGTGTCTGTACTCTTTTATTTGCTCAGTTTTACAGAAACCTCCACTCACATTAACCTTACATGTAGCCCAGCCTGCTGTACTGGCATTTGGAAAACAGAGATGGCTTTGGTTTTGTGTGGGACTTGTGAGTAGAGCCCACAAGAGATAGTCTACCAACAACTAGACAGCCTTTTTGCACATAGCCTTTAACATTTTATGGAATGTGGTGCGTACAAGATTGCAGAAAAGATGACTGGCCCCAGGTAAAATAGCCCTTTGACAAACCTTGGCTCTTGTAGATTGTTTTTCCCCCTCCCTCTTCAGCTGCCATTCAGGTGGATTTTACGAAGCCTGCCAGCTATTTGCTTTTTTTTAATCTCCTTATCAAGCCTTTTTTAAAGGTGTAATTAAATGAACCATTGAGGTGAACAAGCAATTAGCCAATCAATCTAAATCAGCAAATAGCAGCAGTATGAATTACAGATAACTATCTCAAATGCTATTGGGATCCGTATCATTCAGTGGCTGAATGAGCTGTGCTAGAATGCTTGGCTGAAATCTTTTTTAGATGACAGAATATTATTCAAGATCCAGTTACTGCCTGATGGCTTGTCTCTCCCCTCCCCTTCTTTTCCCTCTTAGGTCAGTAAAATTGTGTCAAATGTCCCCCACTTGGAGTTTCTAAACCTGAGTTCCAATCCTCTGAATTTGTCGGTTTTAGAGAGGGGATGTGCTGGTTCTTTCTCCGGCGTTCGCAAACTTGTGCTCAACAACAGTAAAGCTTCCTGGGAAACAGTCCATACGATACTGCAAGAATTACCAGAGTAAGCCAAAGGGGAGCAGCAGGGTAGGAGGAAGCCCTTTGTGAACAAATCAGAGTGTGGTGTTGTGAAAAACTGCCCAGTATAGAAAACTAATTGACTATGAACCAAGAAATCCCAGGTTCAAATCTTGTGGAAGCCACAATGTCTGTTAACTAAACTTAGACAATTCATGTTGTCTCAAACCAATCTTCTAGTGAAAGAGGGGAGAGAATACTAGCCAACCTTACAGGGCTGTTGTAAATCATGGGTGGGAACTGGAACTCTGAGGCTTCTAGGAATGGCAGTTATCCCTTTTCACTTAGAGCATTTGCAAAGCAGCGGTTGCTTGGTTTGCAAGAGGAAGCTATGAGTCCATAGCAAAGATTACTGGGCAGTAGAGGCTACTATTACTGTAAAGGGTGGGCCTTTCTTGGGGGACAGCATAAGCTGGGGGGAGGGGAGACTACAGAAATGGCCTTGGGGCTCACTTGTTGTAAATGTTGCTGAGATTATGCCGTGGATCTAGAGACACACAGCAATGCTAATCCCAGCAAGCAGCTATCCACAGGAAATTAGGGTGATGTCGAAGTAGTCCTCTGGTGCCAGGAAAGAAGTCCAGAGGGAGTGGTATTTGTCAGCAGTAAATCCACCATTGTTAGTAGAGCCCCAGCTGGGGGCAAAGGTGGAAAGCCATTTTGCTTACCTAGGAGTCTGCAGGAATTTGCCCACCCACCCCCCCACCCCCTCTTTATTTCAGCTTGGCTTTGGCATATGATTTTGAAGAACTTTCTGTTCTCTGGGTTGGCTCTTTCTTGTCACTCCCATTTTTTCTCTGGTTACCTTTCCATCTACTTAGGCTTTGGAGACGTTGCTATTTTTTGAACTGCAACTTAATTCCCCAGCCAGTTTGGCCAATGACTTCCCCAAGCCGTGATCTCTCATTGACTGCCTTTTCCCTTGAAAAATGGGGAAAATTAAAATCATGGAACCACATTGGAAAAGAGGTTAAAGTCTCATGCCAAAATATGTGCACACCGGCTTGGGTGGCCCAAGTGACCACTCACTTTTGGGAATGGCTGTTTTCTGATCAAGAAAATATGTGACACCTTGGTGTGAGGATGCTGAGCTAACATCATATGGTGACAGCTAAGTTCATACAAAGGCACAGTTTGAACCAGGGGCTTCTTCATCTATAAGACAGTCTTCTAATCACTAGCATCTTTCAGCACTGCTTCCAACTTAGAGCTGACTTACATATGCCATGGGATGATATGATACAACAGACTGAACCACTTTGGACAACAGGGAGGTAGATGACATATTTGGAATGTTCCTCTACATTTAAAAACTCTGCAGGTTGCAGTTAGCATAGCGAGCAAAGAACCAGCCTAGAATGTTGCTCTCTGATGTGCTTATTTTCTACTTGCAGAGAGTGTTGTTGTTGTTTTACATTGGAGCATTTCAAATTAGCACATCCCATCTGTGATTTCCTAAATGGTACAGTCCATTCATAACCTCATCCTGCTGTACATGCAATCCAGTCTTTTCAAAGAATTTAGACCACAGTTGGGTAATGTAATTTCAGACCTCAAGCCAGCTCTGAACTCGGGAGTGCATTATAGGAATAGCTTGATGCTCATCTTTTACATTTATATATGTTTGACCATCAAATTGACAGATGATGCTGATAATGTAATCTGTATGCAATGCACTCCTCTGTGGTGCTCCTCCATTAAAAGGGTCAGATACCTCACTAATGGAGATACTAGCTTTTGAATGAGGCTAAATGGAGTGGGAAGAGAGGCTAGCCGATAAATTCCAATTAAAGATCTTGCATTTTTCATAAGAACACAGACGCATTCTGCATTGTGTTCACTTTGGTGAATGTATACTCCTTCAGAATGCAAAAACTCTGCTAGATCAAACCAGAGAGGAAGGGTCCTCTCATACTGTTATTACCCAACCCAACAACCAGTAGAGTTTTAA
>NC_056527.1:135708588-135729208 GCF_019175285.1 Sceloporus undulatus
AAGCTTCCTCTTGTATACTGTAACTCACACAGTTCCCCAAACCAACATGGGGCATTGGCCATGCTGACTGGTGGATTATGGGAGCTATAGACCAACGAAAAAGCCTGTTTTTGCAACGCTTTCTAGTTTGGATGCCCCCTGATTTTAGCTGGTTTTCTTTGCTAGAAAGGACATTCCAATGTGCCATTTCCTTACATAAAGAAAACTCTACAAAATGAGTGTGCATAAACCATATGTCAACAGCTTTCATTCAGTTGGAAGCCTGGAAGTGTGAGTGTTTTTCATTTTCTCCCTGCAGCTTGGAGGAACTCTTCCTGTGCCTTAACGACTATAAAACAGTGTCTTGTTCTCCAGTTTGTTGTCACTCTCTCAAGTTACTCCACATCACTGACAATAATCTCAAGGACTGGACGGAAATCCGAAAGTTGGGGGTCATGTTTCCATCGCTAGACACACTTGTTTTGGCTAATAACTACCTAACAACCATTGAGGACCCGGAAGATGCCTTGGCAAGGCTGTTCCCAAATTTGCGATCCATCAGTCTGCACAAGTCAGGTGAGATCCTGAAAGAAGCAGCTCTTCCTAAATCAGAATTCAAGTTGTGTTGTAAGTGGTTCTCCCTGCTCCGTCCCTGCTGCCAATACACAGGTGCACATAATCACACCTTGTTGTAGATAAGCTGCTGCTACTGTGATCTTGTTAACAAGGAAATGAGCATTTTGTTTATTTAATTATTTACCACCTTTGAGCTGTCTTTCAGAGATTTAAAGCCCTAATGTGTACAATATGATCAATAAAACAAGGCAAAATAATATAGATGTTAACATTATTCCTACAAAGATAGACACACACAGTTCTAAAACGAGCAGCACTAAAGAACCCCATAAAGCAGCTGTTAATTAAAGGGAACAAAATCATTTGTTTATTTTTGTATGTTTCCTTTCTCCTGAATGGATCTTAAAGGGACTCTCAACATGAATTAAAATAAAGTATGCAGATTAAAACATAATAATAAAAGTTTTAAAATAATATCCATTAAAGACCTGTCACCAAATAAAGTGTTGCTCATTTCCTTGTTAAAGTGGAAGGAGAACAGGGAGGGAACTAGTCCTGATTTCCTGTGTCAAAGAGTTCCACAACCAGAGAACAATGACTGAGAAGGTTCTCTTCTGTGTTCTGCTCAGATGAGAAAGCCCTCCCCTGAGGATCTTAAAACTCATGCAGGCTCATATTGGAAGGTTTATAGGTCCTATAGAGCTTTATAGGTCATAACTGACACATTGAATTGCAAATCCAAATTGGGAATTCATGTCTTTGGGTGGGGAAGGGGAATTGAAGAACAAGTAATGATAAAATTGCCTGAACCTTGTGGGGCTAGCAGACCTTGATAGGACCTTGTCTTGTGGTTCACCCACCCTCAGCTTAGTTAGAGGTAGAAAGTGATTCTGTATATTTCTGGGTGGGTGGCTCTGCACACCTCACAAACTCAATTTCTGATTTCTCAAGCACACTGTTGTGATTCTCTCATCTTTCTAAATCCTGCACCTTTTTTTCTTACCTAAACACTTCCTTTTCTTTTTTAAAAAAGCAGGTCTGCATTCCTGGGAAGACATTGACAAGCTCAATTCTTTCCCCAAGCTTGAGGAAGTGAGGTTGTTGGGCATTCCTCTCCTTCAGCCATACACCAATGAGGAGCGCAGGAAGCTGGTAATAGCAAGGTCTGAAGTTTATTTTTGCCTTTATACCTCTTGTCCATCCCCTCAAAATGTTCCCCCCATCCATGCTGCCCAGCAGATGTTAATGTGAACCTTCTGGTCCACACCAAATAGACTTTGTTTCTGTATGTTTCACAGAAGTAGGTTGTTCATCTCATCTGCCTCTTTCCTCCACTTCTTTTTTCTAAGGGATCTCAGGAGCTGTTTGACACTTGGATACTATCAGGGAGATCTCTTTACACAGTACCTACCTAGAAATGCAGAGGCGGTTGGTTGAACAGAACTGCAGCCAATTTTTTAAGGACACAATATTTTATGAAGCAATTCTGCAAGCCCAACCAGAAGAAGGGTGCTTGGAGAATTATAGAATACATTTATATTCAAATTATAATACATGGTTTTAAATCAAATGCTCCCTTCCTGGGAGCTGGTATAAAATCCCATTCCTTTGAGAGATATGTTGGGGTGTCTTGGGTTCTGGTGGGGGATGAAATCTCCTGAGAACACAAATCTCATTTTTGCTGATGACTTTTAAATTATGGATTTAGTTCCCCCATCCATGCTGCCCTTATTAAGATGTTAATAATTCCCCTTCTTTTGTACATGGCAGGTTACCATCTATCACTAAGCTGAATGGAAGTGTCATTGTGGAAGGGGAGCGAGAAGATGCTGAGAGGTTTTTCATTCGTTATTACATAGATTTTCCTCAAGAAGAAGCCCCTTTCAGGTGAGATCTTCTGAACCAAGAACTGGGGGATTGTTGAGTTTAAGACTATCCAGGAGACTGAACTGTAAACTGAGATGCCCCAAGTTCAAATCGCACCTCACCAGAAACTCACTATGTTGCCTTTGACTGGGGTAGGAAAATTGCCGCCATCCATATGTTTGGGGCAATAGTTTTTATAGCTCTTCTATTACCTTGTCTCTGTGGGGCTGATTGGACTTACGGAAACATCTGGAGATATTCTAACTACTATTGCCATTTGTAAACACTGAGGCTGTAGCTATACTGCAGAAATAATGCAAGTTTGACACCATTTTAACTGCCATGGCTCAGTGCTGTGGAATTCTGGGATTTGTAGTTTGTTGTGACACTCGACTTCTCTGACAGGAAGCTAAATAGCTCATAAAACTAAAAACCCCAGAATTCCATAACATTGAGCCACAACAGTTAAACTGTTATCAAGCTGCATTATTTCTGTAGTGCAGATGCAGCCTGAGCCTGACTTTGTTACAGGTGTTGCAGTATTTACAACAGGTTTGCAACAGCCTTATTATTTGAATGGGGCAATGCCAAATGTTGTTTATCTTATACATAGGACATCATCAATGTATAAAATTGGGGTCATACAGGGATTGTACGGGCAGTATAGGCAAGTTGCCTATCCCTACCAGCTTACAGATCTAAAACTACATAGGAAAAGAGGAAAGACCCAAGGAAAAAGAGGGTAGGCGATACTGTCCACAGTTACAACTGGAAATGGAGTTTAGAAAGATGAACCAAAGTGCAGTGAAAAAGGAGGTTTTTTTCATTGCAAATGCAGTGCAAAGTAGTTCATGTTCGTCTTTTTCTCACACAGACAAAATTGATAAACCCTTTGTCACTTCCTTGAGACTTTCCCCTGCAGAATATATGTTTTGATCCCTTATCAACGCACTGCTTCATAATATAAAGGTGGATATTTCTACCTCAACTACTGAAATAGATTAACCCATAGCAGGACAGTGCAGTCTGTGATAAGCTAGAGTAATGCATGTCCCAAACAGGGAATAAAAGAAGTCTCATACCAGGAAAGCTTTACTACATGAACGTTGAGAAGGAAATGAGTTTGCTTGGTCAGAAATGGCTTGAAGGCACACAGCAACAACAAGAAAATGTACAGCACCTCCTTTGTAAACATAACAGTTGGTTTCCTGTTATCTTAGTGATGAGATATGTGTGTTGGTCTCATGGCCTAAGAATTGTCAGCAAGGCATCCCGGTTCTGTTCTTGTTTTTAAAATGCCCCTGAACATTCCAGCCAGCTGGTTCTGCTTGTTCTGCTTAGGTTGTGTGTAAAAGGGTAGGGAAATTTGGATTCAACCTCCCATTGGTTCATGGCCTCTAAGCAATGCTGAGTGTCCCTCCCACCCTTCTCTCTTCAATGGCCCCTTTGTTCAAGTGCCCTCATCTGCGTGGGGTCTCTGACCGACTTGTGTACCCATTAAAGTCCCCCTTCCCTCCCACCTTCATGGAGCTTTTCAGAAATACCTTCAGAGCAGTTGCATATAGCTGAGATGGTGTCCCCAGAGACCAAAGTTCAGGTTCCACATCTTAGACCTTTTTAGCCCCTGCTTGATGTTCGATCTGTGAGAGGAGGGGAGAGGGATCCTTTCCTAACCCATTTCATTCTTTCATCTTCTCTTCCACCTGTAACAGAAACAAAGCTGCCCGCTCTTGCCTTGGATTATTTCAGAACCGTTTTCTTGTGTATTCAGTATCCAACCCATATCTCTGTCTGCACCTGTTACTATTTAAGGAATATCATGTTAAAACACAGTTAAGCAAAATATAATATTTGCACACAAATTGAAAAGCAGTTTAAAAGCAAATGGATAAACAAAATACAGTAGTCCCTGGGGAAAGCCCCTATCTCAGCAGCCACTCAAAAGGGTTTTTGGAAAAAATAAAATAATAAAAAAGATATTTTCCTGCTGGTTGAAGGAATAAACGGAGTGTGCCAATCCTATAATGGAATTTCACATGCAGAGAACATCTAGCAAGATGTCCCTCATCTGCAGTTCCACCAAATGTCCCCAAAAAATCATGAGCGAAAGGAAAAAATGAAGTGTTTTCAACATTTCTCTCATACTCATGAGGGCTGAAACTTTTTTAGGCCTGAAGCTGGCTTGAAATGCCTGTTCAGATTGTATGCTGTGCAGATGTGCTGTTTATACAGGGACGTGCTAAGCACATACAGAACAGGTTTAAAATGAAGGAAGCAAAATTCCCCATAGTCACCAGCTTTCTCAGTTCATAATCCCAAGCAGTGTGTCCAAAAAGGCAGCTCTTTCTGCAGTTTGGAGCCCAGCTGAAGAAACTACCTTTTGCTCGTCATAAAGTATCAGTTCTTCCACTTCATTTTGCTCTCGGCTTAATCTGTGCTCATTTCACCTGTACAGAAAGCATGTATGTGGGAGGTAAGAAAGAGAGAATAGTGCTGAGACCTCGTCAGTCAAGGTGTTGTTTCCAGACACCTAACATTGCAGCTTTTGTTAAGCTGTATGTGAGAAAGGCGGTTGCCTATTGCCAGAGACAACCTTGTCACTCATCCCGCCATTGAAACTCCAATTGCAGTATCTGAACAGGAAAAAAAAAACCCACCCTCTTTTTTTTTTTCTTTTTTTTTTCCCCCCCCCCCCCCCCCCGGACCCATGCTGTGTTTTGTCTGTGTGCTCCTGTGAAGTGTTTTGATGTCAGTGATTGGAGGTGTTGAAATGCACCCAGGGAGGCTCCTTGTCCTCATCATTTTCCTGCTACCAGCTCAAACCAATATTGGCAGTGATTCCATTTCTGAAAATACAGATCTTCCTGCCTCCTCCACTGCATAATTGTTCCCCAAGCAGGCTGATTTGTATCTTAATATGAGCTATGAGAGCTAGAGCTGGGGTGGGGTGGGGGCTGCCCTCAAGGACTCCACCTCATGATGAAGGCTGGTTTTGTCCAAGATGTTTAAAGCGTAGTGCCCTATGTCGGCTACCTCACCATCCCGGCAGACAGAGGCTCTGCTGTTGAGGGAACATTCCTACATTTCACAGGAGTCCCATGTGGGGCCTCCCACTCCGCAGTTGCCTGGCTCCATCCTTCCCTGACAGGAGCAGTGACACAGCAGCAATCACATTCAAGCCCCAAGTTCAGACCGGAGACAAAAGGAGCTTTCAGTCTCGGGCATCGCTGGGAGACTCTGAAATGTTACCTCCTCTCAGCCATTCTTTGTCTTTGTCTTTTCAATTACCTTGTACTTGGGGTTGACTTTTTGCCACTTTCCCAGCCCGGCAGAAGAGACTCTGTCCCCTAATTCTAAGTCAGAGAGATACTCAACCAATGCAGTGGGGAGAGCAAGAGGACAAATCCCAGGGACACAGAACAAAGAAACATCTCTGGGAAAATGGAAAAACTTGTTGAACAGGTTTGTGGCCATCCAGGCAAGGCACTGCTCTACTCTCCCACCTTGACCCCACAATTCCGGCATCCCTTATCATCTCTGCTCATGAATGCCACACATGGATCTGTGATACAGAACGAATCTTAAAGCCGTGTGCCCTGGGCACAATTTGCACACAAGCAGAACGTGAGCAGAAGTAATGTTGTTGTTGTTAATAGCCATTAAGCCAACTTCATCTTTTGCTGACTCTATGAATGAGAGTCTTCCAGCTCTCTCATCAAACACTCTGTTCAGGTGTTGCAGACTCAGGGCTATGGCTACCTTGATTGAGGCCATCCAGTTGTAATGCAGTCTTCCCCTTTTTTTACTACCATGTTGTTGTGTGCCTTCAAGTATTTTCCAACTAATGATAACCTTAGGGTCAAACCTGTCACAGGATTTCTTCAGCAAGCCTTGTTTAGTGAGAGGTTACCTTAGCCTTCCTCTGAAGTGGAGAGGGTGTGACTTGCCCAAAGTCACCTAGTGAGTTTCCATGGCTTGAACCCCAGTCTCCAGAGTCTTAGTCTATGCTCGCTTCTACCTTAGAAGGCATTATTTTTTTAAATGAGTTGTGTTTTCACATGATATGTCCAGAATATGACAGTCTCAACTTAGTCATCTTAGCTTCAAGGGAGCTAAAGTTCGATTTGCTCTTAGACCCATTTGTCTTTTTGGCAGCCCATGTTATCCATAGAACTGTCCTCCAGCTCCACATTTCAAATGAGCTTATAGTCTTTCTATCAGTTTTCTTCCCTGTCCAGCTTTTATAGCCATACACAGAAATCAGCAATACTGCAGCATGGACTTCAAATTTTGGGGGGGAAAATCATTTTATAAAACAAAGGATGGAAGGCCAGATACTGATACCTCTGCAGCTTCAGACTGGCTCTCTGTTTGAAGGACAACACAGTAAAGCACATTTGGTCACTGTTTGCTGCTAGCAGAGGGAGGGAGGGAGGGAGCCACTTTTCATTTAACATCCGTTCAGTAGCAGCCAGTGGAGCTAGGGGTGGGTGTGTATTGCATGGTAAATTGAAGCTACCTTATTTGACTGCTGTGGTAGTAATGAGGATGTTGAATTTCAGTAGCATCACTACTGAAAAATGCACATCTCATCACTTGACTCATCATGAATTTTTATCTCTTACCCCATAGGGCAGGTCCAGCAATAACTAGTTAGTGGCCTTTAGGGGCCTTGGTGCCAAAGGAACCCCAAACAAATCAAAATATAAATAATTTCAATGCATTTATTTAAAAGAGTTTTAATAAACAGTTGCAGTTCTGTATCTATCTTTTTCTCTCCCCCCCCCCAACTTTCCCAGGTATCATAAACTAGTGACAAAATACGGGAAGCTGGAAAAGCTAGCCGTTGTTGACCTACGGCCCCAGAGCAGCGCGAAAGTTGAAGTTCACTTCAAAGACCAGGTGGAGGAGATGACCATCCGCCTGGATCAGACGGTAGCAGAATTAAAGAAACAACTGAAAGGGCTGGTCCAGTTGCCAACCAGCAGCATGCTAGTCACCCACTTGGACCATGAAGCTCCCTTTGGTCCTGAAGAAATGAAGTACAACTCGCGGGCGCTGCATTCTTACGGCATTCGGGATGGAGATAAAATCTATGTGGACTCAAAGGCCAAATAGCCCTCCCCTTCCCCCAAGCTTCAGGTGGTGCATGACCACACACTCCACCCCGTGCACGCAATTGAGGACTTTTCTGCAGAGGAGGAAGGGAAGGGTGGGGATTTTGTTTTGGTTTGCCCAGTTGAGGGTTGGTTTTATGTACATCCCAGGTAATTTCTCTAGCCCAGGTTTTTAGCAGGCCCAGATCAGTGAGACTTAGCATCATGATCCAGCCCAGATGGTGATGGTTTTAAGAGGAGGTGACCAACTTCAACCGTGTGTGCGGCTTTTTCTTTGGTTTCTCCGCTGTACTTATGAACTTAGCACAAAAGGTTTGCTTCAAAGCCCAGAGGGTTATTAATTCTCACCCAGTCACAGAGTTGGACCCTTCAGAACATACATTTAGGTACACGGTTAAACAAAGAAGATTTTACAGGGCTCATGTTGACTCGGGGTGGACTCAGATTTCAGATGGCCGCATTGCCATCTATTCACCTGGGTGGCCTGCCATCTCTTTGTTACCCAAGATCAGTTTGGAAAGCGGGGTGGGGGGTGGGGGACCTGTGAGTTGTGTTCTACAAGACGTATGTCTGTGGAATATCCAGTGCCCTTCTGTAAGCAAGCTAAAGACAATTTAAAAAAAAAATCTGATAAGAGACACACACGTGTATTAGCACACTGCAGCTTCTAAAGCACAGTAACCAGGAGACGTTGCTAAACGATGATCACTTGGATAAACTTTTTGGCTGGCTTGCTTGCTCTCTAAAATCAAGTGGGGGCCAGCTGGGCACAGAAAACACCAAGCATTAAATGGAAGCACTTTTCATTATGGGTCAGTGCACCAGCCGCAATGCAGTATGTTAACTGTTTTAGGAAGGTTCGCTCCCCATTTGGTTGAAATATCCCTCAAGTCCGAAACAGCTGGTATGATTCTTCTCATCTGGTTGTTGGCTGAAGGATCTCCAAAACCTTTATGTTTTGTGTGTGTGTGTGTGCTCTAATAGTATTAATTTTGTATTTTTCTCCTCCCTTCCTCCTCCCAGAAGCTGTGCCCCTCTCCCTCCTCCCATTTTCAGTGTTATCCTTACAGTAAATGTGTGAGTTGGGGTTGATTTTGAAGTAAGGATTGGCATGAGGGCACCCAGGGAGTTGAGCTGAGTTTGAATAAGATTTTCTGTAGTTGCAGGACTACACTAACTGCACTAGGGCAGAAACCAAAGTTGGGAGTCCAAATGTTTGATCATACTTAGCACTTTTCAACGCCAGTATAGAAGTGGCTGGGCCTTTTGAGGAGGGTGTCAGCAAGTCACTGTGTTGAGCTTGCCTTCTTCCCATCCAAAGATGTGTCTAAAACTGCAGCAAGATGGGCTTCTCTTGCACCCCACTGAAAGCAAATCTCCAGTGGTTGGGGAAAAGAATGTGCTTCAGTTGTTTCTTTAAAATAATTGGGGAGCTGTCATTAAGGGTATGTCACATACTGTCCACTGTAGACAACCTTTCCACATACTTTTCCTCCCCATGCTGTTTAATGTGGCTATGTTCTAGGAAATCATTTGTTTTCTTTTTTAAAAAAATACATTACTTTGTTAAGTCAGGTGGGGATTTTTCTAAGCAGCAACCTCCTTTGCTTATCTGTCAGCTTGACTAATTGAAAACTGGAAAATCGCTCTGTTTTTACACACGTCCATTTTGAAAAAAGGGGCCAGGAGTGGAGATCTTCCGTCATTCACCCCAGGCAGTGTTGCTGGGCTCTTGTTACTTATGAACTTTTGACTTTAGTTACTTAGCTTCCTTGCCCCAACATGCAGGGTTTCCTTCCCATGATGCATCTTTACTCTCTTGGGGGTTCTTTATTCATATATACCCAAGAGCTTGTGTAATTCTCTTCCTACAGCTAACATCTGCAGCGTGGGAAAGCAAAACAATAATCTTGTTGGGGTTTTTTAATAATGGTAGAGGAGGAGACGTTCTTTTGAGACAAATCAAAAGTTCTTCTCTGTCCCGTTGGATAGCAAAATGCCTCTTTATGACCTGGCAGTGGAGCTCCAAAGCAGCGCTTCAATGTACAACGGTGTGTGTATATGTGTGTGTGTGTATATATATATTTACACATAGCAGGAAATGGTCATGTTAATAAGATATTTTATTATAAAGCAAAGTTTTATTGAAAGATAGGGTTATGTAATAATAGTATGCTATTATTTTATCCCTGGACGTACTGTACAAAGTACAGGAGTCCTGCGGTCTGGGTCAGAGGACTGGTTTAGGCGTGAAGGAATGGCCCATCTGGTTGTATAGAACCATATTTCTCACCCATCTCCCTACTCCAATATTTATAGCATAACACATTAAAAGAGGTATTGTAACTACCTGCCAGCTGTGTTCAGTGCAGAAGTGTTGGCATTTTAGAAGGAACTATCCCATATATTAAAATTCTTTGAAGGGATTCCATTGACAATTCATGTGTCTGTGAGTGTCTCTGCACTCAAAATAGAAAGGGTATTATCAAAATTATGTGTGCAAATCCCAGGGCTTTTTGATCTCTACACTTCAGTTTTAAAAACTGGAAACGTGTGGCTTGTTTCTAGCCATGTTACACTTTAGCAACAAAAGCAATTGGGCCTTGATACACCTTAAAGACCAAATATTTCATGGGTGGTGGTTCATTTCATCAGGTCTGGTGGAAGTGGACAGTATCCACAAAAGCTTATGCTATAATAAAATGTGTTGAGATCTTTTAAGGTGTCATAAGGTGTTGCTTTTGCCCATACGCTGACCTGTTTGGAATTTTTTCTTTCTTTCATAAGAGGACAAACCTGTTGGGATTTGGAAGATGCACGGGATTAAGGGATCTGAGGAAGTAGGCTCAAGTCTACGAAAGGTCATTCTACCAAATTCTATCTTTCATTTAGTCTCAAAAGTGTTGCAAAATTCCCTTTGCATAGGAGATTAATGGTTTAACCAGTTAGGTTGTTGCAAGGAAAACCTGTGAGCAAAGAAGCATGCTGCTTTATGTAAAAGGCACACACATCCTGTCTAGATGTGTTATGTGTTTGACTTGATTCACATACTAAAAGCACCTCATTGACACCATTGTCCAGCTGCTTACATCCTGCATATAGCACTCAATGAACATATACTTAATTTTTAAAAAATCTGTTACACGCCTTGCCATGCTGTGGAATTGAACAAGATGTGCCAATGTCACATTGGGATCTTAGTTCAGTTCTATAGCAACTTGTTGTATAGTTGTATCTTCTTTAAAAGATGTATACACAGAGCTTGCCCTTCATCTGGTAGGACCTGACTGAAAACCTGGATGTGCAAAGTGGCTTCCATGCAGTGCCAATAATTGTTGGCTCTAAATTACATCAGATGATTTTGGGACAGTAGGGACCAAGCGGGAAAGATAAGCATTTTGCCCTTTTGTTCATCATTGCTTGCACCTCTGTTCATGAATTCACCATAAGATAATTCTTAATCTTGTTCACACTTAACAATGTTGGCGGGCAAAACATTGCTAGTTCTTACTGCCTGACCCATCGATAACATCCTTGGTTGTGTCCACTAAGCTGGGTAATATGAGCTGCCATAATGACTTGCTCCATGGCTGCAAAGTGAATCATAGTATCTCACTTCCTGCAAAGCAATTGGAGCATTAAGTAATCCTTCCCTGTTCTTTTAAAATCATAGCTTTCAATTCTAAGAAGCCACGCCTCTAGTTCTTATTGGGGTTCTCTGCTTGCATAAAAGTCTGTGCCATAAAGTGTGGGACTATGATGTTTTGTTTTGTGGGTGGGAATGTTCAAGTCAATGGAAAAAAGCAGGATGCTTTTCCTATCTCAAATGCCCTTTTGCTTTCTAGAGGATGCCAACCTACGGTTGTTGGCACTTAATTGGACATAGCTGGGTGATAGCAGAATATATTTGTGTCTATAACCAGGTTGGCCCATGCGATTTAATTCAGATAATTAGATAATATATGTAGCACTTTGTGGGCCCATACTGAACATGTGGGGTCTGGATGTGTTCTTCCCCCACTTCCTAAGAACTCAGGAATGATCATCTCGGTACTAAGCCATAGGAAAAGGCTATTGGCCTGTACTTGACTCCAGCAGTTGTATGGGTTAAGAAAGGCTTGGTTTACAATACTGGTGCAGGGTTGAGAAGCCAAGTTCTGTGCATGCTAGACCCAAATTTAGCATTCAGAATAAATTATGCAAATTGTGGAACCTGCATCAAATTTTGCCTTCATTATTAAATTGGGGAAGAACTTTTGGGTATTCCTCAGCCCCATCATGGCTCACTAGCGAATCACATTTATGGTGTCCACGATGGTACGTATATAATATTGGCTTCAGTTTGAGATCATTTCATCTCTGGACTGCACCCCCTATTTTCATGATATAAAATGCTTTAAGACTTCAGCCTAAAGCCCTGTGTAGTAGTCAAGACCTGAAGAGAAACTATGCACAGCCCCACAAAATAGCCCTCAAATTTGTAATGGCTGGCTGTACAATAAGTTCTGGAGAGAGTTGCCCTTTCTCCCTCTCTTGCACTTAAGGTTTTAAAAGAGTATGTTCCTTTACAGCTTTCAGAGGAATGGCCACTGCTTCTAGCTGTGCATTGCTTGTTGCAAGTATTGCCCAGATTTTGCCCAGATGCTTGAACAATGGTCTGGAAAGAATACCTGTCATACTCAATAAGGTTCTCTTCTATATACTGTATATAGGACTGCATTGTTTGTCTACGTTATCCATATGAAAGGATGGCAAGAGCATGGAATGATGTAGATAGGACTGGAGCTATAATAGGACTGGTCTCAAAGCTGGTGTATGGTGAGCGGCTTGCAAGAGTCTCCTGGCTACTGCTGCTCATCGTTGCTGGTTTTCTTTCTTTCCCTCTTTGCTTTCTGGTTCAGATGAGCAAAGTCCTTTGGATGGGAATAGTGCAGGAGAAGAGGAGATGCTAGGGACCGTGCATTTTTTGATAATATCTCTGCCCCTCAAATGGGACACATGGACAGTAAGGAGAAGACAGAGAAAATATACATGCACACAGACTGACAAGAGCTACATCTGCACTGCAGAAATACAGTGGGGCTGTGGTATCTGCTGGGGTTTGGTTCCAGGACCCCCCATGAATACCAACATTCATGGATGCTCAAGTCCTATTAAATACAATGGCATAGTAAAATTATGTCCCCTTCCCTAAAAGCAAAATCAAGATTCGCTTTTTGGGGATTTATATAGTTTCAAGCCATGGATGCTTGAGTCTGTGGATTTTAAAAACCATGGATAGAAAGGGCCAACTGTAATGTAGTTTCACACCACTAACTGACATGGCTCAATGCTGTGGAGTCCTGGGATTTGCAGTCTGCAGAACACTGGCATAAAAGGCTAAATATCTCACACAACTATGAATCAGGGAATTCCACAGCATTGAGCCATGGCAGTTAAAGTGTTGTTGAACTGTCTTATTTCTGCAGTGCAGATTAGCCCAAGATAAGCCTGAGAGCCACTAAAAACATGGACCTGGTGCTGTCAGTACTCCTTTATTTCACTTTTCAGTCCATTATCTGGTCAATCTATTATCTTGTGGCTTGTTGGCTTCAAAGGACAACACACATCAAGGTAGTGAAATCTGGTTGTCAGTGGTGCCCTGCAGGAATCATTTATCCAGGGTACATGGGGAGCAACAATTTTGCAACACGCACATCCTTTTCAGAAGGGATGGAATTGATTGAGGAATATTTAGTTAAGTGAGGGTGGGCTACACTCCTAGGATGAGTGCCGAACGTAATGCTATAAAATATTTGGAGATGTGATGGTTGCTTCTCATTTGGCATCCCTTGGAGAATACATACGCACAACTGTAAGCACAAAGTGTAGCAGTTTCAGCAAATGAAAATGTTTTCTAACTGATCAAATACACCGAAGGTCATCACTTAACAATTGTGGCAACTGGGACTTTTTGGAACACACAGCGGGGAAGTGATGGATTAATGCAGACAGGGCAGAGAAGCAGGTCTAATTTTCTCCGCAACATCTATTGAGCCCAGATAAATTCTAGTGGCATCCTTCAGCTGTCTTGCAGTGTCACTGTTGGTGCTCCTCTGGACGCAAATTCATACCACTGGTGTTGCTTTGGGATCCGCCATTACTAACCTGGGCAGTGCTGAAAATCTGAATGGCATTTAATGGAGTGGTACAGTGGTGTGGCTGAACTGCACCTTCTCATATTCCTCACTACTGGTGGGGCTGCTGGGTGTTGGAGTTCAGTACCTGGAGGGCAGTACAATTCCCACGCCTACTTTAGAGCCATTTCAGACTTTGCTTTCAGATGCTAGCCATGAGCGTACATTGACTGAATGGGTCATTGGGTTGTGTGTTGCAAGCTTGGAGTTTCACTGTATTTGGCTATATTGAGATACTACAAGCTTCTAGTTCCGGGGTCTAGATGGTGTAGCATAGTGGTTTGAGCATAGTACCACGACTCTGGAGACCAGGGTTCGATTTCTGGCTCACAACAACAAAGCTCAATAAGGTGATCAAAATAACCAGAAAGTTCTATTTGGAGCATTCATTGGCAGCATAGATGACACCAGTTGAACACTCAGCCTCAGAAAACTCCATGAAGGGTTGGCTTTAGAGTCATCCTAAGTTGGAAATGACTTGAAGTCACACAACAAGTGCTTCAGCACAGTTTAGAAAAATGCCTTTTTGGACTCCAATTCCCAAAACCCCCAGCTAGCACAGCTTCTGGTCACACTGGCTGAGGAATTATGAGAACGGTGGTGCAAAGAAAGGATTCCCCTCGCTCCATATGCAAAATGCCTAACCACAAATAAGGCAGCATGGGTCTGGCAAATTCACCAAAGTCATCTCTGTTAGAGATCTCAAACTCTTTGCAAGAAAGTAATGGAGGGAGGGAGATATTTCTGGTTCCTCCCCATTCTGAATTGCTAAAGTCCTATTTTTTTAAAAAAGAAGGTGGCACTCATTGTGTCTTCAAAGAGCAGGACAAACTGGAAAGAGGACAACAACTGTGGCTGCCAACATCTCAGCCCACCAGTGTCGCTCTGCCTTTAACACTAATTTAACCTCTCCAGACTTCCTCAAAGACTTGTGCTTGCCACTGCGCTGTGAAAAACTACAGAACTGTGCAGCCCCAACAGGAGAAAAAGCTTGGCTGGTTTGTGCCCTGATCAGTTGGTGACTCTTAAACTCCTTAAGGGATCCATCCCGAAACAACCCTTTCTGCATCCCTGCATTTTTATTACTATTTTTTCCACAGTAGGTTTAAGGGAACAAAAGGCAGGCTATAAATTTGGCAAATGGCAACCCTATGCAGATGCCTGGACTTTTATTTCAACACTACGCAAACCAAAAGCAAATTCCCATCGCTTCCAGAGGGCCTCTCTGATGTGTGCATGTGTTTAATTCCTATGCTGTTTAATGCTAATTCTGTAATACTATATAGACCGTCCCTGAGTAGCACAAAGAAGAGAGGGGTGATTTCCACCCCACCTTTTGTAGCTTCCCCCCCTTAGTGAAAAGTGACTCTGACCAAAACAGCCACATACCTAGTCCCTTGTAGCATTGACATTTCCCTCCTGGATCTACTGGAAAGTTTAACTTTTCTGAAAGAGAGAGAAAGAGATGGATCCAGGTTCAGAGCCTTACTTCTTTTTTTGGATATGCGCTTTTGATCAGCCAACTTGCCCTTAAACATTAGAAAGGGGGGAAAATTGGATTATTTTTAATTGAAACGCAACACTGTCAGAGGGGGAAACAAATCAGTTTGGTTTTTCACTTGAGAGACTAACCAGATTTTTGTGGAACATCAACCATTATTTGGCTAAAGGCTATTGGCATGGGTCCTTCGTTGCTATAATTCTGCCCCAGGGTTTATCAAAGGGTTGGTTTTAAATTTCAGATAAGCGCTTGCTCTGCATTGCCACAAACCAGGTTGGTGATTTCTTTTTCCATATATTTGTAGATTTTTCTCTTTTGAAGCAACTTTCTCTCTCTCTCTTTCTTTTACTCCTTTCTTTCTTTCTTAGACCGCCTTGTTGCTCTTCTTTTGAGCGTACCCTTTGGGAGGTTGGCATTTCGATGATGGTAGAATGGCTGACTAGAGGTATCTTTACCTTTCTCTTTGTCTGATATGCAGGAGCCCAGGGGAAAAAAAGTTTGAGGAGCTGGAATTGATCTGATCAAGGCAAAAATATGATCAGTATAATGAGGATTCTGAATTTACTTGAGAGTTGAATAGCATGTCACTTTTGCGATTGTCAGTCTCAGCTCCCGGTTATATATAGATAAATGCTGAAATTTCAGCGCAATATCTTGTACACCTATCACGCGCATATGAAACACGCATAGCATGTTTCTATAAATAATTGGGTGTCTCTCCTTTATAGTGTACAGTTTTACATTTTATGATTAGATATATCTCTTTTACTCCTAACATTTGGAGAAAATGAGATTGGCACATGCCTAAAGAAATTTTAATAGGTATGAATTTGAAGGGAATGTTAAACAAGGCTACGTTTAAAAGTCTGTAGTTAAAGGATTTCGGCAAGCATGATTGATGGCCGTATACTGCAGGGAAAAGTTCGGCAAATGTCTGAATCGTCTTATTCTCAGAAGGCACAAATCCAATGTTAATGATGACCGCAGTTGTGTGGACATCCCATCCAACTCTCCATACACTGTGTGTTTTTGTGAGTATAGATTATGTGTGTTGGAATTCCTGCTAAAATCAATGAAAAGCACCCAAGAGCTTGGAAGCTGGCACTTTTCTTATCACAGTTTGGTTGGTTCTAATTAATGCATTACTTGTCTATGGATTTTAGGGTTTCCCCCCCCTTCTTCTTCTTCTTTGTACAGCTGGGATTTAAATTAATCATAATGACATATCACTTCATTTCTTTCGCTCAGTCATGATATGCTCGGTTCCTATTAATATTTACTCAGTTGTAAAGCCAACTGCATTCACAGTAGGCCTAACATGCCTAGGACTGCAGATGTAACTGTAAACTGAGTTTGCTGGATCTTGCCCAGGGTTCTGCAGACATCTAGATGGAGACACATCTTGAACTGTACCATCCTAGCATAGGCATGTGTGTATATTCCTCTTTATATTAAGCATTACTGCCTCTCAGAGGAATCTTCAAACCCTCTGAGTGAAAGTCTACTTTGCGCTGGGAACACAACAGAAGACTTCATATGAATTTTATTCTATCTGTAGTCCCATCCCATTGCCTTAGGTACTACTCATAGGGCTCCTATCAATAAAGGGTCAGTTACTGCTGTTGATGGTGAGTACAAACCATGTTCTTGCCATCAAACTAAATGAAGAGAAGTTTATTAATACGGCCATCAATGCTCATTAAAATGATTAATTAATAGGAGCACTGAGTGATATGTTCACAAGCGCCTCCCAATTTAAAGATATAGATGTGTTAGTCTGTAGAATCACTATGTAGAGAGGTCTTGTAGCACCTTGGAGACTAACTGATGCATCTGAGGAAGTAGACTGATGTCTACGAAAGCTCATGCTGCCAACTTCTTTCTTTCAGTTACTCTCAAAGGTGCTGCAAGATCTCTCTACATAGTGATTCTCCTTATTTAGTTTGATGCCCTCCAGTGGATTGTAGGACAAAAACTTCAGCCCCCAG
Organism: Sceloporus undulatus; assembly: GCF_019175285.1. Taxonomy (NCBI): domain Eukaryota; kingdom Metazoa; phylum Chordata; class Lepidosauria; order Squamata; family Phrynosomatidae; genus Sceloporus; species Sceloporus undulatus. The sequence goes on from NC_056527.1 coordinate 135,725,792, forward strand.
TTTCCATAATAATAATAATGATGATGATGATGATGATGATGATGATGATGATGATGATGATGAATTGGTACTGAAACGGTGAGTGCTTTACCTTGAAAACTATTTTGTACTGGATTAATAATGTATCACAGATTTCACTGGGCAAGGAAGGAATTTAAATGCCCTCCTGGGAGTGATGTATTATTGATGTAACATCTCTTTTTATCCCCCTCTTCGTCCCGTTCCCCATGTCTGCACCAAACTCTTTCTAAAATTGATGTCTGCGTAATGCAAAAGACGGGCAGCTGTGTCAATGTTTGTACTCCCAGCCTTGCCAGTCAGGGAATTTTTAAGTGATCCTCACCTCCCCAGCTGATACAGGGGAAAAAAGAAGAGACCGAGAAGGAGGAAACAAAAGGATTAGTTAAAGCAATGTATTAATAAAGTCTTCCAGTGATGAGAGCTCTCCACGGTGGATAACTGCCTCTCGGTTTCTGATATACAAAGAGAAGTGGTTCCACCAAAAGCATTGTAGCAAGGAGATCCTGAAAGAGTTGTTTGGGGTGATTAGGAGATTGAGTGTTTCCTCTGGGCTGATTCTGTCTTAAACCCTATTAATACTATCATTGGAAATGTTTATTAAACTCCTGCCTCCATCGCAAGAGCGTGTTCTCCCTTTACGCCAACAACACCAGCCAGACAATTGAAATTTCATTATTTTCCCAACCAAAAAAGGTCCCATTCATTGCTATCCCATTAAGAGGCTTTGTCCACGCATATGAAGATGTTTAAATCCCCAAATTTCTAATAATCTGGACTAACTGCAATGTGCAGAGACATAGTCTTTCGTCTAGGAGATCTGGTTCCTCATAGATTGTCTCCGTTGGTTACACTTCTCCTTTATTTTAATTCTAGGATGAATTATCAATCATTCTTTAGAAGCTGGGTGGCCTTTTTCTTCATAATTGTACGACAAAAAGGTTAGTATTTCAGCTTTTCAGAGGCCTGATACTGATACTGTCTATGCACCTAATAGGGATCTGCTCCATTCAGAGATATGCTACGTAAGGATGAAGTATGCCTAGGTAATGGCTTCTCATTTTTAAAACACATTTTTCTCAAGTGCATCCCACTGGCTGCAGCCAAAATTATTTCCAAGTAAAAGAACCGTACCTTGGATTGCAAACTAGTACCTTAATCCTTAAATGAGGATGGGGAGCATGTGGCCCTTTCAGTTGTTTGGATTGCAGCTTCCATCATCTCTTAGCATTGTATGTTCTGGCTAAGACGGATAAGAGCTGCCAACCATCAATATCTAGCTGTTGCCACATATGAAAGCCGGGACATGTTGTGGACAAGTGTGGCCAAGATGGCAAAAATCATTCAGGAAGACCACACAAGCTGGGAGAAGCTGCAGCAGTTTGCTTTTGCCTGAGTCAACAGGGAAGGGAAAGCTTCTGCCTTTTGCTCTTCTCTTCCTCCTTGACGAATTGGGTGCAAACTATTTTTGAGTTTGCATTCTGTTGGCAGCATTTGAAGAAAGCTGATAATAGAGGAAAGTGGAAAGAGGAGAGGGAATCATTTTGAAAGCCGCTGGAAAAGCAGGACAGCAGAGGATTAGTCAAGACTGTCCCTGCCAAATAGGGACAGTTGGAGGGCATGTTCTTGGCAACTGGTAAATTGATACTGGGGAATATGTGTGCATGAAGCCATATGTCAAGGAAGTGCCAATGACATGGGTCTTCCTATTTAATCCCCAGTCAGAGGTGAAAGGGGAAATCTCATGGTTCTGGAATACTCATAGCCTCCTCTAGCTATATGGGATCACTCCACCTGGAAGCTCTTCCCAGACTGCCATGGTGCATAGAAAAGGCACCTTATTTAGGCTGTGCCTGCTTAAATCCATGGAGTACTTTCTTACTAGAAGCCAGAATGCCATAGTGGTTTGAGTGTTGGACTGTGACTCTGGAGACCAGAATTCAAAGATATAGCCATGTTAGTCTATAAAATCAGTATGTGGAAAGATTTTGTAGCACCTTTGAGCTCTTGCAGCACTGTGTGAGCTTTTGTAGACTTAAGTCTACTTCCTCTACCAAATGCATCTGAAGAAGTAGACTTAAGTCTATGAAAGCTCATGCTGCCTACTTCTGTTGTTCAATTACAAGGTCTTTCTACATTCTGGAGACCAGGGTTTGATTTCCTGCTCAGCCATAAAACCCATTGGGTGACCCTGGGCAAGTCACATGCGCTCAGCCCCAGGGGAAGGCAATGGCAAACCACCTTTGAACAAGTCTTGCCAGGAAAACCCCATGAAAGGTCAATGACTCGAAGACACACAACACACTCTTGCTTAGTAGATAGTAGGTGTAACTGCAGCAAATGGTAGATGCCTGTTGCTTCCAACAAAACCATCTGGGTAACTAATTCATCATAACCTCCCATAAGATCCCACTTGGCAATCTGTCTATTGAAGCTCTTGACCTGTCCTTCCTTTGTTTTAAAAAAGAGGGAAAGCCCAGGCCCTGGGGTTGAATCTGTCCCCATGGGCTTCCCTAGATAGCTATACTCCCTTCCACAAGTTAAGATACTTTGGTGGTTTCCTAGTTTTATGCAGATTTCCCCCTTCCCCATTCTCTTATAAGGATAAAGCACATTTTCCAAGGCTTAGGGTGCATCTACACTGTAGGAATAATGCAGTTTGACACTACTTTAAGTGCTGTAGCTCCATCCAATGGAATCCTGGCATCTGCAGTTTTACTAGGTCTTTAGCCTTCTGTGCCACAGAGTGCAAATTTTGCCTCACAAAACTACAAATCCCAGGATGAGGATGAAGCCATGGCAGTTAAAGGGATGTCAAACTGCATTATTTCTATAGTGCAGATGCACCCATTGTTAGTAGTAGTAAGAAAATTTTACCTTTCATGCATTCTACCAATGTAACCATAACAGCTTTTCAGAAATTGACTTCAGTCCTCAGACTAGGATTCTAGAGACCAAGATTCAAATCCCTGATTGGTTATGGAAGCCCACTGTGTGACCTTCAGCAAGTCACACTCTCTCAGCCTCAGAGGGAGGCAAAGGCAAACCCCCACTGAACAAATCTTGCCAAGAAAACCCTGTGATAGGCTTGCCTTACAGTAGACATAAGATGAACCAGCTTGAAGGCACACAACAACAACCTCCAGCCAAAATAAAGTGTGTTATAAGACTGGATTTACTCAGCGGTGGCACAAATGATCAAACATTTTGGGGATTCGTTCATTTGCATCTATTTACTCGCTATTTCTCTCAGGTAGATGCATTTTATTGTTGGATACTGTTGAGGCTTGGAGTATTTTGTTTTTGCTTTTTAAAAGAGTTTTCTGGACTTGGACAGGATCAAAGCATATGATAATAAATTTCTCTGTAAATTCTGAATGGTTTGGCAACAAACAATGG
>NC_056527.1:135737085-135814366 GCF_019175285.1 Sceloporus undulatus
TTGACAAGGCCGCATGATTCAATTTGCCTTAGGACACAGGAGTTCTTGTCGGATTTGTGGCTGTTTTGGTAAAAAGCTGTATTTACAGTAATGTATGTTTTTAGGCCTGGCTTTGGGGTATCTGTACAGCTATATATGTGTGTGTGTGTAATATATATATATATATCTATATATATATTATATATTCATATATTAGCAGCACTGGGTTTTGCTCCGTGTTTTGTTTTTTTACCATGCATCACCAGAATCATCATGATCCATTAGACATTTTACTACTAAATATCCTGCTTTTCCCTAAGGATGGGAATCAAGACAATTGTTAGAATAAGAAAAAAAAATAAGTAAATTTGCAAACGACATTTAATCACCTTATCTGTTTATTTTAGCCCCCCCCCCCAGCCTGGAATCACAAACAGTTTACAGAAAGTTGAAAGATGTAGATAAAGGTTCACGTCATTAAAGCATGCCAAAGTTAAAGTATAGTTAAACGGTGGCTGCCACACCAACTACACTGCCCAGAATTCCATACCAGGAGCCAAGGCAGTGAAACTGCGGGTCAAACCAGTTATTTCTGCAGTGTGATGGACTCAAAACATACAAATGTCTTATTAGGACCCTTCAAAACCTGATTTCCTCTGGAACTCTTTTGGGGGAAGCACCAAAGGGAACACCATCACCCTTCCCATCCAAACCAGCCACATGGAGAGAGCAGACATGGTGGTATTTATTTTAGATAACCCCTGGGATGGATGAAGCTCTTATCTTTCACTTCTCTATTCAGAGGAAGGAATGGTTCCTATTTGATGTGCTTGATCCATGGATAGTTGGACCCAAGTTTTTTGGTTCAATCGTTGACTGGAATTCCTTAGACTGATACATGAATTATTAGTAAGTCCACTTATGAAGCCCAAGTCCCAACGGATTCCAGCCATGGCATTCAAGATGGGGGGAGCTGGATGGTCTGGTTGTGTACTGACTTGATGTTGTCGGTCCTGAATAATATATATGTCCAATTACAGCTCAGCACTGCTGATTTTGTTCTCCTTCTGGCAGAATACACCAAAACTCCCAAAGTTAGATGACGGCAGTTCTCCGGAGATCAAGTTGTCCTTCCCGTTCATCTTCTTGGAATCCCATACAGGACCTTTTTGTAAGTAAAGGACTGAGTCCTGCGTGTTGGTCCAATTTACTCATTTTCTGGCCATTCAACCATCTGCATTTAAACACAAGCCCTTATCATGAGTGTGGAAATGGGGGTCTTCTGCAGCTGGGCGATTCGAATTCGCGTTATTTCGCACAATACCATCATACCAGCATTCGATGGCCCCAATCCACACTCACGTGATGAGCGAGCTGCGAACTGAATGCGTACTGGCTCCTCTTTTTGGAGCGTGTTGGCCAGTGCGCTGTGATAAGGGGATGGCGATATCCTGGATTGGGGCTCTGTTCGATCTCAGTTGGAATGGGTCTGGGTGGACTACCCAGTCCTGATTCCATCGCAGACCCCCAGATTCCAACTTTACTTCCGGTGGGGGTCTTTCCTCTTTGCCGGTTTCCCGGGAAGCGGGGGGCGGTTCCAGGCGGCCTCCTCCTCCTCCTCCGGCTGAGAGGCATCCCTGGCTGCATCCCCAGGCAGGGGAAGAGGCGCGGGGGGGCACGGGAGAATCGCGGTTCCAGCAGCTCCTTCCTCCTCCTCCCAGCTTGGGAGCCAGCCTGGCTGCTCGCGGCCCGCCTGTTCCCTGCCTGGATGCAGCCCAGGCTGGATCCCCAAGCGGGAGGAGGAGGAGGAACTCTTAATCAAAGCATCCCCATTACTTAGATGGCATCCAGGCCTCTTTGACAGCCGCTGAACTGCTCCTCCCCCCCCCCCCCAGAATCCATCCTCACACACTCACCACACCACACACACACGTAGAACTGGGCGCATTTGCTAATTTGTTGCAGGAAGGTCATGGTAAACATTAAAACAAGCAGGAATGTAGAGAGGAAACGTAATGGGCACGTCTGTAGCCGATTGTTAATGTGCATGAGCTGGCTCTCCAGCTGTTTACCGGGCTGTCATGACGGGACCTCCCCTTTCACCCCGGAAGGTTTAAGGTCGCACCATGCAGGCACCATTGTGCGAGGCGGCCGATACGAATCGGCCAATCCTCATGTTGAGCACCGATGTGACAAAACATTCTGCACTGAATGCACTTCGCGCGAATGCAGATTGGCCAATTTGAATCCTGCCAATGCGGAAGGACTCCCAGGTATGATGGTATTGTGCGAAATAACGCGAATTCGAATCGCCCAGTGCAGAAGACCCCCAGTTCCACACTCATCTGATAAGGGCTACAGTTCTCCGTCGCCATTTCAGAGACAAGGAAGATTTATAGGATCCCACCTGACAAGTTCTTAGATTTCATGAACTGATAGGTTTTATGATTAAGAAAGTCAAAGGTATATTTAATGGGCTAATGTTCATGGGGCAGGGATATAAAAGGCCATAAATTGCCTTTTGCAGGTGATTAAACACCGAAGCAATGCTTGGGTCTTGACGTGTCGAACATTATTCCTGTTGCATGTCAAGAAACAAGAATATGGAGCGAGCTGTTGGAAAATAAAGAATTATTTAGTTCCTGCTTCAGGAATTTTTTTTCGGAGGGCTGGTTCCATTTACTTGATCTCCCAAGTTGGTGCTTGAAAGGGCAGAAACAGTTCTTTGATGCAGGATCAAGAGGGGATCAAAAACCTGTATGAAAAAAGGAAAATAAATGGATGCAACAAGAGAAAGCTCTCTGTGTTCTCAGCTGCTTCTTACCAAGACTGTTGGTCTAACTCAGAGCTTGGAAAGGTTGCATTTTTGGACTGTGGCTCTTCCCAGCCATGCTGGATGTGGAGAGTCTTGGAGCTGGTGTCCAAAATTGCATACCCTCCAATACTTTGCAGATGAAAATTGGGGCACATGTGACTAAGCAACACCAGAGTGTGGTCAGGATGGCAAAAGTTATGAATGTGGATTAACACATAAGCCAGGAGAGGCTGCAGCAGTTTGCTTTGCCTGAGTCTACTGGGAAGGGCAAGAGTCTGTCCCTGCTCTCCCCTGCTGTATTAATTGAGTACTAGCTACAAAGTCTTGGAACTCAGTTTGCAGGACTTTTAAGTAAGCTGAGGACAAAGAGGGGAGATGAAATGAATATGACATGTGCAGTCCTGATGAATCCTCTGTCAGTCCACTTTTTCAGTTCCTTTAAACATGTCCTGGTTTCTCCCTCCTTTTTCCATTTTCCTTTTTTGTCCTCACCTTACTTCAGTTGCTGCAAACTGAGCTTAAACTTCTAAAGCACTTTTGGAAGAGAGGAGACGAGGACACAGATTCTTTCTTTTCCTTGTAGGTCCAAGCAATAGCAAACTGTTGCGGCCTCTCTGAGCTTCTGTTCCTCACTGATAACCTTTGCCGTTTGGATCACACTCCGATGTTGCATGGCCGCACATGTCCCAGCTTTCCTCTGTGAAATGTTGGAGGGTAGGTGTGTGGACTAATCTTTAGCCCTGCAACATCTATGAGACAAACGGTTTGGCCGATTGCATTTTTATGTAATTTCTCAAGTAATACACAAAAATACTGGTGATCGCAGAAACATTGGGAAGCAATTGAGAAGGCATGGAAATTCCCCTCAGCAGTGGGCTCCTAGGCAATGAGGGCCCTGGAACAGTTGCATCCATTCAACCACTAATAATCTAGCTCTGCACACATCTGAGTTATAGGACAATGAGTTTTCCATGGAATGGGTCTTCTTTGAAAAATACCCTGTGCATAGAAAAGTAGCATAGCTTCCAACTGTCCCAATTTGGCTAGCACACTCCTGCTTACCATCTCACTTTTCTGCTGCTTTTAAAATGTCCCTGTTTCTCTCTCCTCTTCCCACTTTCCCTCTTTGTCCTCAGCTTACCTCAGTTTGCTCCACAGTGAGTCCAAAGTGCAAAAGTAGTTTGTAGTCGATTAGCTCATCAAGGAGGAAAGGAGAGGAAGGAGCAGAAACTTGCCCTTCCCAGGAGTTTCAGGCAAAAGCAAACTGCTGCATCTTCTCCTAGCTTGTTTGTCCTTTTTCATTAATAACATTTGCCATCTTGACCACGTTTTGATGTTGCTTGGCCACAAGTGTCCCAGTTTTCATCTGTGAAATGTTGCAGGCTATGAAAGTAATGTGGAAAAAGGAAATGTGCAGGCTTGCAACGGTGTGCTTTAATTTGTTCTGGGTTTGTATGTGTGCGTGTTTGTGGATACTGATGGTATTATGTTGGAGCTTGGTTTGGGCCATTTCTGGCTCGCTCTGTCTCTTTCAGCATGCAGAGAGAATGCCAAAGAGAGAGCGCAGACTTATGGGGTTGGATAGGTTTCTTCCTCTGTGGAGTTTTGAATCTTCATTCCATCTGAGCCTCAGGGTGAGATGAGGGGCACAGAGGCACCTAGATATATAGCCCTATTTACAACCCTTAATTGAATAGCCCAGCTTCTACTACTGTCTCCTCCAACCGAGGTATAATTTTAAGATAATGTCCCCCCCGCCTTGCTGCTAAAACTTCTGCTGGCTTAAATCACACCTTCCTTTTTGCCTCACAGGTCAACAACAATGGTGTCGTTTCTTTTAATGTGGTTGTCAGCCAGTTCACACCCGAGTCCTTCCCCTTGGATGATGGGCGAGCATTCATTGCCCCCTTTTGGGCCGACGTCCACAATGGCATCCGAGGCGAAATCTATTACCGAGAGAGCACCGATCCTGCCCTCCTCAAGAAGGTCTCCAAAGATATCCGCAAGTATTTCAAGAATCTGCCTTCATTCAGCGCTGTGTCACTTTTCATCGCTACGTGGGAAGAAGTCACTTTTTATGGTGGCAGCAGCACAACCCCGGTAAGGGGCAAAACATTGGGATGTGCAAAAACTATTATTCCTTGACAGTTCAACTCTTATGGTCAGAGAGAGAGCCATTATCTACTGCCATGTACAGTGGCAGATGATAACTTTCGTGTTAGTGGGGTAGTGAATCTTCTGCAGGTTGTAATATAAACTTTCAAGGAGTTATCCAAGCCACCAAACTCTGTTCTCCTTAGAATAGTATGCAAAAGGAACTTGGTCGAACTGAGAGGAAGAACTAAGTTGGTAGCATACATCTTGGTAGATTTGAGTCTACTTCCTCAGAGGCAACTTAAGACTATATACTCGACTATAAATCAAACTCATGTATAACTTGAGAGCAGGTTTGGAAGCCAGAATTATGGATTTTGATATGACCCATGGATAAGTCAAGGGTAAAATAAGTAAAAATTTTTGACTGGGGGATAGCTAGTGTTTCACAATTTTTGTCTAAGAAAGGAAAGCATTGCTTCTACATCCCCTGTCTGGAATATGCTTGATCCCAGTAATCTGGGCATGGATTTTTGAAGCTTCTCCTCTAGGTTCTCTAAGGGAACTGGAAATGAAATGTCCTCAGATAAACAACGCCTCTGCTAAATTTCAATGCACTCCTTGTCCTGTCCTCTTGAAGGGTAAAAATGTCCAGGGAGCCATTGCTTCTAAATGTTCTTGGTTAGATATGCTTTTTCTTCCCTTCAGTTGTTGATAGATCTATCTATCTATCTATCTATCTATCTATCTATCTGTCTGTCTGTCTATAATGGTTTTAACTCTACAGCTTGTTTCATTGTTTTTAAAACACCAAAAATAGATAGATAGATAGATAGATAGATAGATAGATAGATAGATAGATAGATATTACTGATGATTTTGTATGGTTTTTAATCTGTACTGGTAAGCCTCTTTGAATCCTGTTATTGGGGGAAAGGAATAATAATAATAATAATAATAATAATAATAATAATAAAATCCATAGTTACATCTGTTTGCTCTGCACTGTGTTTAAGCTGCTGCACAACTTCTTAGATTTGCTAACAGCAAAGTCATTAACATTTTCCTTCACTTTGGGCTTTACCAGTTTGTTCCCAGTGTGGCATCTGACACACAAGTCAGAACCAGTGCTAGTTAGGTATCCTTGATAAGCCATGATGTTTGCTGTTGTTATTGTTGTGTGTCTCACGTCTTTTCCAATTGGCAACCCTAGGGCTTTTCTTGGCAAGATTTGTTCATAGGGAGTTTGTCATTGACTCCTTCTTAAGCTAAGAGACTGGGATTTGCCCAAAGTCACCCAGTTGGTTACCATGGCTGAGCAGGGATTTGAACCCTGGTCTCCCAAAATTTAGGCCCTACAGATGCATACCCTCCAACATTTCACAAGTGGGACACGTGTGTCCAAGCAACTTGCAATGAGTGCAACCAAGATGGCAAAATGAGGAAGAACAGACAAGCTAGGAGAGGCTGCAGCAGTTTCCTTTTGCCTGAGCTTCCTGGGAAAGGCACAATTCTGCCCCTTCTCCTCTCTTCCTCTCCTCCTTCTGAGTGAACTGAGCACAAATTCATTTTGCACTTTAAACTCAGTTTGCAGCAAATGAAGAAAGCTAAAGGCAAAGGGGGGAAAGTGTGAGGAGGAGAAATGAACTGGGATATTTTAAAAGCAGCTGAAACAGTAGGACGACAAAGGATTAATTGAGACTGTCCCTCCCAAACTGGAGGTTGAAGGGAATGGTTGGAGGGTATGCAGATATAAAACCAGGACAGCCATTTCAACAAAGGAATAGTATGCTTTCTATGCACAGCTCCTGTTACCAACAGCACTGCTGAATTCAGGACTGCTGGTAGTTTTCAAGCACTACTGCATAAAACAGCCCTATCTTTTTTCATTATTAGAAAATAGAAATAGAAATTGTTTTCTTTTATTTTAGAAAATAGAAGCTGTGACTTTGCTCTTAAAGAGCTGGCTTTAAAAAGCAGCTACTATGGAAGAATTGACTTTAAAAACAGCCACCATGCTCTCCTTTCTACCTCTTAGCCCTTTTTTTGAAATGTAATGATCTTTTCCAATTTTGTTTTCACTCAGTTCAAAATGTTCAGGGAAGGCTGTGGCACTGCAAAAAGCATAAGCTGTATGGGTTCAGCAGGAATTGCATTTACAGCACGGTGCAATCTATTTTGGACAACACTATCCTTCACACAAAGCAGCAAAGAGCACTTTAAATTTACATGCGGAAAATGAAAGAAGTGGGTACTTAAGTCAGGAGGGGGGATTTATCCTATTGCATAGAATTTATATCTGTGTCACATCTGTCCTCCCATCCCAACTTTAAATGGCTTAGGCGTGTATTCTTGCAGATCTGGGTTTTGAGCTGGAGAACTATTTTCCCATTTGCTACCCCTCTTGAAATGTGCTCTGAATGATGATGGCTGATGCGCCATGACATCTGTGAGATCAACAAGGGGTTACCTTAGACCTCAGGTTTCATCTCTATAATCATAGGAGTTGAGACTCTGCTACCTTGGCAACCCTAGTTCAGCACCTTGGGCATCCCCTTTACATTTCAGAACAGCATCCAGAGCAGATGCTCCACTGATTTGGAAGCTACCACTGCAGTTCCTCCAGATGCTGTTGGGCTGATGGGTCCCATTGGCTTCTCCCAGTTGGAGTCAAAGTCAGAGCTCAGACTGCTATTGGGAGTGTGGTTTTCCAACATAAAGTAGCCGATGACCATTCAAGGGCCTGAGGTCATTTCATTTCCTAGTACACAGCTGGGGGATCCTCAAGCCTTGAGCCAAATCTGGCCCTCTTGGAGTCTGAATCCAATCTTCTAGGCTTCCTCAGAAGGCCATGACCCCTTCCTAATGTCAGTAGCATTTTGTGGTTTCCTAGCTTTTGTATGGGTTTTCCCCTACTTTAAAACGTTTCCTAAGGTTTGAATCATAGAATCATAGAGTTGGAAGGTTGAGTTACTAATAGGTAGAGCTATAAGCTAAAATATGTTGGAATCTTTGGTTCCATCCCTTTGGCCCTGACCACCATTATGTGGCCCCTGAGAACTGCTTTGACATTGAATCCAGCCCTTGAGTTGCCCTCCTAGACCTAGGCTGATAATACAGACTGCAGTTCTCCAAAGCCAGGTGAACACTAATTCAAATAAGCTTCTGACAGCCCCAGCCTTGAGGTTCACTGCATTTGAAAAACAGGTGAAAAATTGTTAGCATGGAGACACAAAAAAGCTTGTGTCTCATGCAGACCATGAGTTTAATCTTCTTACTCTAGAGAATACTTTTGCCATTCCAGTTTGGGGGACCAACAGGAAATGTTGTGGGTCCATTGAGTGGAAAGGTGGGTTATCCATAAACAGAATGAACACTAGTGTAAACCAAGTGCAGTTTAGCTAAAGTGTTGTCAAAACTAAGGCTGCAGTTGTATGCAACCTTCCTGGAGAGTAAGGAAGAATGACCATGAAGCATATATCAAAGTAAGCATGTTGGTCAAAATCTCACCTGAGCTCTTTGTTTTTTGTCTTTGTAAATGTCCTGTCCTTGTTGCCTTTTTCTTTCTTTTACTTTTTTTAAGTACTTTCCAATTTGGAAACTAGGTGGACAAATATCAGTGGATTTATAGACTGTGATGGAAAACAATTTTAAAAAACAAACAAACCCTGATAATCCATTCAAAGCCAAACACTTATGTCCCTTTCCCTGTTTTCCACTCCAGAAATATAAACCAAAATGGTTTTGTAGGTTGAGATGAGAATTTCCTTCACTAGTGTGGGTGTTAGATTTATTGGGTCAAATTGATCCTGGGCATAATCACTCCATTAAAATCAGGGAATTAAAGGAATTTGCCAATGGGAGGGATAGAGCTGGTCCATTGGGTCTGTTTTTATGGCAACTGAAATAGGAGGTTCTATAAAACACCTGCCATGGAGAGGCCATAAAAGAAAGTTACACACCACCAAAATTGCTTTGGAATTGAGCCTTTTCCAGACAGTGGGCAATATCCTGATCAGATGTAAATTGGAGTCTCTTGCATTTAATTCTCTGAAGCCATGCGCTTTAAGCTGCGACTGAGCAGGCAGCACTCTGAGGGGCTGCCGTTTGATGTATCGTCTGCTGGACTATTTTAATATTCTGTGATTCATATTTGCAACCTCCAATTTCTTGAGGAGACTTTAAAACCACTTTTGCCAGGTTTTGATTCGTGAGCCTTACCACTTTGCACTTACCACTGAGACGCATCCTCAGGGCAGAAATCCAGTCAGTGATGTTTGGGGTTGCCATCTGAAAATGCATGGAGAGTGCAGTCCTTTTGCATGTTAGTGGGGCAAAAAAAAGATAATATTGGGGAACTTTCTACAACAGCACTATAACTGTGGCTGTCTTATTCATACCCCTCTGCTGTCCCAATTTGTCTTGAACAGTCCTGATCGATCCTTTGTTGTTCCACTTTTTAAGCTGCTTTTAAAATGTCCTGGCTTCTCCTTACACTTCCTACCTTCCCCCTTTTGTCTTCAGCTTACTTCCCTTGCTGCAAACTTAGTTCAAATTCCCAAAAAGTTTGCATTCAGTTAACTCAGAATGGAGAGGGAAACCTTTCCTCTGGCAAAAGCAAACTGCTGCAAACTCTGAAGATGCCAGCCACAGCGAAACGTCAGGAGGAAACTCTTCTAGAACATGGCCACATAGCCAACAAACCCACCACAAACTATGGATGTCGGCCACGAAAGCCCTCGACTTCACCGTGCCAAGAAAACCTTATGATAAGCTCATCTTAAGTCAGAGTCAACTTAAAGGCACTCAACAACAACAACAAAAGCAGGGCAAAGCAACATTTTGAATTCACCTGAAATGGCTTCTTGTATGTTTTTGTATTTTTTTTAAGATGGAGAAAGAACTAACAAAAATAAGGATAATACTGACAAATATAAATTAGCACCATCCATGAGACGGGTTTTTATGTACTACGGACAGAAATCCTGGGATATTTCCAAAGCATAAAAGTCAAGAATGAACAGCCACTTGAGTTTTTCCCATCTCAGAAATGCTTTCAATTAAGCCTTGCTTCTGCATACTGACCACTGTTTTAGTCCATTGCTGCGACAGATGAATGTCACTCTTGTGTGCAGTTCATCCCTTTAAAAGAGAGGTTTCATTCCTCTTCCAGGAAATTGCTTCTTCTTCTTCTTTTTTAGTGCATTCTCTCTTGGGCCTATTTGTTTATTGTGTTCGGCTTATTATATAGAGAAATCAAATCATATATGGAAAATGGATGGACCAGCCCTTTGAATTGACTACTTGGTCCCAGAAGTCAGTTTTAGCTGCGTAGATGAAAAAGGGACACAAGGTTGACTAGCAAAGATCCATTCACTACGAAATGAATTCCTGGACATTCTCTTCCATCCATTCCAAATAGAGAATGGCCTGTTACAGACAGCCAAAATAAAGCTGCTTCGAGTCACAGTGGAGGTATGGTATTTCAATGATGCATGAGTCCTAAAAGCCACACCAAAGCTGCACTCCAGTCCTTAGGACTGGAGCATGGCGTAGGTGTGGGTTTTGGACTCTTAGGACACATGCAGTCGGCCAGAGAGAGGAGAAGGAGAGGAGCTGCTTGGCAGCCATTTTGAGACCGTGTGCTTGAGACCGTGTGCTCATTGCTGAAGGGGAGGAGCATCTGTGAGTCACATCTGTGAGTCACAAGGGGGCGGAGCTAGCAGACTAGCTTTATATACCAACTTCCAGAGCCTTCCAGAGCAGTCGGCCAGAGAGAGGAGAAGGAGAGGAGCTGCTTGGCAGCCATTTTGAGACCGTGTGCTTGAGACCGTGTGCTCATTGCTGAAGGGGAGGAGCGTCTGTGAGTCACATCTGTGAGTCACAAGGGGGCGGAGCTAGCAGACTAGCTTTATATACCAACTTCCAGAGCCGCGCGCCATTAGGCACGCGAATTTTAGTTTTAGTTTTCTTTAACTCAACAACTCTACTCAAGTGGCATCAGGTTAGAATCAGATATTGAAATAGAACCTTGCCTTTAAGTATCAGATAGCAGCCAGTACATTCCTTTAAAGAAGTATTCCCTGTAGATTGACTGTTATAGTCATTACTAAAGACTTTGCAGTATGGACAACAAGGGATCTGCTGTAGTCACCTGCAACTTTTGTGGGATGTTTCTCTTCTTGCCCACAGAAGTCGAGAACTTCACATGCACCAAGTGCAAGTTGGTAGCACTCTTGGAGGAGAAAGTGCAGCAGCTGGAGTCAAGAGTAGCTACACTTCAGCATATTAGGGAACAAGAGGATTTCCTGGACACAATAGAACTAACCATCTTGGATGAGTACCATGCAGAGGAAGATGCTAGGGTGGAAGAGGTCACTTGCCATACACAGGAGGCAAACAGCTGGAGGAATGTCACAAAGAGAAGTAAGCCAAGAAGGAATTGTTCGGGGAGCTTGCAGCTAGAGAATCGATTCGAAGCTCTTTCCCTTATCAAGGAGGATGAAGAAGAGCAGCATGGAAAGACTTCAGGGACAGAGCAGGGGAGCCTGAGAGTCCCACCCAAGGGAACAGTCGCTGCTAAGCCTCGGAGGAGGCGTGTGGTCGTAGTGGGGGACTCCTTGCTGAGGGGTACAGAAGCAGTGATATGTAGGCCTGACAAGATGTCTCGAGAGGTGTGTTGTCTTCCAGGTGCAAAGATCCGTGATGTGACAGAGAGGCTGACAAGACTGGTCAAGCCTACTGACAAATACCCCTTCCTTTTGGTCCACGTGGGAACTAATGATACTGCAAGACACAGCCTTCAGAACATCAAAAGGGATTACGAGGCGCTTGGTAGGAAGCTGAAAGGAATGGATGTACAAGTTGTCATCTCGTCTCTTCTGCCAGTTGAAGGGCATGGTCCAGGAAGGGAGAGGAAAATAGCGGATGTGAACAACTGGCTTCGCAGATGGTGCCGCCGAGAAGGATTTGGATTCTTCGATCATGGGCTGCGGTTCCACGAGGAGGGACTTCTTGCAACAGACGGGTTGCATCTCACGCCAGTTGGAAGAAATGTTTTTGCCAACAGTCTCAAGAACTTGATCAGGAGGGCTTTAAACTGAGTTCCGAGGGGAAGGGAGACAATATTAAGGAAGGCGAAAGGGATGGCGAAAATAGTCAAACTGACATAGAGGAAACAAGAAAAAAAGTGCAAGGACCCAACAGTGGGAGGCAAAAAAAAAACTTGCACTGGCAGCAAGTAAAAGGGAACTATGGTCTGCGATGTCTCTACACTAATGCACAGAGCATGGGAAATAAGCAAGATGAACTCGAACTCCTAGTACAACAAAGCAAATATGATATAATAGGCATCACTGAAACCTGGTGGGATGAGTCTCATGATCGGAATGTGGAAATAGAGGGGTATAACCTTTTAAAGAGAAATAGGCCAAACAAGAAAGGAGGAGGAATAGCACTGTATGTCAGAGATATTTACACCAGTGAAGAGATCCAGGACATCAATCATGGAAGCCAGGTGGAGAGCATCTGGGTAAAAATTAAAGGGGAGGGAAACAACAAGGATGTTACGGTGGGAGTCTACTACAGACCCCCAAGTCAGACTGAGGAATTGGATGATATCTTTCTAGAACAGATGACCACACAGTCAGAAAAGAGAGATGTAGTAGTGATGGGCGACTTCAGCTATCCTGATATTTGTTGGAAGTCAAACTCAGCAAAATCCTCAAGGCCTAGCAAATTCCTCACTTGCCTGGAAGACAATTTCATGGTCCAAAAGGTGGAAGAGGCAACAAGGGGGTCAGCTATTTTAGATCTGATCCTAACCAACAAGGATGACTTGGTTAATGGGGTGCAAGTGGTGGGATCATTGGGTGGAAGTGACCATGTTCTCCTGGAGTTTGTAATACAGTGGAAAGGAGAAGCCAGGCACAGTCAGACACGCATCCTAGACTTTAGGAGAGCAGATTTCAGTAAACTTAGAGAAGTATTGAGGGCAATTCCATGGTCAGAAATACTAAAAGATAAAGGAGTTCAGGACGGATGGGACTTTCTCAAAAGGGAGATACTGAAGGCACAATTTCAAACAGTTCCAGTGAGAAAGAAAAACGGGAGGTGTCTCAAGAAACCAGGATGGATGACTAAGGAACTTTCAACCGAGCTACGTTTGAAACGGAACATGTATAAGAAATGGAAAAAGGGGGAAATCACAAAAAAGGAATTCAAAGAAATAGCAGGCATGTGTAGGGGTAAAGTCAGAAAAGCTAAAGTGCAGAATGAACTCAGGCTTGCTAGAGAGGTTAAGAACAATAAAAAGGGCTTTTTTGGATATGTCTGCAGCAAAAGGAAGAAGAAGGAAACGGTAGGGCCACTGCGTGGAGAAGATGGCAAAATGCTAACAGAAGACAGAGAAAAGGCAGAATTACTCAACACCTTCTTTGCCTCAGTCTTCTCAGAAAAGGCAAAGGGTGCTCAACCTGAGGATAATGGAGCAGAGGACAGAATAGGGGCATTTCAGCACAGAATATGTAAAGAGATAGTAGAGGAATACCTTGTTAATCTAAATGAATTTAAGTCTCCAGGACCAGATGAACTACATCCAAGGGTATTAAAAGAACTGGCAAATGTAATATCGGAGCCATTGGCAATAATCTTTGAAAACTCCTGGAAAACAGGAGAGATCCCAGCAGACTGGCGGAGGGCAAACGTTGTCCCCATCTTCAAAAAGGGGAAAAAAGAGGATCCCAACAATTATCGTCCAGTTAGTCTGACATCAGTACTAGGAAAGATTCTGGAGCAGATCCAGGATTCCTAAAGGACCGCCTCTCCCCGTACAATCCGCCTCGCACCCTCAGAACATCTGGGCAGCAACTGCTGAAGGTGCCTGGGGCTAGGTTAGCTTCTACCTCTAGAAGGGCCTTTTCCACAGCTGCCCCAGCCCTTTGGAACACGCTGCCCACGGAGCTCCGCTCATCCACCACCCTGGCCCAATTTAGGAAGGATCTCAAAACCTTCCTATTCAAGCAGGCATTCCCCGATTAAATATCCTGTGGGCCTCCCTCCTCTTCCGTGGCCATGAGGATGGGCTAACGGGGCCTTTGTTATTGTTTTTAGATTGTGTATTACTGATGTTTTATGTTTTTAACCTGTATTTGTTTGCACTTGTTGCATATTGTAAGCCGCCCTGATCTTTTTGGAAGGGCGGGATATAAATAAAGATTTTATTTATTATTTATTAAACAGAGAGTCTGTGAACATCTAGAAGGCAATGCCATAATCACAAAAAGTCAACATGGGTTTCAGAGAAACAAGTCATGCCAGACAAACCTAATCTCTTTCTTTGATAAAATTACCAGCTTGGTAGATGAAGGGAATGCTGTGGATATAGTATATCTTGATTTCAGTAAGGCCTTTGACAAAGTTCCCCATGACATTCTTGCAAACAAGCTTGTAAAATGTGGGCTAGACAAAGGAACTGTTAAATGGATCTGTAATTGGTTGACCGGCCGAACCCAAAGGGTGCTCAACAATGGCTCCTTTTCATCCTGGAGAGAAGTGACCAGTGGGGTCCCACAGGGCTCTGTCCTGGACCCAGTGCTATTCAACATCTTTATCAATGACCTGGATGACAGAATTGGAAGCATACTTATCAAATTTGCAGATGATACCAAATTAGGGGGAATAGCTAATACCCCAGAGGACAGGATCAAGATTCAAAATGACCTGAATAGACTAGAAAGCTGGGCCAAAGCTAACAAAATGAAATTCAACACGGAGAAATGTAAGGTATTGCACTTAGGGCGGAAAAATAAAATGCACAGATATAGGATGGGTGACACCTGGCTGAATGAAACTACGTGTGAAAGGGATCTAGGAGTCCAAGTAGACCACAAGTTGATCATGAGTGAACAGTGTGATGCGGCAGCTAAAAAGGCCAATGCTATTTTAGGCTGCATCAATAGAAGTATAGTGTCTAGATCAAGAGAAGTAATAGTGCCACTGTATTCTGCTCTGGTCAGGCCCCACCTAGAATATTGTGTCCAGTTCTGGGCGCCACAATTCAGAAAGGACATTGAGAAACTGGAGCGTGTCCAAAGGAGGGCGACAAAAATGGTGAAAGGTCTGGAAACCATGCCCTATGAGGAACGACTTAGGGAGCTGGGGATGTTTAGCCTGGAGAAAAGAAGGTTAAGAGGTGATATGATCGCCCTGTTTAAATATTTGAAGGGATGTCATATTGAAGAGGGAGCAAGCTTGTTTTCTGCTGCTCCAGAGAACAGGACCAGGAACAATGGATGCAAGCTGCAGGAAAAGAGATTCCACCTGAACATTAGGAGGAACTTCCTGACAGTTAGGGCTGTTCGACAATGGAATGCACTCCCTCGGAGGGTGATAGAGTCTCCTTCCTTGGAGGTCTTTAAACAGAGGCTGGATGGCCATCTGTCAGGGATGCTTTGATTTGGATTTCCTGCATGGCAGGGGGTTGGACTGGATGGCCTTGTGGTCTCTTCCAACTCTATGATTCTATGATTCTATGATTCTATGCATCATTGAAATACCATACCTCCAAAGTGACTCGAAGCAGCTTTATTTTGGCCTGTCTGTAACAGGCCAATATTTCCAAAACAAAACAGGAAGGAAAGGATGGCCAAAACACTCTCAGCAGGAAAGTCTGCCAGGTTTGCTGATTTGGGAAGGCATCGTTTAGTGCAAAATCCTCAAGACTGAATGACGTGACTTATATTATTATGCTATTTGAATATTCAGTGTATGGAAATAGGAAAGAAATGGGGATGATCAGACCTTCCAGGACTCTTTTATTCACATTTTGTCGGTGCTTATTCTAACACTGCCATCTATAGGATGTATGAAATTGCAAAATAGTCAGATTGAGATGTTTTCGTTGAGCAACATCTGGGGAGGAAGGATCTACAGCTGAAATGAAATTTGGTGTGTGTAATTGAGGGAAGGGGGAAAATTAAATTCTCTTAGCTCAGTCTTGCTTTCGAAAATTCAAGATTAGCCTCTTAATTTATTTTCCTCCCAAGCATTGCCAATTAAAAACGCCGCCAGATTGGAATGGATTTTATTTTATTATTAAAGGAGTGTTGTATTTTGTAGGCCAAGTCGTAACTATTATTATAAACCCCTCTGGGAAGATAATATAGGGCAAAAAGGTGCTTTTAAAAAATCCATTGAATAAATCAATCAATAAAAATGCAAATAATAAAATCCACTGCTTTTGAGATCATAAACAAAATGTTTCACCAATTCAGTTGTTTAAAAAAGAAAAAAAAATTTTTTTAAACAACTGAATTGGTGAAACATTTTGGGGAAATACTTCAGCCTGGAAGGAAAAAGTTGGCCAAAGGGAGAGCTTTTTTTCTCTGTTGTCTGAGCAAATAGTTATCTTTTGAACAGGTGAACACTTTCCAGGCTCTCCTCATCTCTGATGGAACGTCCTCCTTTGCTATGTTCAACTATGAAGACATCACCTGGACTACTGGGACGGCAAGTGGAGGAGATCCCCTGACTGGTCTTGGTGGTGTGATGGCTCAGGTAGGATCTTCAGCTCATCTCCAAAAATTGTTGATTCAAGTGGTCATTTTAGCACATACAAATCCATGGGCAGCTTGTGGCCCTCTCCCTTAGAGGTTGTAATTCTCATCAACCCTAGCCAGCATAGCCAGAGTTGAGGAATCATGTGGTTTGAAGTCCACGAACAACTAAAAGGTGACCTGTCCCTCATCCTTGGGGATGCTCCTTGTCCACACTGCACAATTATATCTGATTGATTCCACTTTTACTGTTCTGGTCCAAATACAACAGACTCCCTCCATTCCCTTGTTGGGAAGATTGGAAGACACATGGCCCAAAGCCTGGTTCTTAGACCAGAGAACAGATGGCCCATGCAACACCAGAAACAGGTTTTATTCCTCTTTCCATGGCTTTTTAGAAGTCCCTGTTTGCTCTAGTACTTCTGGGAACATCTGGAGCCTTCTGTTCTGAAGCCAGGTAGCTTTAGACATTTCAAACCACCGTTCTTCTCATAAGATTTCTTCCTCACAGGAATGGATAAGATGGCCCAGATCCTGAGATGTGAAAACTCCAGTACATACATCTTGGCTGTACACACACACACACACACACACACACACACCTGTCTTCTCTCTTTATCTGTCTGTTCTCATACATATATCTGAGATAACTGCTTCTGAGGAAGTGGACTGTAATATGCAAAAGTTTATGCTGCAATAAATGTGTCAGCTTTTCAAGTGTTTTAAGACCTTGCTTGCTATCCCAATGGCTGTTCTGCCATCCAGTGGGAATCTGATCTAAAAGGCAATTTTCTAGTTTGCTCTTTTCGAAGAATCACAAACTCTGGGGATCAAAAGGGCTCACAAAGGGCATTTAGTCCAGCTCCCTGCCATGCAGGAGTATAAAACTAAAGCACTCCTGAAAGATGCCCATCCATCCTCTGTTTGAAGACCTCAAACAATGGAGAATCCACTACCTTCTCAAGGCAATCTATCAAACAGTTCTTACAATAAACATGTTGTTCCTAATTTTTAGGTGGAATCTCCTTTCCTGTGGTTTGCATCCATTGCTCCATGGTCTAGTCTCTGGAGCAGCAGAAAACAAGCTTGTTCCAACTTCTATGTGATGTCCCTTTAGATATTTAAATATAGCTATCATGTCTCCTCTCAGGCTTCTCTTCTCCAAGTTAAACATATCCAGCTCACTAAGCTATTCCTCATAAAGCTTCCTTTTCAGACCTTCGATCATCTTGGTTGTCCTTTGCAGGGCACATTCCAACTTTTCAACAATCCTCTTGAACTGTGTAGCCCAGGAGTGGACACATCATTTCTGGCGAGGTTTAACTGAAGCAAAACAGAGCAGCAGTGCTATTTCCCTTGAGCTGGGCACTTTGTTTTGCATTGTTTTGGGTTTTGCAAGCAAAGTCTTGCCCTTTCTGTCTTGTAGGCAGGCTTCAATGGCGGAAACAGCACCAACTATTTTAGCATTCCTGGATCCAGAACCCCCGACATAGTCAACATTGAAGACACAACCAATGTCAATGTGCCAGGCCGCTGGGTATTCAAAATCGATGGGCACGAAATTGACCCAGCCAACGGATGCAGCTTTAGAGGTAAGCAGCCATAGAATTTCAAGGGCATTTTAAATGCTGTAAACATTTTCAGAGGCATTTTTTTCACATCCTTTCAGTGGCCTTTCTGGAGGAGTTATGGGTATTATAGTTCTGGGAGGAAAGTCTGAGAGGAGGAAAAGAACAAACTATGACAGTTTTGTAGTGTGTTATGATATTTTGTTCATGTTATTAATTATTAATTAGAGCAAATACTTCACAGTCCTGATCTGACAGATAACAAAGGACAAATAGAATGGAGACATTCCTTCCCCATTCAAAATGGGTCTGCTTTAATGTTAGTAGCTTAAGAGAGTTCTGCTTCCATTCTTATCTGTCGCAGGCATAGCAATTAACAGATTCCTCAAGAGCTGTTGCCTTAGTCTCTTGAAGCAAAGAATCCTCTTACACCTTAATAAATATATTGCAGGATGTGTTTCTATGGGGCCATAAAGGCATGAGGTGGCCTTCCAAAATTGAAACTTTATATGCACATTAGTGCAGAGAGGAAAAATAGCAGAACCTGGCACAATTACAGTTACCCAGAATCCCCCACCAAGAATAGTTTGTGGCTTCCCAGCTTCAGGGTTTTTTTTTTTTGTGTGTGTGTGTGTGTGATTTAATTCTAAAGGTTTAAATGCCTCTCCTAAAACACAGTTACTGCTAAGAAAAATTCCAAGCTAAAATATACTGGTATGTTTTTTACCAGTCTTCAGGTTGAAAGGGATTTGCTCCTATTGCTCTAGTTAATGGACCATCCTACCAAGTCAGTTAGAGACATTGGGGATCCCTTACACACTGCCCCCCCAATTGTTCTGATTTGGCAGACACAGTCCCGGTTAATCCTCTGTTGTCTCACTTTTTCAGCTGCTTTTAAAGTGTCCCAGTTTCTCTCTCTTCCTCCCATTTTGCACCTTTGTCCTCCACTTATTTCAGTTGCAGCAAACTGAGTTCCACGTGCAAAAGGGGTTTGCACTCACTTCACTTGGCTGCAGCAGAAGAGAGACAAGGGCAGAATCTTTCCCTCGGCTATAAGCCAAGACAAAAGCAAACTGAGACAACCTCTCCTAGGTTGTTTGCTCTTTCTCATTAATAGCCTTTGCCATCTTGACCACACTCTGATATTACTTGGCCATGCATGTCCTGGTTTTCATCAGCGTTTGAAATTGTCAGTAAACCAATTCAATAAATTGATCTGTAAGTCATCTGTGAAATGTTGGAGGGTATGCCCTTAGCGTAGCAAGAAAGATGAAACAATTACTTTCTAAAGCGAGTCGGGAATTTTGCAGCCCTTCAGATGTTAGACTGCAACTTCCAGATGTTAGACTGCAACTCCCTTTGGCTGTGTTGAGTAAGGCTGCTGGAATTTGCAATCCACATCATCTGGATGATTGCATGATTCTCACTGCTGTTCTAAAGCAAGAAAGCCATCCTGCCTCCATGCAGAGTCCTAGTTCTACAGCTGTTGGCCAGGTTTGCTAATGTATTGTAACCCAGTCACTCCAGACTAATGAAGCCTCCCTTTTCAGACCAGATTTGCTGAAATATAGAGACTTGAAGGTCTATCACAGAATAGCCTCCTGAGCAGCAGCAATTGCCTGGTCTCATGTCAGTGAGGCAGTGAATCCACTCCACAGTTTAGTTTTGCCTTTACAGGAATTGAACCATATCTCCCAAAAGGCTTCATCATCTTCGATAATTCCTTTAAAGCTATCTAAAACATGGAATGGATTCACCATCTGCATGACATGGTGACAGCCACCAACCAGCGTTGCACCCAAGAGACTTGAGCCTTAACCAATACCATGGAATAGAATCAATGCAATTTACCTGACTTGAGTCATCATCCAATCATTGAGTCAATGGGTCTACTCTAGCAATAGCTTTAGCTCCCCATCATTTTCATTATCTAGGTAATATATATATAACTAACAGAATCCTTCTTTTTAAAAAAGAAAAAGAAAGAAAACATGGGCTTGTCTTCTATTACTTTCCACCTAATAAGTTAAGGGCCTCTTGTTAAGGGCTTTTAAAACACCAGCGGTGAAAGGGATCCTATTAATCTTATCTTTACAAATGCAACACTCTGCCGCTAACAAGCCAGACTTGCCTGTTTGCTTCATTGGAAATGCCACCGCAATAAAAAGATTGTACGCCTGATCACAATCTCTTCAGCTACTGAATTATGGATCTCAGGCACGTTCTGGGCCTCCCTGTTCCAATTTTAGTGTAAAATGTTTGTCTGAACATCGGTGTAACGGATACCAAAGCTATTGCGGTGATCCCTTTGGGACTCAGCTGCATAGAGATTATAGCATTAGTGGTTCCGAAATTTTAAAAAGATTCCTTTTGCTGAATAGAGGTCCGTTCTCCTCTTCCTTTCCAGAAGACTGCAAATGGTAGGGATGGGAAAAGTTACTTTTTTTTTTGGACAACCCCCTTTGAATCCCCAAGTTGTCATGCCCATTGACATCAAAAGGGCTTGCCCTGTGATGCTATGAAAACCACAACATTTTCAGCTTTGGACCCTGAAATTTCAGGGAAAGGGTAGGCAGCTCTAGGGAACCCTACATGATGATTAAAATTCAGATATACCAAATATTTCACTTTTCACTACTTTTGGATTATGAAATAGTGATAATTAAACATCAAAGAATTTTAAGATGAATAAACCCAGCTATACCCTTTTGGATTAGGGCTGGGTCCCATGGTGTTTAGCCTGTTTTGGGGGAAAACGAAAACTTGTTCAATTAAGAGTCTGTCTTCCTCTGCAGAGTTTGCAAGGGAAAGCGCTAAACCTCTTGTGTTCCTCTAAGACTCACTTCAGCGAAATAAGGTAAACAGGCAGTATTCAAAATTACATAACTAAAACTTCATTAGTTGCTTTGAAATATTCCTTCAGATCATAAATACATAGATTGATTGCCTAGGACCTGCCTAACTAAAGAAAAGTTTCAAGCCAAGGAGGAGCTCAGCAGAACTGGTGGTCACCATCTTGAAAGAGGAAGAAGATGGAGGAAAGAGGAAAAGAGGAAGGGTCTTTATACAACTACAGATACTAGGATGTTTCTAAGGTCACATGAGTCTGGATGCTTAGAGACATGGACACATTTATTTAGAGTATTTATACCCTGCCCTTTAGCCAAAAATCTTCCAGGCCAGCTTACAAATCATTAATGGGAGAGTTCCCTGCCCTAAGGCTTCCTTTATAAATAAGACACACACAGAATAGGGGATGAGTAGAGAAGAGGATTAAGCCCAGCAGATGCTGGCTGATCTTCTCGCCCTCAGAGGCCAAAGCAATGGTATTTGGAACATGGCCTCATATCAACCATGGGGCAAAGGCACAATGGAGTTGTGCCTTGTTGTTCTTTCCCTCGGAGTCCACAGCAATGGCAGTTGGAATAGAGAGAGGGCTTCTCACCAGCCACTGGACCAAGGCATGATGGAGCTATGCCTGGCTGCTCTTCTTTCCATCATCGTTCAGAGCAATGGCACTTGGAATGGAAAGAGGACTTCTCTCCAGCTACTGGTCCAAGGCATGATGGAGCCATGCCTGGTTGCTCTTCTGACCTTGAGAGTCCAGAGCAATGGCAGTAGGAATAGGGAGAGGGCTTCTCACCAGCCACTGGCCCAAGGCATGATGGAGATGGGCTGGTTGCTCTTCTCTCCATCAGAGTTCAGAGCAACGGCAGCTGGAATGGAAAGGGGACTTCTCATCAGCTACTGGTCCAAGGCATGGTGGATCCATTTCTGGTTGCTCTTATGTCCTTCAGAGTTCAAAGCAATGGCAGTTGGAATAGAGAGAGGGCTTTTCGTCAGCCACTGGGCCAAGGCATGATGGAGCTTTGCCTGGCTGCACCTCTGCCCCTCAGAGGCTATTAACATCCGTGCCTAAGCAATGGAAAAAAATGCTCTAGAGACAGTGTGTAAGACAGAAGCATACAGAAAATTGTTATACTGTCTAAAGTACTATTGCCATAATGGCAAATGGGAGAAGGAGGTGGTGAGAGAATGCTTCATCAAGTAGTATTTTGCAGCATACCCCAATTAAAGTAAAGGTATGTATGATATGTCTCTGTGTGTATTAGATCTGAATGTGTTTATATACCTTGGGTAAAATTCAGTACCACTGTGTGACTATCATAAAACACTGCTGCTCCAAAATTATGCTCCTTGATGTTTAATTATCACGACTTCATAGTGTAGGAAAACGAGCCTAACTAAGCAATTGCAAATTAATGCCCCTTGAGTTGCAAACATAACTCACCCATTGTTATTAGAATTCAGTTAACAGCAGTGACACCGTATTTGAGATGTAATTCACGCTGCACAGATTTAGTAATTTGTAGGTGCCAGCTGCCTTCACCGCAGCTTAATTGTGGTCAATGCACTGTGATTTGAACATGCTTTGTTTTCTTCCTCTTGCGCTGGCGAATGTAGAAATGGCGTATCTGCTAAAATCCAGGAGGCTTTGCAATTCAATCTTGTGTTCCTTGTCAGTGAGGTTTAATAAAAAAAAAATGCTGAGCTACAATTCGGCAAGTCAGTCGCATATTTGTAAGACGATATTTATACCTTAGGGAGAGGGGCCGGGTATTATTATTTTTATTTTATGTTAATGCAGCAGTAGGTACAACTTATTTAAAAGGTGGGTTTCTTCTCTCAGGGGCTTCCACAAGAGACAAGCCACCCTCTTTTTCTTGAACAGAGAAAAGGGTGGTTAAGGGAATTGGGATCAGGGAGTTGAGGGCTGCCAAAGCAGCAACATGTGGCCCCAGGGTCACAAACAAAGCATATAGTATACAGATGCACTATTAAGTTGGGGTAGAGAATAAAAATTAAGAGTGAGTGCCAGTGTTGTTATAGCTTAAAGATGATTGTGACACAGTTCCAGTCCAAAGATGTCTGGCCCACAGTTCCAAATCCTTGGTCTCCCATCACTCTTCTTGCCCCTTTACCTTCTCTGGATCTGGTACTTGGGCCTCAAGTTAATCCCTATTGTGGGCAAGTGTTTATGTTGATCAGTGGATTCACCATGGTAATTGTGACCAGTCCTGGGAGATGTTTAGCCTTTTCACTGTTCAATTGCTCTGGTGCTACCACAAACTACACATCCAATTTCATAACAGTGAGCCATGACAATTAAAGTGCTGTCAAACTGCATTATTTCTGCAGTGCCTTAGATGCATGGAAGTAGACCAAGTCAACGGAAGCTTATGCAAGATTTGCATACGTTCAAGCATTCCTTCTTCTTCAAGAAGGAAGGTCTATAGTTTTGGATCCTTAGTTGTATAAATTCAGTTCCCATCTGTCATTATCATTCTCTTCTTCAAACATGGGACAGAAAATAACACCTCAGCTGGCACATGTGTAAATCTGTTGTTGTATTTGTTGCTGATACTGCTGTTTTCAAGCCCAAATTAAGTTCCCAGACTCAAAGAGAAGCAGCTGTTGGGGATTGTGCTGTAACAAGATCCAACTCAGACATCCTATTCTGAGCTGAAAAAAGTTAACATGTTGTTTGTGTGATCTGTTTGTCTGTTTTTAATTTTTTATTTTTAGGCCAGTTTCTCCGTCAAGGAGAGATATTCTGGGAAAACGCGAATTGCTCCACCAAATGCCGTTGCCTGGATTTCAACAATGAGATCTTTTGCCAGGAAGTATCCTGTGGCCCCTATGAAATCTGTGAGCCAAAGGACAAGTTCCACCAGTGTGTCCCAGTGGAAAGCAGCACTTGCGTGGTGTTTGGAGACCCACATTACCACACTTTCGATGGCTTCCTCTTCCACTTCCAGGGTTCCTGCTCCTACCTTTTAGCCAGGCAGTGTTGGCCAGGATCAAACCTACCTTTCTTTAGTGTGGAAGCCAAGAATGAGAATCGAGGTGGTTCTCCAGTCTCCTGGCTGAAGGACATCTCTGTGGAGGTTTATTCACACAAGATAATCATCCCCAAAGGCAGCTTTGGAAAAATTATGGTGAGATTCTGGTGAGATTCTGGTGAAATTATGGTGAGTTGGCTGGCCCTGAAACAGGAAACAGGAGGGAAAGGAATGTCGATAACTGTGACAGGACAGGAAGGAGGTGAGAGTAAGAAAAAGCCTAATCTTTTCAGGGTTTTGTTGAGAATAAAACAACAAAGAGTGGATCAGAACCTATACAAAAGTTCTGAGCACCTTTCCATGGAAGAGGGAGAGGTCAATTGGTAAAAAGTAGGAACAGAGAGAGAAACTAGAACATTTTAAAAGTAGCTGGAAATATGGGCCAGCAGAGGATTAACAAGGCTGTCCCTGCCAGGCTGGACTAGTAAGAGAATATGGGATCCTCGCCATAGTATATACACAGCCCCTTCTATTTTGCTTGTTTTAAACAAATGGCTTTTCTACCCTCCTCCAGATAGATGACTTGGTCATGTCTCTCCCTGTCCTGCTGGAACTGGGGGCAATAAAAATCTATCAGAGTGGTTTGTCGACAGCTGTGGAAACCGACTTTGGCCTTTTGGTGACTTACGATGGAGACCACTATGCGGCCATTTCAGTCCCAGGCTCCTACATCAATGGTACTTGCGGACTCTGCGGGAACTATAACAAGAACCCGGAGGATGATGCCTTGCGCTCAGATGGGAAAATGGCCATCTCTGTGCTGGACCTGGGAGAGAGCTGGCGTGTCTACCACCCTGAATGGAAGTGTTCCCCTGGATGTTTGGACAACTGTAGCCTCTGCGATGGGGCCATGGAGTCTCTTTACTTTGGTCCTGACCACTGTGGCTTCATCAATAAAACTGGGGGACCTCTGTGGGAATGTGGCGCCATCGTCGACCCCACAGCATTTGTCCACAGCTGTGTCTATGACCTGTGCAGCATCCGAGACAATGGCACAGGAGGACTCTGCCAAGCCATCCAAGCGTATGCCTTGGTTTGCCAGGCCTTGGGGATTCCCATTGGGGAGTGGCGAGTGCAGGCGGGATGCGGTAAGTGGACTGAATGGGGTGGCATTAGAGATGGGAAGCAAACCTTGCAGAAAGGAGTGATGTGGTTGCAGGCATCCCCCCCCCTGCACTTTTTTGGAAGGTGCAGGGGGGCAGCTGCAAAGGAGCAGCAATAAAATGAAAGCACTGGCCCCTCATTAAGCAGTATGCCCCTGTGAACTTTTCCTTCACTCCCCAAATTTCCAAAATTGCAAAGAGGGAGATATTGAAAATCATTCATACTTAAAACGCTTTCTATTTGCTGAGTTTGCATCCCATTGGTCAGTTTGCCTCCTCATTTTCTTTGGATACCCAATTTCTTTTTCTAAATGCTCAACTGACCATTGCATTTCTGCAATGCTAGAAAATTGGGGAGTGAAGAACAATTTCATTGTGGGTGGAATTCCAGTTTGGGGAACAGTGTCTTCATTTTGACCCCTCCCCATAGCTACCCCCCGGATGGATTTCTGATCAATCCAACAAGACCATTTTACCTGTAGGAATGGGGCAATCCAACATACAGAATGATTATGTACAGAAACAGTGGCACATTCTTAGGAGTTTATCCCAATGGAGGTGATTTCAACATTAAAGGGAGATTATAGTGCTTTTAAAGCATCCCACAAATGAAGCAGAAATAGTGAGTAATTGCATGAATGATTATCACACGCAATTTTGCAAATAAAGTGATATCGGAAATGCATTGTCGCTGAAATCCTGAAAGTAAAAGGATGTGCATTAATGCTTCTTTGTGACCACTTTAATGGTGGGTTTTGTGTGATGTCATGTGAAATGTTATACGTAATGACATGATTTCTCCAGGATATTCATGGGATAAACTCCCGATCTCCTTCATGTGATAAACTCCTATGGGTTGCCGGTAAGTCCTGAGCAGTTTTGGTGCTTTTTCGAAGGTGGACTTCCTTTCTGAGATGGATTCAGTGGCCTTCAAGAAGCCCTGCAAGAAACAAAATTAAAAAGTTAATGAGATCAGACAGGGGAGACAGAAAAGCCTGGGATTCAAGCAGGCATTGTTGCTGAGAAACCTGATTCCACCTTCTCCAGGTTGCAGTCAGAGAAGGACAAAGGGACACTTGAATTAACTAAGGGACAGCGAGCAAAAGCCAACCAGAAGGGAAACCTTCACAGGCTTATTATTTGCTCCCTGGATGGAATTCAGTGCTAGGTGGAAAGGAATTTAAGTGCTCTGTTTGAATGCGAGCAAGAGACGGTGTGATTTGCAGCTGACATTTGGGGCTCCAATAAATCAGACACATTCAGGCGGGTTTGTTTCTTTCCTCTTTCTCGCTCTCTCATTCTTTGCATGTGTCACCCGACTTTATGCTTCCATAACTCCACAGACTAAGAGGGGATGGCTTTTGATATGCACCATTCTCAGCAGGAAAAGGACAAGGCCTCATATCTTGATAACTAGATACCTGTCTCAGGTTATGTGTGTTATCTTAAGAATATTGTGGCCTGCCATTATCTGTTTAGTGCAGCATTTTTCAAAAATACTATTTATTTGTTATTACTTTTCCAATAGGTAAGAGATTACAGTGCTAGGTTAAATACAACAAAATGCAAAATCCACATGCAGCAGTACATTTATTGGGACAACTCCAAAGTATAAAATGCATTATGCAAGTTTTTGAAGCATCACTGGCTTCTTCATCAAACTTTGTCAGAGACTGTTTGTGGTGGGTATGCATAATGGTTTGGGTGTTGGACTACATCTCTAGCAACCAGGGCTCAATTTCCAGCTCGGCCATGAAACCCATTTGGTCACATCCCCTCAGCCTCAGAGAAGGCAATGGGAAACCTCCTCTGAACCAAACTTGCCAAGAAAACCCCACTATAGGTTCACCTTAGGGTCTCCAGATGTCTTAAACTTCTTGAGGGCACACAACAACAAATGCATTTTTTAAACAGACTTTTTCTGTAATTGTAACTATGTTTTTGTATGGGCTTTAAACTTGATTTCTCATTAATTTTTAATGCACCACTTTGAGCCCTAGTTTTGGGGCAACTGTGGGACATGAATTAACTGAGTGGTCTTGTCTGTTCCTTCCAGCAACCGCCGTGCAATGTCCGGAGTTCAGCCACTACTCTGTCTGCACTAACAGCTGCCCAGCATCTTGCTCCGACCTCACAGCTCCCTTGGCCTGCACCTCGCCCTGTACTGAGGGCTGCGAGTGCAATGAAGGTTATGTTCTCAGCATGGATCTCTGTGTCCCAGTCCACCAGTGTGGCTGCGATGTGGACGGCCGATACCATGCCATTGGGGAATCATTTTGGGCTTCTGTGGACTGCACGGTGCAGTGCTTTTGCGAGGACGGGGGCGATGTCACTTGCTTCAACTCCACTTGCCAAGAAGGAGAGGTTTGCACAGTGGAGAATGGCTACCAAGGC
Source organism: Sceloporus undulatus (assembly GCF_019175285.1). Taxonomy (NCBI): domain Eukaryota; kingdom Metazoa; phylum Chordata; class Lepidosauria; order Squamata; family Phrynosomatidae; genus Sceloporus; species Sceloporus undulatus. The sequence goes on from NC_056527.1 coordinate 135,764,497, forward strand.
TGCTACCCTAAGAGGGAGACTTTGTGCTTAGTATCTCAGGACCATGTGCTGCAGACCTTTGATGGTGCCACCTTTGCCTATCCTCCAGACAACTCTTACACACTGATCAAAACCTGTCCAGACAGACCCAACTATCTGGAAGTGGACATCAGCAAGAAGAAGCCAGAAATCAGTCCTGAATGGCTTCGGACCTTGAGGATCCAAGTTGCCAGCCAGGAGGTCAAGATAGGGGGCGTAGACAACTCAGAAACCAAGGTAGGATCTCCAGTGATGAAGGGCTATTTTGAATGGCTACTGGCCATGCAGGGAAGGAGAGGAAGGGCTATTTATTATTGAGCTATATGTCTTGGTCGAATATCGGGGTGGGCAACTTATGCCATTCGAGGTGTTGTTGGACTGCAACTGCTATCATTCTTACCAGTATAGCTAACTGAAGGTGCAACCACAGTCCAACAAAATCAGTGGATCATTTGTCCACCCCTACAATACATTTCCAGAGTATGGAAATACTAATTTTTAAGTCTGTACCTTCCAGAATCTGCCATGCTAGCTGGAGGATTCAGGGAGCTAAAGTTAACCTTTGGAATTCAGCATTTATGTAGGGTGTTGCGGTAACACAGAGCCCTTTATCCACCCAAACTGAATCATATCATCTCTTTGTTCTAAGTTCCCTATAGGGTATTTATATCAAAGGGCAGCACAGACATAATGCAAACTTATAAGGTTTAAGCCAAGAATGTGAAACATGCAGATCTCCAGATGTTGTCAGACTGCAAGTCCCAGCTGCTCTAATGGAGAGTAGTGCTGGGACTTGCAGTCCAACAGCATCTAGAGAGCTCAATTATCCCTACTCCAATCCAATGGATATCTAATTCTAGTCAGCATGGGCATCTTATATATTCATGTGTGAGGCTGTGGTGGAACAGTTGTTGCCTTCTGCCAATCTGTGATTGTTATAGCTGCATACTCACCCGCTGAGCCATGGGATCAAACACAGGTCTCATCTAGACAAATGGCACTCCACAGTCATAATAAAAGCTTGCATTCTTCTCAAAAGTGTTGTCTGCTCTCCAAGTGCCTTTTAATTTCTCTGTGTATGATGAAAGTAATCTTTAGCTCTTTTCTTAATCCTGCTGAGACAGAGGATCATGTGTGATAGGAAAAGCAGAGTGTCTCATTAGATCCCCCCCCCCCCACTTGCTGATACTCTCATCTGGATACACATTTTACCAGGCAGTTTTAATGCTAATGATGGAAGAAGCTGAAAGAGTTTAGAGGAGGGATCAAACAACCTCAGTTTGATTCTCTGTTGCTTGCAGTTAAGGTAATGGCATGCCTCTTGCAGACAGAAGCTTTGTGGCTTTAAAAAGAAACATCTAGATCTGTTGACAGGAAAAACATATTTTCAGAGTGTTGTTTACTTGTGGGGAGCATTGATGTCCACCTCTGGGGATGTCATTACATGTGATGGGGGACAAAATGAGGACACTGGTTCTCCCCCCATAAGAATTCTTCAACTCCTGCAGAAGGGTCTACCAAAAGGTGTCATGCATAAAGGTGGGATAGCTATTTTAGAAAGCCAAGGTCCTTTGAAGGATCTTGAGAATCAACATGCCACACTGACTATCTCTGTGGCAGTGCAATGGAACAGCTATCTTCCAGGCCCCCTTTGGAGCCCAGGGTGAGTCAATACATTATGTGAGGATATGGGAGAGGGCATTTTCAGCTGTGGAACTCAAGTTGTGGAATATCCTTTGCCTGGAAGCCTGATTGTTGCCAACACTAGCATCATTTTGATGCCAAGTAAAGACATGGCTGTCTCCCTTGGGGTCTAAGTAATTTACTCTAGAATGTTTATGCACATGGTTTTAACCTATCTAACCTGCTTACCCTTGTTAACATGTTGAACATGTGTTTGGTCTTTTAAAATTATTTTTATTGTTTTAAATTCTTTTACTCTATTTATATCGATTTTACTTCCTCTGATCTTGCGATATAGGGTGGGATATAAATATTTGGCTCATTCCATCCATGTTCTACTGCATTCATTCATTCATTCTCTTCCTTTTCATTTGCAGGTAAATGGGTATGAAACGGAGCTACCATATTTCCACCCTTCAGGCCAACTGGAAATCTACCGGGGCAAAAACGGAACCATTGTCGAGTCAGAAGGACTCATACAGATCCAGTACTCAGACTCTGGCATGTTGGAGATACGCCTTTCCACTACATACTTCAACTGCACCGGAGGTCTCTGTGGCTATTTCAATGGGAACAGTAGTGACGAATTTTGCTTCCCAAATGGGAAATGCACAGACAGCCTGGTGGTTTTCCTGGACAGCTGGACCACCTTCAATGAGATTTGCAACGGAGAGTGTGACGACCTGCTCAAGGCCTGCAACAATGACTCAGAGCTCCTCAAGTACTACCGAAGCCGCTCAAAATGTGGTGTCATCAATGACCCCACCAACAGCTCTTTCCTGGAATGCCACTCGGTGGTCAACGTGTCTGCCTACTACCGGACTTGTCTCTTTCGCTTGTGCCAGAGCGGAGGCAATGAGTCGGAGCTCTGTGACTCAGTGGCCCGCTATGCTAGTGCCTGCAAGAATGCAGAGGTGGATATTGGCCAGTGGAGAAGCTTCAATTTCTGCCGTAAGTTACCATGAATGGAGGAGAAGGGGAACATCCCACTTATGGCCCTTTGCATCTATCCTGTAGGAACAATGCAGTTGGACACCACTTTAAGTGCTGTAGCTCCATTCTATGGAATCCTGGGATTTGTAGTTTTACAAGGTTTTGAGCCTCCTCAGCCAAAGAGTGCTGGTGACTCACAAAATTACAAATCCCAAGAATCTGAAGGATGGAGCCATGGCAGTTAAAGTGGTGTCAAACTACATTATTCCTCCAGTGTAAACACACCCTTGTTGTATGAAATGAAATCATCCAAGCAGAGTTGAGAGTCCTCAAGCATTTAAGACCTCCTTTCTTATTCTTCTGTCTTTCTCTCTCTCTTGAACTGTACATTTCTAGCCATCATGTTTCATTTGCTTTCTGCAGGCCAGGATTTAAACAACCGGAAGGGCTTCTTGTATGCAAATTTTAACATTTTTGGAAACTCTGCAGACTCAGTGATATGAGGAAAGATGGAAACTAAGGGTGTCTGTAGAAGAAGGGTGTATGCTTTCGGCCTAAATGTCCCCTAGTGTTGCATTTAACACACATATATTTTTGCAAAATCTCCCCTCCCCACAACTGATCCTTCACATCATAATGATAGGCATTTCCCTAATCTGTATAGAAATACAGATTATGATGGTGTTTTGGAAGCATTATCTTTACGCCTACGATATTGCTTCTTTTCTTAGCAGCTGCAGTTTACCTCCAGGTGCACCTTCGTAATTAAGTAATTTCATAGAATGCATTTTAAGGTGACATCAGGAGGTTTTTATGGTGCCACATTGTTGATTTGCAGTCAAGACCCTGAGTTAGGCTGTAACAACAGAGGCTCATTTGAAGGCATGAAAGAGAGAGAGAGGGATGTTTGGGGAGAGGTGTGCATGTGTGTTCTGCTTTGTTTAGCTATAGTAATATTTTAGCTGCCAGTGATATGATTATCATAATCTAAAAGGAAAACATAGGTGCTCCACACTCCGAAGCACACAAAAGCACAGAAGGCTTAGCTACATTAATGGAGAGGAAGAGGGATGATAATCAGAATTGTAGCCAGATCATTACATCATTTTGGAGGTATACCTAGTTGTTGCATGCCTTCATGTCATTTCTGACTTATGGCAACCCTGAGGTGAACCCATCACAGACTTTTCATGGCAAGATTTCTTCAGAGGGGCTTTGGCCATTGCTTTCCTTGGAGGCTAAGAGAGTGTGACTTGCCCAAGGTTACCCAGTGGGTTTCCATGGCTGATCAGATATTTGAATCCTGGTCTCCAGAGTCATAGTCTAACACTCAAACCACTATACCATGCTGGCCTGGAAGGATGGATATATCCAACCCAATGTATATCCAAAACTTTCCTAGGGAGAAGAGCCAATGATCCCAACTCTGTGATTCTGCCTCAGCCTCCCCATCTCTTCCAGATAATTTAAAGGAAGATACATCATTTATTCTACTACAGATATCAAGCAGCCTGCTAGCAAAGTTTTCTTGGCGTCAACATGTACTTTTTTGCCTGCAGCCAGCCAAAAAGTGGCTTTGTTTGGTCTATTAATACAGAGTTTATTCTCACCAGCCTTCTTCAGGAATTGCATGAAGCCTGAACTCTGCCCTCCAACACACACACATATCTATACATTACTCATTTTCAGTCGAACACAAGTATGACTTTGCAAAATGGTGCAATATATACTGCTTCTGTCCAGGATTGTGGGTATTCTGTTCTATCCAACAATCAACTATATACTAACTGAGAATGCTAAATCTTCACTGGGCTCTGCCATACCGTCTACCGTAAAACTACCCTCCCACCTCCCACCCCCCAAAATTGTTGGTACATTTGCAGACTCTGAAGTTCCCCTAAGCCTCTGGTTTCTTTGTTATTGTGCATGGATTGGGTAGTGCTGTTTTGGCTGTGATATATAATGGCTGCTCAAGGACCTGCAGAATCTCATAATTCCTTGGCCTGGCAGAGCCAGATCAATAAGAGTATCCTACCTATGAGCCTAGAGGTTCAGTGACCACTGATAGACCCATGAATTTCTCTAACTCACATTAATTTGCCTTTGTTGTTGTGGTTATTGTGTGCCTTCAAGTCGTTTCTAACTTATGACAACCCTAAGGTGAACCTATCATGAGGTTTTCTTGGCAAGATTTGTTCAGAGGACTCCGTTTTAAATCTATCTGAATTGCCATTACCCCATACACACACACACACACACACACACACGCACACATCCTTATTAAACACAAAAACATACAAACAAAAATATTCCACATTTTTCATATCTAAAAGACATACAAAGAAATATACCAATAAAACAAGAAGTCTAGCTATCAACAAATGAAACTAACTAAAAACTAATATAAAGTAATGCAAAAACATATAAAAATCAATCAAACAAAGTCATCTTGTATACCTGCCTCTGGTTCTTTTACATTACTTATTTAACTTTCTCTAGTTTATGTGCATAGACAATTCTTGCTGCAGTTGTCACACATTGTAGTAATCTTCCATGACCCTTCTCCAAATGAACATCTAAAAGTCCTAATAAAAATAACTCAGGATGTAACTAAAGTTTAATTTTCAGAATATCATCCATTAGTTTAAGAATTTGAGTCCAAAAGTTTTTAACTCTTTTACAAGTCCACTATATATGGTACAAAGTTCCATCTCTTTTTCTTACATTTCCAACATAAATTTGAAGAACCTTTATAGAGCTTAGAAATATTTCAGGAGTTAAATACCAACAATACATCGTTTTATTTAGATCCATCTAAATGGCTCTTGCCTAATTTTGATTTTGGATAAACCCAGTCTAGAGACATTGATTCAAGACATTGAATCTAGGAGGGTAGTTCAGGATTAGAACTCCCCCCCACCAACTGACTGAACAAAGTTATTGTGTTCAGGGCTCAGTCGGAAGAGGTTTGGTGGCTGCTATTGTGGGAAAGGGGAAACAGTTAATCTGTTCTGGGTTATGGTCTGAACTTTAAAAGAGTACTCCAAGGTGCTCAAAACAGGTTCAGCACCTTGGGTAGCTTCATGAACATTTGGACTGTATCCTCATTGACATGGGGACCACCAGGTTCCCCTAGGAGGAAGAACCAACTTGGTATGGCTTAGAAGAAAATGGTGGCTAGCTACTGACTTGCATTATCTTCCTTTCACTCCAGCTCTCACCTGTCCCGATAACAGCCATTTTGAGGAGTGTATGATCTGCTCTGAGTCCTGCGAAAACCTGGGTACGGGACCAGTGTGCCTGGACAGCTGCGTGGAGGGCTGCCAATGTGATGAAGGCTTTGCCTTTCGGGGCACCCGGTGCATTCCCAAGAGTGAATGCGGCTGCAGCTTTGAGGGACATCAGCTCTCCACCAACCAGTCCTTCTGGATGGATATTGACTGCCAGTACTTCTGCTACTGCAATGGATCTGACAACAGCGTCCGCTGTGATAATGTCCCCTGCAAGGAGGATGAGTACTGTCTGGAGGAGAGTGGCCTCTATTACTGCCAACCCCGGATAGATGCATCATGCATTGTCTCTGGCTACGGCCATTACTTGACCTTTGATGGTTTTGCATTCGATTTCCAAAGCAGCTGCCCCTTGGTCCTTTGCACCACCATTGGCCAGCTGAGGTCTGAGAGATTGGACACATTTCCAGAGTTCACAGTCATGGCCAAGAGTGAGGATCGAGACCCTTCCTTGGCCTTGTGGGTGAAGCAGGTGGAGGTGGAAGTCTTCAGTTACAATATCGTCATCCACCGAGCCTACAAACACACGGTGCTAGTAAGCAAATCCAATGTTAGGTGGTTAGGGTCCCAAAACCAGCCCCCTTCCCTTATGCTCATATATAAATTCCTTACTAAGGCGCACAGAGGAAGAAGTGATTCCCAGGGTCCCAGTTGGTGGGAATGAGGCCAAAATGTCAGGAGCAGCAAGAACAAGACATCATCCGTTGTTTCAGTCACTCCACAGTAGGGATGTGATTCTTATATCTTTCTTGATGGAAGTAATGAGTAATTCTAGCAAATTTTTTCTTGTTTGTGAGAAAGTCTTTGAAAACTGCACTATTCATAGACTATTTGAATAATCGTTTCTGCACAGAATATGCCACCATGTTCAAATGTTACACAAAATAGCTCACCAAGCACAATATTTTCTGTACACAAAATAATATTATTTTTTAGACTTAAATATTGTCTTCTATGCAAAAATAATGGCCAAAATCCTCTATCATGGAATAAGCCCTGTTAGTAAATTGCAAAGATGTGTAGCAGGACACTGGCAAGAGCATCCTAAGGTGTATCAGGCTGTACCAATGGACATTGCTACTCTGTAGCCAGTGTCCCAATGCACAATGGGACCAATGCACAATGGTCCTGATGTGCATCAGTCTCATTGTACATCTTTCACTTGACTGGAACCTGAGTATCTTTCTTTGAGATTCACCTCCTCACCCAGACATCTTGAGTAACTTCACCTCCTTGCATCTCTTCACAGATCAACAATGAACGGCTTTACCTGCCTTTGAAGCTGGGTCAAGGGAAAGTGAACATCTTCACCTTTGGTTTCCACATTGTCGTCGAGACTGACTTTGGGCTGAAGGTTGTGTATGACTGGCGGACTTTCCTTTCTGTCACGGTTCCACGAAGCCTCCAGAACAACACATATGGCCTCTGTGGGAGATATAATGGCATCCCTGAGGATGATCTCCAGACTTCTGGTGGCCTTGTTGTCTCCAGCATTAATGAGTTTGGCCATAGCTGGGCCAAGCGGGACCCCTTCTGCCAGGTGGGCTGTGGAGACAGGTGCCCAGCCTGTCGTAAGGTAGAAGGTTTCTGGAAGCCTCAGCAACTGTGCAGCTTGATTCCTAGCAAGAGCGGGGTCTTCTCCAGGTGCCACAGCAAAGTCAACCCCACCTTTTTCTATAAGAACTGCTTGTTTGACACCTGCATCGATGGCGGAGCTGTGCAGACAGCTTGCAGCTGGCTGCAGAATTATGCCAGTACCTGCCAGACCCAAGGGATTGCCATCACTGGCTGGAGAAACTTCACGTCATGCTGTGAGCAGAACCTTTAAAATATATATCTTTGCGATTATGCATGAAAGCTCCTATTCTCCACTTGTTCTTAAACTGTGTTATTTCTGTTCTAAAGGTTTGTTTTCTCTCTTAATGGAAATGTGGGAAGAGGCCCCAACTCAGTAGTAGAGCATGTAGCGTGCTTGTGGTTTAAATTCAACATCTGATACCTCTTATTCAAAAGATTAGGTAGGAAGGAATGCAACAGACAATCTCCGCTTTCATTTTTTTAAACTAATTTTTATTTACATTCTTAAACATTCAATACATACTACAAACAGAAACTAAAAAGACATCATTCATTACCGTACTTCAAAACATACTTTAACTTCCTAGACTCCTACTGACTGTCATATATAAATTATACAATATTTCTTTTAATTCATCTTTATGTCTTATCTCTGCAGCTGTCCTTGTTTTATTACAATCCGATCATAGCTTTTTGGCCCCATTCCTCTTTTAAATACTTTACCAGTAGGTTCCTTTCTAATTTGAATTTAGCTCATGTCGGATCTTTCACCATATATGTTAATTTATCTGTTTCCAAGTATTCATGTAATTTCAACAATCATACTTTTATAGTCAGACACTCCTTCTCTCTCTCTCTCTCCATTTATCTTCAATCTTAAAATGCCTTTCCAAGGCTGAATCTGCACTGTGGAAATAACCCAGTTTGACATAGCTGTAACTGCCATGGCTCATTGCCACAGGATTCTGGGATCTGTACTTTTGTGAGATATTTAGCCTGCTCTGCCAGAGAGCACTGGTGCCACAAGAAACTACAAATCCCAAGTTTCCATAGCATTGGGCAATGACAGTTAAAGTAACATCAAACTATAGTGCAGATTCGGCCCTAGTCAGACTATTCAAAATGTGCTTGGATAGAAAAATGAACCAAGATAGTATTATGGCAAACCAACCATGGAACAGACCATTCTGAGATCAATTTAATGATCTCTGTACATGTAAGCAGGAAAACAGAGGCAGCCAGCTCTGACCTTCATATTTCATGAATGCCTAGTTGCAGGAATCCTCCAACCCAAGATACTATAAAAGAAGTGGCTTGGAAAATTATCTGGAACCATTAATTTTCCAAGTCTCCCCTACTATAGAACCCAAACTCAAAAAATCCCTGAAGCCAGAAGTTCATAAGGATTAGAGACAACCACCTACTCCTTCTCTCACTACTGGCAGCTTCTTTTCCTTACTCGCTGCCACAGTTGTTGCTGGTGCTGATGCTATCTCGCATGTAACTACACTGGCATTTTTCTAAGATCAAGTTCTCTGTTTGCCCCAGTGGGCATCAGGGTGTAACCAGAGATGATCTGAAGTCATTCATGAGTGTAATTCATTTTAAAGTTGGTTTGGATTTCAGCAGATAACATGAAGTCTCTAAAATGAAGGCTGTATATACCAGGAGTCAGAAGTAAATCAATGAATTTCAGACAGAACATAATGGTTAAAAGGTCTAGTTTAACCTAGCCTGAGGCAATGTTGTAAATTTCTAGAAGAAGACTAAGTTTGTTTGTTTGGCATTTGCTACTGAGCAACTCTGAGATCTCGATTCTCAGTGCCACTTCTATTGCTAATTTACTCCTTCTTTCAAATTGCATAAAAGAAAACTGGATAACATCTAGCATCATACTACCTGTCCCACTTTGGACTCTTGTTAGTAAGAAACTACCTTGCTGGCATTGTGGTTCCACTGTTATTCCCTTCCCACTTCCCATTGATTAGAACATGGTGGCAATACATAGGCTGAACTACATACCCTCCAACTGTACCAATTTGGCAGAGACAGTCCTGAATAATCCTCTGTCATCCCACTTTCTCAGGTGCTTATTTCAATGATTTAAAACGTTCCATTTTCTTTCTCTTCCTCCCACTTTCCCCCTTTGTCCTCAGCTTACTTCAGTTGCTGCAAATCGAGTCCAAAGCGTAAAAGTAACTTGTGCTCAGTTAACTCAGCAAGGGAGGAGGAGTAAACAAGGTAAAATCTTTAGATTTTTGTGGGTTTTTTGGGCTATGTGGAAGATGCCAGCCACAGATGTTGGTGAAACATCAGGAATAAACTCTTTGAGGACATGGCCATATAGTCTAAAAACCTCACAAAAAGCTATAGATGCTGGCTATGAAAGCCTTTGACTTCACACAGGGTAAAATCTTGTTTTTCCCTATAGGTGTAGGCAAAAGCAAACTGCTGCAGCCTCGTCTGGCTTGTGTGTTCTTCCTCATTAATACTTTTTGCCATCTTGACTACACTCTGATGTTGCTTGGTCACATGCACCCTTGTTTTCATCTGTGAAATGGTGGAAGCTATGTAACCACCATCAATGGTGTAGTGGTCCATTTTGAAGTTCACATGCTCATCCTGATGATACATAGCATAGAACCCACAGGGAACATAAACATACAGGCAGCCTACAAACCAGTTCTAGCAGTTTTCATCTTCCCCAAAGTGCATATCTTTTGTAAAGTCGATGGGTCATAAATGCCTGTTCAATCACACAAATATATATATATTAAAATATTGAGATTATTAGTACAGTTACCCCCCCCCCCCCCCCCCCCCCAAAACATGACTATACAGTGGAACCTTGCCATACGCGAGGGATCCGTTCTGGATCCCGCCGCGTATGGCAATTTCCGCCTATGCTCGAGCCCCATTGTAAACAATGGGGCTCGTGCATGGCGGTGCGGAGGTGCGCAGGGCGCAACAGGTGCGCGCGCGGCGCAACGGGCGCACGCACCCATTCAACTGAATGGGACGCGCTGCCCCTTCTGCCCTGCGCGCACCCAGCGGCTTGAGCGCGTACGCTCAAAGCCGCATATAAAAAGTCCGTGTATGCGGAGGCCCCACTGTACAAAGAAAGTTACAAATAAGCCATGGGGCACTTTTACACTGCACAAGTTATACCACTCTTATGGAACCCTGGATTTGTAGTTTCATGAAGTAGAGTTTGGGAGATCTAATATCTCCCCAAGCTACAAATTCCAGGAGTCCATAGAACACAGTTGCAACAGTTACAGTGGAATCAATTGTGCTATAGCTGTGCAGTAGACAATGTCAAGGATGCTATTGTCTTCACAATAACACAGTCTAAGAGCCCTATAGTATGAGAAAAGAAAGCTGAAAGAGGGAGAGTAGCGACTGTCTCCTTGCCTCTTTGCATGCTGTCGTAGTACTTCTTCTCTTCTCAATGGAGACGGTCATAAAATCATGCCTTTTGTCATGTTGGAAAAGTCCGTTTGATGAAAGGCACACTTTTACAACTGTCTCCCTCAGAAAGAGAATGGAAGTGCTACAATGGCATGCAGAGACACACTGAGAAAGCCACTACACCCAGTCTATTTCAGCTTTCTTTTCTCATGCGATAAGGCTGTAGTGAATCTCGAAATACCTTATAGTTACATATTGTTAACCTGGAAAATCTACCAAGTGCTACTTCAAACTATTGTGAGGATTCTAGCTAAGGAAGGAACAAGGAAGAAGATGACACCATCATCCCTGTTCACCACTACACATCTTTCAGGTCCCAGATTCGAGGGATGCTGTGGGCCCTGGACTCTGATGTTGATTCTTATTTTAAGTGCCAAATGTTCAGGACACTCATAAGGTTGATGAGCCTTCTGCGTCACTCCAGATACTATTTTGTATGGTTGGTCCATGGCCATTGCATTCTAGTCTAGTTCCCAGTCACTTTGTAGTCCTGTCTGCAACAGCAGATTTGTCTTAATGAACTGTTTAGAGAGGCTTCTGAAGTTTATCTTGCCTCTGGTCTGACTTTCACTGTGGGTTTTGTTTTCCATCAACATTTCAGAGGAGATAAAGTTATCTGCGTTTTGTTTTGCTGGTTTTTCCCCCCTAGCAAAAGCGTCAGAGGTGCCATGGGAGAAGAGCTCCCCGGTATCAAAGATGGAGAATGGCTATGTGATGCTGAGCTTTTCAGAGAGGAGATGATGAGCAAAGTGTTGGAGGCATGAAGGGAGAGGGAGTGTGAGTATGGTGTTGTACACCAAGGATTGCTAGAGAGAGGCTGAGAGAGAGAATATGAGAGAGAGAGAGAGAGAAAGAGAGAGAGTGAAAGACACAGATTAGGGCACCTAATGACAAAACGGAAAGTATTGGATAAAAATGACACAGATAAGAAGCGACAGCAGGAAAGAATAGCTCAACAAATACCTCAACATGAAAGAGATGTGTACTGGAGTCTCACGGAACATTATCTCTCATGTTGCCAGTTTCATAAAGGAGATGGAGCTGCAAGAGGATGAATTATGGGCTGCTCCCTAGACCTGACAGATATTTAAATGCTCGGCGCAAAATCTTCAGCCCGACTTTGGCAATCCTTTAGATTCATTGCTGCAAACCTGCTGTGACATTTCCTAGCAAAATGTCCCTGGTCTGGCAGCTGGGGTCATGAGGTGGGACATGTTGGCCCTCTGCGTATTTCTTTTGGGCTTACAATTCTCAACAACCCAACCTGGCGTCAGCCGTGGTGAGGGATTATGGGAATTGTAGTCTAAGAGCCTCTGAAGAGTCACTATTTACCCATCCTTGTTATAACAGTTAAAACCATAATCTTTGCACTGTGTGGAGCAATACAGGAGACAGATTTGGCCCATGGACCATCAACTGTGGGCTGGTCCTGAATTTGGCAAGAACTTTGCTTGCTGCAGGCTCTATTTGAAGTTGGAGGGTGCTGGGTGGAAAGAGTGGGATCAGGATAGAAGAAAGATCCTTTTCTGAGATATTACGTCAGTGGTCAATGTGCACTTTAGCATTAATCCATGTGATTCTAGTGTCTCGAAGTGTTGGCCCCATAAAATGCTTGGTTTTGCAATACTATTTAAACTGAGTTGTAATTGAGGGTTGGTGTGGTCTGAATGAACTAGGGGTGCATTTGCACTGTAGAAGTAATGCAGTTTGACATCTCTTTAACTGCCATGGCTCCATCCCCCAGAATCCTAGGGTTTGTAGTTTTATGAGACACCAACACTCTTGGGCACAAAAGACCTTGTAAAACTACAAATCCCAGGATTCCATAGGATGGAGCTACTGCACTTAAAGTGATGTCAAACTGCATTATTGCCACAGTTTGGATTCATCCTCAAACTCAGGAAGGCCAGGGTTCAGATCCCTGCTTAGCCATGGAAACCTTTGGTGACCTTGGGCAAGTCACACTTTGTCTCAGCCTTAGAGGAAGGCAATGGCAAACTTCCTCTGAAGAAATCTTAGGAGAAGGATGCAGTCAGTCAGATTTGACTTGAAACAAATGACAAAGTTCTATTTATGCATTGAAATGAGAGCAAGGCCAGTGAAGGATGCTAAGCTGGTCCAGATGTGACCTAGGGATGGTTAAGCAGGTGCAGCATTTGATGGTTTCCAACTTTTGTGCTTCTTACATCAAAGTGGAGCATGGGAAAACTGCTTTTTTTGAATACAATAGGCATGGCTGCTCCCAATAAAGAAACTTTTCCAACTCCGTTCCAGATATTTTTGTCCCCCTCCAAGTAGAAGATTGGTTAAGTTATCCTCACTTTGCTGAGAGATGAGATATTGTTCAGTGAGTGAAGTTCCTCTTTCTTGCTTATTGCAATGCTGTTCAGTAAAAATGTCAGTCAAATCTCCAGTCCCAAAGGCCGCCGTTCTTCATTTGTCAAATGCAAATGTTATTAGCTTTTACACGCGAGGGAAAGAGCATGCCTTTTTTTCCTTTCCCGACGAAGGTTTGCCTCTGCGGTCAATAGGCTTACAATGTATCGTTCAATTACTCTCCTCATAAATGAAGATGCAAAGCATCTCCGGCAGGCAGACCGTCTGGCAAATCAATTGAAAAGTCATTTTCATCACTAATAAGATTTAAAAATTAAATTTGGATCATTTTCTATCCACAAATTGATGGCTTAAATCTGCCTTGTTCCTGAGATTCACGGACCCAATAACAATCGTTAGAAAGAAGTAGGGCAGCTGGGTGTGAAGGGTGGGATAACCAGAGTTACAGGTTTGCTATGTTTTTGCCACATATATACATATATGTGTGTGTGTGTGTGTGTGTGTGTGTGTGTGTATACATTTTATTGATGTCTGTGATAACGTAATTTGATTGGACTGCAAAGCCAGTAGAGCTAATGACAGGGAATGCTAGAAGATGTAGTCCAATGGCATCTAGATGACTGAATTATTCTTACCTTGTCTTAATTGAACAGAGTGGGCTTTTAAACTACTATTTCATTAGTAATCTACAGAGACCTGTGAGCAGTCTGAAAGAGGCATCATTTGTTCCTTATGGACACATGATTTTTTTTGTCCTGTTGGCTCAGGGCAAGTGTTTGTTTTTTAAATATGTGACAAAAATCTATAGGGTCAAAGGTAATAAAGCCACTGCTTTTGCTAGTGGGAGATTTTGAAAAAGGTGTGGGAGCAGCCAGAGTCTTAACACAAACAAATGTATGTTTGCACAAGTTGTTCACTGGTGTCAAGTCAACTTTCATGATGATCCCATGAATGAGAGGGCTTTAGTCTATCCATCTGGAATGCAGTCTTTCTCTTTTTCTACTGCCTTCTACCTTTTGAACCAACCATGACACATTCGTCCTTTACTATGACTTCTTTCTATTTTCCCCAGCACCATGGTCTTTTCTAGGGAGTCATGTCTTCTCCTGATATGTCCAAAGTATGATAGCCTGAATTTAGCCATCTTGGCTTATAAGCAGAGTTCAGACTTGATTTGCTCTAGGACCCATTTATTCGTCTTTTTAGCAGTCCACATTTCAAATGAGCTGATTTGGGGATTTAAGACATGGCTTGCATATGACTCACTGTCAAATCCTATTGTTGTGAAACTCGTCATTTGTAAACACATACCGCTCCTTGTGCATGGGCTATACAGTTTGATGGGAACCATGAGCAACCTGAAAAAGGGCTGTATCTGAGACCAAGAATGTCAGTTTCAAGTTCTGGTGATCATGTAGCAGAAGAAAAGGGTGTGTGTATATATGTACACAATGATAAACAATAAACTCATTGGACAAGGTACATAGATGTTCAAGGTTGAAAGGGAATACCAGGGCCACTTAGTCCAATCTTTACATGCAATAAAACATCATGGAGTGATGACCATCTAACCTATGTTTAAAGACCTCCAAAGAAGGAGATCATGCCCTTCCAACTTGTGTGGAATTTCTTGTCTCCAGTGAGAGGATTTTCCCCATTATGCTTCCCTTCATTACACTAATAGGACAGTGCTTTTTTTCAGAGCTGGCTATACCTTTCAGTTCAAACTTCTTCCAACCTGATGTCCTCCAAATATCTCAAATGACAACGTCTTATTGCAGCCTGAATACTGGAACACTAGGGCAACTCAAGAGACAGGAAAGCAAGGGCAAGTGTCCGCCCCACAAAGCAAGATGCTCACATCACACTACCCCTTTTTTCAGGACATCTGCCGTTCCTTGGAGGCATCTTTCACAATGATGTTGGGTTGCAACTTTCATAGATTCTCATCTGGGTAGCTCAGGGAACGGCAGTGTGCAGTCCAGAGGTTGTGTGCATTCCTCCAAGCCCCTTTTTGATGTTCCCCTGCCCGCTTACTATTTCTTACCTACAATGTGTATCTTCTGTGCCCCCCCCCCCAATATATTTTTTCCTGGTGCTATCACTGTGGAAGATCTGCAAGGAGCAAGTGAGGTCTTAAGAAGCACAGAGAGACAGGCACAGCCTAGTAGAATTGACCCCCTCCCCACTTTCCAGTTTAACACAGCAGGCCTCTGAGACAGGCTAATTGCTACCAAGCAAATGTCACTTTTCATGTAAACAATTTTGCAGCTGCTTGAGCTGTGCCAAGTTATCTCACCCTTTTCTGATAAGTTTGTTCCCCCCTTCTCATGAAATGTCCAAAAAGCTGTTTCCACACAGAAAGGCGATTTATCTCCCAGACTGTGAATTTACAGACACCTTCTAAAGCAAGGGTGAAAGGTATTTAAGACTGAAGGAAAAGCAGACTTTTCCGTCTCACTTGGTTGGGGTATATCGCTTGTCGATCCAGCCTGGAGGGCTCAGTCCATGGGGCTGCAATTGGTCTGTTATGGGGACCCCTGTATATGTCCAGCTGTGACACTTCAGTCAGCCAAAGACATTTGAGCTATCTTTGCTTACATTTCTTATTTCTGCATCCAATTGCTTCCTGTATGGGATCAACAAACAGTCCTCTTGTTTCACCTGTGAGTCTGTTATAAATCTGGGCAACTCTGCATTGGCTGGGGCATGAGTGGAGCAACCCTCTAGAATTATTACACTCCCATCCTCCCCAGTCTCAATAGCTATTATGATCCAATACATTGGGAGGGCACTTTGTCAGGAAAAATAGTTTTAATGTTTTCTGTCCACCTGTTTTGAGAACTAATACTCCCTTTGTGCCCATGCATGCATCTCAGTAGCAACACCTGCCCTCACCTGACGTATCAATGTCCATCCATTTGTCTACATGTCTTTGCAATCCCCAAAGTGGTGGCTGGTAATTTCCATGTCGCTGGGACATTGAAGCTTATGGAGAACATGCAAAGGATGGTAACCACCTCCTTTGGGGCGCTAAAACTCCTAGAATCTCTACAGTAGCTATACATTCTGGAGAACTCTGGGATGCGGTATAGAATACACACCATACCTTACTGGATGTGTGGCCAAGAGGCAGGGTTACATGGTCACATTAAGAACCTGTACCCATTTGTTCTAGTGGTCAGCTGCCCTCCTAACAGCCACTATGAGAGCTGCGTGAGTGTCTGCCAGCCACGCTGTGCTGCCATCCGGTTGAAAAGTGACTGTAACCATTACTGTGTGGAAGGATGCCAGTGCGATCCGGGCTACGTCCTCAATGGCAAGAGCTGCATTCTTCCTCATAACTGTGGCTGCTACGCCGATGGGAAATATTACGAGGTAAGATTCTGTTTCCAAAATGGCGGCTCTTTGGGGTGACCTGGTGGTTTGTGGGTAACTTTTTGGAGTTGTCTGCATTGGCCATGGACTTTGGTGAAGCAAAGTCAGAAGTGGCTGGCTGTGCATTCAGGATAATTTGTTCTTAGAGCTCAGCACCACAGGAAACTCAGCTTCCTTCCTTCCTTCCTTCCTTCCTTCCTTCCTGCCTGCCTGCCTGCCTGCCTGCCTGCCTGCCTGGCTTCCTTGCTTGCTTACTTACTTACTTACTTATCTTGCCTTTCTTCTGATATGAGATCTAAGGTGTTGTTTGGTTGTTGTTGTTGTTGTGTGCCTTCCAGTCATTTATGGTTTACAGCAACTCTATTGTAGGGTTTTCTTGGCAGAATTTGTTCAAAGGGTATTTGCCCTTGCCCCCCACAAAAGTTGAGAGAGTGGACCACTACATCACATTATTCATCACACTGTGTGGGGATGATAGGAGTTGTATGGCGAAACATCCAAAAGACTGAATGTTTACCATTCTTTATTCTGCTTTCCTTCAAGTAATGTCTTGCACCCACCAGTCACTTAGGGGACTGTCTGGCACCGGCCCTAAAACCCAAATAATTGGACCCACAAACAGTAAGAAACCCCCAAATTCATGTTTCAGTTCATAATTTTGGATAAACTTTGGATAAACTTCCAAAAGCTCTCTCGGGAAAGCAACAATACATTTTACAAGTTGAAACTTTTGTGAAATTACTTTTAAGCTAAACCTTCATTAAATCATGACTTGGCTGGGGTTTTTTTGGTGGGGGTGGGTGGGTTTGTCTGTTTGTTTTCCTTTTTAAAAAAAGAAAGAAAGAAAGTCTGGATTACCTTTCCGTGTGCATGCATATACATTTTCTTGCTATATTCTTTTCATTACTTGGATAAATTTGCCACAAGGACAAAAACACATGAAGGACAGAGGAAGGCACATTGCTGCTTTCCAGCTCTTTTTTATTCATAAAGACGTACCTATTAAATGAGCTGCGGTGGCAGCTTTCCTTGTTCTTCATAGCAATTTTTCATAGAGATAGTCATGTTAGTCCACTTCATTTTAAATATATATAAAAAGAACAAGCGTGGAAGATCCAGTCGCACCTTTAAGACTAATGGATTTCTTTTGGTATGAACTCTCGTGTATAGCAACCCACTTCCTTGGGTGCAATGATGGCGTACAACAAAGAGGGGCAAATGCAGGCTATGGGCTGCATGAGGCCCCACAAGATAGTTTTCATGGCTCCCAGGATCCAGCCGGCATTGTCCAGAATATTGGGGAATTATTGGATCTAGGAGGAATGGAGGCAATTGTACCACTTTGGGTGGCTCAGGGAGAGTCCTTTTTTCCCCAAGCGGAAAGCAGAAGTGACCTGGATATCAACCTTCCAGTCACTTGCTGTTGAAAGAAAGGACTCTCTTGAGTCAAAAATGGTCCAAAGGGAGTGAAACATGATAGCAGCCCTCCCCCCAAAGCCCAATGCAAATAGGGGACGTTGAGAGGGGTTTTGGTGAAACAAAATATTAGCCAGGATCCAGCTTCACATGTTACAATATGTAGGTTTATGTCAACAGAGCTATGTCACTGGCCCCATATGCAACCACATTAGAGAACTGTGACATTGTGCACCAGGCACCAGGCAACATGTCCTGTTGCACAATGTGGTCTCCTACTGCATAATGGGGTACTGTGGAAGATGATCCATTGTGCAATGGGAGCTCCAACTTCATCATGGGAAACTGTGAAATGTGGGGACATTTCCCCTACCAGGCACAGGCTGCTCCTGACTTTTCCACAGCTCTCTGTGCTGGGTGACCAGTCCTCATAGCTCTGTTTGGGGCCATTTCACCCCTTCTTTTTGTGCTGCCTTTACACAAGGGCATCCTGTCCCCCAAAATTTCCCACTGTTGAACATTGCAACCATAGAGCAATAGATACAGTGCTCACTCAGCCTGCACAAATGGTCCCAATAGTGCAGCCATGGGAATGCTTCCCTCCTGGAAAAAACAGACTTTATATAAGCATATTTTGATTTATGCTGGAAACAGACCAGCAACAAATGGAACCATTGGGGCTGGGGAATTGGGCAATCCCTTGAAGAGTTTTGATTTTATATACACAACTGTAATGAAAACCAGCTTTTTGATATACAGGTTGAGTCTCCCTTATCTGGAATCCCGAAATCCAAAACACTCCAAAACCCAAAATTGTCCACATGTTTCATTATGTATATACATATATGTCAAAATACAAAATACAAAACCCTTCTGATCCCAAACATTTTGGATAAGAGAGATGCAACCTGTGTGTAGTGTGCTAAGAAACCATTATCTCTGTTCAGACCTCTGGTAATAGACTGGAATTTGTCCAAGGGTTCTAGTTCACCTGTCCAATCTTCATGTGTCTTTTGGAAATTAAAAAGGGCCTCTCTGTTTTAACACTATTTCTGAACCAAGGGCTCCTGTGTTGTAAGGAAGCTCAATGAGGTTTTCTTCAAAGATTTCTCTCCTTGTCGCCCCATCCAAGCAGCAACAACTACCCACAAAATGGATAGAATTGGTGAGCATACAGCTCAAATTATAGTCTTTTTCTATTCCTAGCTGCCAATGGGATTGGATACTAAATGGTTTCCAAATTGGATGCAAGCAGGAGAGGAGATGGAATGCTCTCCATCTGCTGTTGTGTTGGTTCTGAAGAGTGTCGCAGCCTTAATAGGTTGATTTTGGAGGATGTAAATGCAATGCCCTTGGGAGCTCACCTCGCACTTCTTCCAAAGGGTGAAAATTTCCTCCGGGTAATTTCCGGGTGATGCCAACGGCCGGCTCTTTTTCTCCTCAGCTGGTTTGCATTGCTGTCAGCCTTCAGTTTATTTCCCTTTTACCTCTGAGCGCAATCCTGAAATAAGGAGCAACGGCAATGTATTTAGCGGTATATTTCTGTGCATGAGGTAATATTAATCAGTTTAATCCACACAATAGAATGACACAAATTCCCCGTAATGAGACTGTGCTTTCAGGCTTGCTTTCAGGGGGATGCACGATAAAATTAAAATTTAATAATTCTGTGGCATCATTTGCATGAGCCCAAAGGGAGATCCTTCCCTGAGATTTACACCTCGCATCACCACTGAATCCCAGGGACTTTACTCCCAGTGTATCTCAATGAAAGGCATAAATTCAGGAGAAAAGACATTTCAGGCTTTGAATTCACGGAGCTAAAATAATAAATGGGAGAAATGGGAAGTTAATCAAGGAAAAGGACTGGAATGAAACGTTTGAAAGTGTCCCTGGTTCTGATAGGGCGATATTAAATGAATAAATGAGAACAATTTCTGGGGTATCCGTAGGCACAATTTAGCTGTTTCCCAGGGCAATCATATATTCTGATGCTCACCCCAATAAATCAGAATCCCTCATCTGTCTGGATTAAGAATGGGTGCATAAGTCTGTTTCCAGTGTGTCTTAGATTTTCATGTGCTCGTCCATAAATAAATCTATCCCATTTTCACATCACAGAACACATATTAACATAATTTTTAAAAACATTTTTCACAAAATACTCATTCTGGGCATGTTTTATCCTAAAATATAGACTTTTGCATTTGTTTTATCCTCAGATGCAAACATTTGTTTTTTATTTTAACCTGAACTGTGCCTTTGTATATACCCTTTGGGTATTTTGTTTTATTTTTATTTGGTTCAGCTTAGAATGGTGTGTGTGTGTGTGTGTGTGTGTAGAGAGAGAACTACAAAAAGCCAAAGGTATTGGGTCAGTTTGGTCAGTTCCCTTCAGATTTGTTGGTCTACAAAGATCATCATCATCCCTGGCTGGAGATGACAACACATCAGAATATTACCAACTTAAGGAAGGCTGCCTTTGACTATCCTTAGTTTCTGTGTCTCCCTTTTGGGGGTAACTTAGGGCCTGAAAAGACAGGCCAAAATAAAGCTGCTTTGGATCACTTTGAAGGTATGCTGTTTAAATGATGAATGCGTCCTAAGAGGCCAGAAGCCATGCCAAAGCCGTGCTCCAGTCCTAAGGACTGGAACACAGCTTTGGCACAGCTTCTGGAATCATAGGACACATGCATCATTTAAATAGCATACCTCCAAAGTGACCCGAAGCAGCTTTATTTTGGCCTGTCTGTACTTTAAATACAGTATGACCCTTATTTCTGCAGGACTTAGTTTCACTCACCCACATTTGAAAGAATACATTCTTGCTAGGTATTTTTTAAGTCCTCCAACATGATTCTATGGTATGCTTCCAGCAGACGTTGATCATAGAGTCATGCTGGAGGACCTACGCATCGAGGCGTGTTACAATAAAAAGATAAAAAATACATAATACAGTAAATCATAAAATTACACATTCCCCAACCCTCCACCAACATGAAAATAAAAGCACTTATGATGCAGCTTCCTATAGTCAGGGAAGACAACATCGGTAGCAGTCTTCAAAACAGGGATGTTACAAAAATGTCCCTAGTTTTACCTGTGAAAGGTTGAAGGATATGGACCTACTGGATGTGATCTATTACACCATGATTTTGCTATTTTAAAAATGGCCTTTGCTTTCCTTCCAGTTTCATAACTGCAAACCCTTTGGCAGTTCTCTTGCAACAGTCCAGACTCCAGGATGGTTGCCATGAGGAATGACTCCTGTTACCTGCTTTGTCTCTCACTTTCCCTTGGTTGCTTCTCTGCTTCCCTTAAAAAATGTGGCGCCAGCGAGGCCCTTATCAGCAGAGAAGCAAGCTCATACGCTCAATTATTCTATAAATCTGATAACAAGAGGGTGGAATGTAATTTGTGCTTCTTTGCAAAGGTACACATCGGTGGTCAACAGGATATTTGTAGTGCTGTGTCTGAAAGGAAAAGCAGGGAGGAGGTTGCTGTGGAAACTGTAACTTTGGGTTCCCTTGCCTTTACAAGCGATGCAGGTGTCAGACAAGTAGTTTGGGTGTGAAATTTTTCACACTCTTTTTTTTTTTTTTTTTTTTTTTTGGCTTGCTGGAATTAAGATCTCAGGTCAGGATGTGTATTTAAAAAGAAGAAGAAGAAGAAAAAGGTTGGGTAGTTACATAGTCTTGCTGTGCTTCCATAGAGGAAGAAGATCCAGAATAGATTTCTGGCTGGGCTGGTTTATAAATTTCATAGAATCATAGAATCATAGAATCATAGAGTTGGAAGAGACCGCAAGGGCCATCCAGTCCAACCCCCTGCCATGCAGGAAATCCAGATTAAATCATCGCCGACAGATGGCCATCCAGCCTCTGTTTGAAGACCTCCAAGGAGGGAGACTCCACTACACTCCGTCCAAATAATCAGCTGGCAGGAGAGGATAAGAGATGTAGTCAGGAGGGCACCAGTTTTAGGGAAACTGATCTAGCCTTTGGAAGGTGGAAATCTTCTCTTGTTCCAGTGCCAGTTCCGTATGAATAGCATTTTGAATGGTATTAAATTGTCTTTTTTTAAACATGATAAATGATGTCCTAGAATCATGGAGATCACTGAATCCAACTTCCAGCTCAGTGAAGGATCTCCATCTAGAGTTTCTCCAGCAGGTAGCTGTCCAGCCTCTTTTTGAAGACCTCCAGAGAAGGAGACCTCATTGCCTCTCTAGGCAATTGGTTACATTGACGACCCATTCTTAGTGTCAAGATGCTTCTTCTAATGTAAATTTATCCTCCTGTAACATCAAACAATTAGACCTGATCCCACCCTCTGAGACAGCATCTTTAAATGTAACATGAAGAGATATGCAAGATCTGATCTGTTATAGCTCATTGGCATATGCTGCCCTCATTGAATAGTGATGGTACAGTTGGCCCTCCACATTTGGGGCTTTGACTTTTGTGGGTTTAATTATTTGCGGTTTTGATTAATGTGTTCTCTCTAGGAATCTCTATCTCCACCAGCGCAACTCCGCTAGAGGTAGGCCATAGAGTTGTGCTGGAAAACCTAGACGTTCCTAGACAAAACACTTCTCCAGGCATTTCTAGGTTCTCCAGCATGATTCTATGGTCAACTTGTGGCAGCTGTTAACCATAGAGTTGCACTGGAGGATCTGGAGAGTCCTAGAGGTGTCCTCTCAGGTCAAAAGAACAGTGTGTTTTTTTATTTGCAGTTTTCCACATTAACAGGGATCCTTCACCCATAACCTTAGTGATTGTCGAGGGACCACTGTACATGCTTAAATAAATGCAACAGGTAGATTCAGATGTGCTCTTTCACACTGAAAATCTTACTTGATATTTTTGTATCAGTGGTATTCCCCAGCTAACAAACAAACAAAATACATATTTGTATAAGTTGTCTAGCAACTTGGGGCAGGCTCATGGGACTCAATGCTGCTGAAAACATAGCCAAGATCCAAGAAATGATTCTGTGGTATAGTTGGCGAACTAACAGGGATTGGGGGATACAGATGTAGCTCTGGGAGCTGAAGACACTGCCCCTCCAAATGAGAATTTTGCCCCCCAATACATTTTCCTTCAGACCCCAAATTTGTAACATCCTGTTCTATTTGCTGTGTTCATATTCCATGGTCACACTGCCTGCTTCTTTTCTTTAGATGCTTAAGTTCTGGACTGAAATTTCTAAAAGCTTGGCTGAAATGTTAAGTTCCTGGAATGCTAGAATTTGGGGGGGACTGAAGGAAAATTTCCTTGTGAGGCAGAATTCTTATGGCAAGGCAATAATTTCATTTTGGTTTGGCTTTTCTCTCTCTCATATATTAACCACAGCCTGGAAGCTGACTTTTTCTTACTTTCTGCTTTTAAAAACGCTTCTCCTGAGGTTAAAAACAGTCCATTGGGGAGGCAAAAGATATCACAATCCACGCACATCCCTCCCCTTATTTTTACAGGAAAATAAAAAAATAAGAAAGCTTGAATGTGGGTCATTTCTTGGAAAAGGAGGATGTCTGTAACAACAACAGCAACAACAACAACAACAACAACACCTTTAAGAACCTCACAAATGGCCTTGGAGTCTGTGCGTGAACTTTCTCCCCTCCTTCCCCCATTGAATGGATGCTTATGCAGTGGACCCTTGTTATACACTGGGGTTTGGTTCCAAGATCCCCGTGTATAACAAAATCCGTGTGTGCTCAAGTTACATTAAATATAATGACATAGCAAAATGGTGTCCCATATAAAAAAATGGAAAATCAAGGTTTGATATTTGAAATGTATACTTTTTAAAAACATTTTCAAACCATGTATGCTTGAATCAGTGTATTAAAAATCCACATATGAGAAGGGCCGACTGTATGTTCAGTGGAGTGAACCACACATCCAAACTGCTGTGGATTTTGGTGCTGCAGATGTCCAAAATAAGTGGATTGACAGGCATCCGAAGACAACAGTCAGTGTAGCATCTCAGGTTAAATGTGCACAACGTGCCTGCCCTCTCCTGGTTAAAACAAAAACTCTAGATCCATCAATGCCACCCACCTCCATCCACAGCAAATGTCTCGAACTTTAAGATGCTTTTGTGAGTGGGCTCTCTGAAGACATCACAAATAACCATGCCTCTTTGCTGGTCATAAATCACAGGGCATTTTTCTCATTTTGTTTTCTGAGCCAAGTAAAAATAACAGGGGTCAGGAACGATACGCGAACTGAAACATGGAGTTAGTGTTTATTGCTTTCCTACCGATATATGACAGTTTAAGCTACAAGGTTGCTTGGGCTCTGTATTGGAAAAAATGTTTTATTTTAATATCCCAGTTTCTCTTTAAATCAAAGCAGGTGAAGCTGGTGGTGGGATGATGATGGCAATGGTGATGATGGTGCAATCCAAACCACCAAAACAATAAATAAAGATAGCATAGTAGTGTTGAAGCGAACAAAGATAAGACCGTGAAAGCAGTCAATGAACCAGGGTTGACTACAGGAAGCACACAGCTTCTTTGCTGAAACAGCACCATTGGCTGCCAAGCTGTTTCCAGGCACAATTCAAAATGCTGGTGATGATCTATGAAGCCTTATATGGCTCAGGTCTAAGTTATTTGGTAGAATTTTTTCTTCCATATTAGCCTGCCCATATTCTGAGATCATCCAGGATGAGTCTTCTCTTAGTCCCATTACCTTCATGCTGCTTCAGGCATGTATCTGTGATTTTTACAT
The DNA here is from genome assembly GCF_019175285.1 of Sceloporus undulatus. NCBI lineage: Eukaryota > Metazoa > Chordata > Lepidosauria > Squamata > Phrynosomatidae > Sceloporus > Sceloporus undulatus. The sequence goes on from NC_056527.1 coordinate 135,789,341, forward strand.
TTTAACTCCTCAACCAACCCATGGACACAAATGGAGCAGGATCTCAGACACTGAACAGAGCATGCAGACTTGGGAGTCTTGTTTCAGTTCCTTGGGGCAGTGGTTGTCACACTTTTAATCCTCCAGTTATTTTGGAAGTCAGACCCCAGAATCCCTTAACATTGGCCATGATTCTGGAAAATAAAGTCTGAAACTTTGGGAAGACAGAAGGTTGAGGATCACTGCCTTATAGTTTTTGTTACAGCCACTGTTTCAACCTTTATGCCCTCCATCCTTTGGAAGATCCATTCCAGTTATGTTTTCCCTTCTCCCTTGATCTTTGCTTGCAGCCCAAGCAGCTCTTCTGGAACAGCGACTGCACCCGCCGCTGCCGCTGTTTTCGCCGCAATCTTATCCAGTGTGATCCGCGGCAGTGTAAGTCGGATGAGGAGTGCGCCCTCCGGAATGGGGTCCGTGGCTGCTTCAGCATGAAGAGTTCCTATTGCATTGCAGCAGGCGGAGGAGTATTCCGCACGTTTGATGGTGCCTTCCTCCGCTTCCCAGCCAACTGTGCCTTTGTCCTCTCCACCATTTGCCAGAAACTCCCTGACGTCTCCTTCCAGCTCATCATAAATTTCGATAAGTGGTCTTCTCCCAATCTGACTGTCATCTCGCCTGTTTATTTTTATATTAATGAGGAGCAGATTCTTATCAGTGATCGTTATACTGTCAAGGTATGGACCTTTAGCAGGTGATCTCACTTGTAGTAACAGTAGGGACAAATCTTTCAGTAGCTAACCATTTTCTCAGTGCAGCGCCTTGTTGTATCAAGACACCATCATCATGCCCTTCAACTGTCCAGATTTGGCAGGGACAATTCTGATAAATGCTCTGTCGCCCCACTTTTTTTTAGCTGCTTTTAAAATGTCCCAGTTTCTCCCTCCTCCTCCCACTTTCTCCATTTGTTGTCTGCTTACATCAGTTGCTGTGAAATGAGATCATATTTTCAAAGTAGTTTACATTCAGTGTTTCTCTGTGAGAAGGGAGGACAGACGGGGCAGAATCTTGCCCTTCCAAAACATTCAGGCCAAAGCAAACTGGTGCAGCCTCTCCTAGCTTATGTGTTCTTCCTCATTAATAACTTTTTTGCAGTCTTTTGCTTGGCCACAAGTGTTTCAATTTTCACCTGTGAAATTTTAGTGAGTATACAATTCTCAAAAGCCCTGCTGAGTTAACCGAGTGCAAACTGCTTTTCCACTTTGAACCCAGTTTGCAGCAAGTGAAATAAGTAACTTCACGGTTACTTGGTACACAACTTCTGACAAGTGATTTCATTCCACTCTTGGTAGCCCCAAAAGTAACTAGTTATAGGTAAGCACTTTATTTTCAACATGTTACTTCCAAACTCTGTACTAGTATTAATAATAGCTGCTTCTCTTGGTCTTCCATCTGTTGCATCCAAAAATTAAAAGCATGGCTCTCAGCAGTATGATCTGAAGAGTTAGATTCTCTTACTAATATATGAAAGCCCCCTGCCTCTCTTGCAAATTGGGAAGTGTCTGCATATATGAGATGTCATATTCATGACTGGGAATTTGAAACACTGAATTCTTTGATCCAGGTTCCTTCATATCCAGAGTTTATGGGAAACTCAATCTATCAATTAATCTGAAATTAATCTTGGCTATTGGATAGGATTAGCTTGAACTGTGACGTGTGATTGAAACTCCAGAATATTTTTAAAAATGAAGGACACATCCCACTGCCTTTCTCATCAGTCTAAAATGCTATTTATTTCCACAACCAGGTGAATGGGACGCAAGTCAATGTCCCCTTTGTGACTGGTTTGTCCACCAAAATCTACAGCATGGAGGGATTCCTGGTCATTGACACAAGCCCAGATATCCAGATCCACTACAACGGCTTCAATGTTATCAAAATCACCATCAGTGAACGCCTGCAAAACAAAGTCTGCGGCCTATGTGGGAATTTCAATGGGGACCGCACAGATGATTACTTCACCCTGCGAGGGAAGCCAGTTGTAAGCAGCGTGTTCCTGGCACAGAGCTGGAAGACAAATGGCATGCAGAAAAGGTGAATGGGAGAAAGGATTAGGTGCCATAGAGGGAGCAGCTCTGAACCAAATTTGTTTATTTATAGAGCTGGGTTCCTGCACTAAACACATGTCATGGCAGCACTCTTTCTCTGAATCTGACCCTTGAAATCTACTTTAAAATCCAGCCAGCTGGTGTTCTCTGGTGCTGGCAAGTAGGATGCTGAAGGATGACACAGCCAGCCTACTCCTGTTAGCAAGTCAAGAAGTTGAGAGTGCCCCTAGTCACCAGTGCCAAATAACTCCTTCCCTCACTGTGGCTAGATGGATTTTAAGGTGGGTTTGGGGGGCATTTATAATCATGGCAATGGCACCACAATTGTAAATGTGAATAGGAAACAGCTACAAGGATGTCAAATCTTTGAGACTAACTAAAGAAAGAGGTTGGCAGCATGAACTTTCATAGTCTTAAGTCTGCTTCCTCAGATGCATTTGGGGAATTAGACTTGGGTCTATGAAAGCTCATGCTGCTAACATCTTTCTTCAGGATCCCTATATATACTGATACTACAGACTAACACGGCTATATTTTGAAATCTAACTCATGACATTGTAACTGGCTCATGGGTTCTCGGGCATCACAAAGGTGGTATGAGGGATGCAGACCACATTGGGTGACATCGCTCTTTCTTGTTCACCCAGCAGCCCCCCAAAACACTGCTGGGCCATGGTGGCAGCCTTCCAACACCATAGCCGAGGTAGACTGACTGGCAGAGAGGGTCAGTTGCGGAGGTGTGCCAACATAAGTTACTGCACTGGGGTGACACTAACCCTAGTGATGCCCTGCATAGGATGCCAGGATTCATTTATTAAAATATTTGTTTCCCACCCTCAAGCTAAAGATCCTAGGGGCAGCGTACGTTATTTTAAAAGGCTAAAAACACACTGAACAATTTGACAAGTTAAAAGAAGATGGATTAAAACCAATAAAAATACTTTAAAACAATGCACACGTGTGGATCTGTGTAAAATCAGGCCTCTAAAGGGAGGGTATTCCATAACAAGGGTCCCACATGTCCAATGGAAGCTATTTCCATTACAGACCATTGGACTGGAATAAGGCAAAGGCTGAGATCCCACATTGGAATTGCATAGCGTAAATCTACACATGAGGGACTGAGCATTGATTTCACTTTGCCACCCTCTAGCAATATTGCACAACTGAATGGACAACAGTGTGCAATCGAATGGACAAAGGGATTTGAATGAACCCACATCTGCATGCACAGTGGCCCTGAGTGCATAACTCAATTTCTAGCACCTTAACTGACTACACATGTCCCACATCAAAGAAATATGTCTGTAGGAGAATTTATATAGGCTGAAGACACCAACAGGATTCTGGCCCATGTGTGTTTGTGTGTGTGTGTGTGTGGAGAGGGTCCTGTTTTATAGTAATCGCTAATGAAATTTGTTGTTGTACTCACAGTTCTTAGCACAGACACATGAAGTACAATTAAAGTGATAAAATCCAAACTAGCTAACAGTAGTTATGACTCCAATAAAGGTAATCCAAATGCGAAGGCTAAAGCCACCATTTATCTAGATGTCTAACCGGTTTAGCAGACACAATTCTCTTTCTAATTTTAAAAGATAACAAGATTGGGAAAGACCATCTGATAACCGACATGAGGAAATACCTCTGCCACCAAGTAGTTAAAGCCCATGAAATTATCACTGACCCAATATTTTCCCTCTTCACTTGCTTTAAAGCTTCTGGAGCCAGGATTCTCAATTTTTCCTCCTTCTCCCCAAATATTTTTCTCCAGGCAGCCTGGAAGTTTGCAGAAATGGCCTTGGGGTATTTGTGGGGTATACAGGCTATGAGCAATCCATACAGATCTAGACAAAGGAAAGAACAACAACCACAACGACACTCTTCCAGAATGTGCTGAAAAAGTGCAGACAATGAATTGAAGATAAAAGAAAAGAGAAGACGAGTAGATTTCTCTCTCTCTCTCTCTCTGGTTTCAGAGAAATGTAAATTGAATTCTTAGGGTGGAAAGGTGGTCTTTGGATTTTAAATATTTCTAATGATTATCTATTGTTTTAAAATGATTTTATTGTAAGACACTCCGAGAACTTCAGATTTAGGGTGCATGATAGATAGATGATAGATTAGATAGATAAGATAGATAGATAGATTAAACAGAGAAACAGATTCACTGTTATCCTGAGATGGCTCCCTCTTGCCTTTAGGACTGGGAAAGTGAGGCTAGGACCAGCCCTGGCAACCCTACTCCACCCAGTTTCCTGTACATCTTTCCACATTCTCGATGTCCAGTAATCTCTGGGACTTTTGTATTTTCAGCTGCAATGAGCTCCAGTATGCCCAGTATGCTGCCACCTGTGACAATGTGCAGGTCCAGTTGCTTCAGAGTGACAGCTACTGCCTCAAACTGACCGACATGAAAGGTTTCTTCCAGCCTTGCTACGGGCTTCTGGACCCACTGCCCTTCTACGACTCATGCTTCCTCGATGGCTGCTACAACCAGAAGAAGTACCAGCTCTGCGGCTCTTTGGCAGCTTATGGAGAAGCCTGCCGTTCCTTTGGCATCCTCAGCACTGAATGGATCGAGAAGGAAAATTGCTGTAAGTGAACTGAGCTTAGTCCTCCTCTGAAGGGTCCTCGAGTTTTGTCATCTTCTTTGCCTCAAGAGAAAAACTTGCTCACTCTCCTTCCAAGGGTAAAAGAGAGACAACATGGCACACATTTGGTGTGATGGCACCGGCTCTCAGCCAGCATCTTCACCCCATCTTCATTCTCCACTGCAAATGTACCTCTTTCTGGGATCTGAGGGCCCAACTATAATTGAATATTGCAAGCACACATTTAAGTTCCTCTCTCTCTCTCTCTCTCTCTATATATATATATATATTTAGCAACAGTACAATAAATTGAATATTAAATTAGGTACACATGCATTGTCTGAAAAGGTCTGCACATCGAATGAGGTGCCAATGGAGAACTTGATTACAGTACTCTTCTGCCTATGCTGATCTATTTTATTACAACATTTGGATGGAAATCTTTAAAACCCTAAATAGAGTTGGCTCTTGGTATCCACTGAGGTTTGGTTCCAGGACCTTCTGTGGATACCAAAATCCATGGGTGCTCAAATATTATATACAGTAACATAGTAAAATGGTATCCCTTATATAAAATGGCAAAATCAAGGTTTGCTTTTTGGATTTTTTTTTTTTAAATCAAGCTGTTAATGGTTGACTCCATGGATGCAGAATCTGTGAGCACAGAGGACTGACAGGAAAATATACAAAATGGGTGGAAATGCTTAAAATTCCATTACAAGGAATTTACCCTTTTGTTCCTACCCAAATATATAACTACAAATACCATTACTTCATTCATGGTGAAAAGGGCATATTCTTTAGTCCTGGCACCTGCAATTTCTCACCAGCTCCAGCTTTCTCTCTCTTTCTGAAAACCAGCAAGTACCACAGCCTCTTTCTTAGCATACTTTCTATCTAAACATCTCAGGGCAGCATATAACAAACCACTACATTTTTTTCAATTCAAAAATCCCTCCCTGCTCTGAGTATCTCATTCTACCTGGATTGCTTTATGTGTCAGTGATGGCAACTGGTCTTAAATTTGTGATCCTTGCCCGTTCCTCTTTTCCTTTTTAGCAGGAGTGGTGGAAGATCCCTGCATTGGAGCAGATTGTCCCAACAGAACATGTGAGGTGGATAATGGAGGAGAGCTCTGTGGTTGCATTGAACCTCCTCCCTACGGAAACAGTGAGTGTCTACGCCAAGGGAGCAAAGTAACTGGAAATGTCAGCTCTTAACATTTTCCTGCTGGGATAATATTTGTTATATTCATAGATAATCTTAAGAGCAGTCCTTTGCATTTCTGTTTTGCCCACAGTCTCCAGCCCAGAATGTCAGATATGTTCGTATTCACTTTGTATTCAGCCATCAGCATCATGGACAGTTATTTGTTTGTTTAAATATTTATATCCCACCTTCTATCTAAAGATCTCAGGGCAGCGTACAACAAAACTCATCTGACTAATCTGAAACAATGTAAACATTCAAAACAATAGTAAAAGGCTCAAAACATATTAAACAATTTGACATGTTAAAAAGATTGGTTTCTGACTTCTGAAGACCCTAATGCGAATCTATCATGGGGTTTTCTTGGCAAGTTTCTTCAGAGGAGGTTTGTCATTGCCATCCTTTGGGGCTGAAGGAGTGTGACTTGCCCAAGGTCACCCAATGGGGTTCATGACCAAGACAGGATTTGAACCCTGGTCTCCAGAGTCTGAGTCAAACCACTACACCACACTGGCTCTCCTGGGATTGCATTACAGTACAATCTAAAAATCAAAAATCATCCACCATCACCCCATTTTGAATGGGTTCATGCCAGTTGTGTAAACAAAGAAGCCCAACATATTCATTCTCTCTTGTCATCTCTCCACTAGGACTGCCATGTCAAGGCTATTCCATGCCCCTAGATTTCAAGGCCAAAATGACAGCATTTTATGTCATCAGGCAAGGGGCTAGTGATGTTAGGAGAGTACTGTCACAATGTGCACCAGAACACCTTTGCCACTGCTAGGATGTGCATCTTCACAATCCACTAACTGGATTTCATTGCAATTTTACAACGTAGCTATGGATTCATATAGTTGCAAAATGTAGACTGTTGTGTAGATGCTTGACTGATATAATTAAATATGGAGATTTAAGCATAAACCACAGTTGCACAGAGTACAAAATTCATGCAATCCCTCACCATGCCTAACAAATGAGAAAAATATACACACATCTTTCAAGCCAATTCTCTTACTCTGGAAGTCCTTCCTTTTACCCCAAGGATTGGAGAAGGTAGGGGCAGAAAGTGAGATTTCTCCATGTGATAATGCACACTCCCCTTCCAAATAATGTACTTCATACCTGGAGCTCATGAGTTTTTAGGTTTAGTTTTAAACATGTTGATTTAGGTTCTCTGTGTATTCTTGACGAATTCTCCTCCCTCCCCTATCTTCCATTTTTTTTCATTCTTATTTTACGAATAGCAAAACAAAATTTGTTAGGCGTATTGCAATACACAATTTATTCTTGCTTTTGATACTGTAAGATCAAGGTAAAACGTGATATGAAAATCATGGGAACAATATGACAGCAGCTCTTGATTTGAATGGTGGAGGAAAGGACTTTTATGCAGCCATTGAGATTTGGAATCAGATCTTTAGCTGAGATGCAGGCACCAAGAAGTGCGCTGTGTGCCATGTTGGTTTAATTCAGTGGCAGATCAGTTCCTTGGAATTTGAAAAAGCTCTGTTAACTCATCTGAGTTTCTCCCTTGGGCCTCAGCAATGGATTGTTTCCTTTAGTAGAATTTTCTATTGCTTCATCCAGCCTTATTTTCAGCTTGCTCTGAGACTTCATCTGATTTCCATACAAATGCATACACATTTACAAAAGGGAAAAAACATACATCAAAAATCAATTTTGTTGGAAAATACTGCTTGGATCTGTCCATCAAATCTGGAGTGGCAAGGGGAATGGGTTTTTATTTCTTCAAGAAGACACTGGAGAGTCTCACTTCTGGATGTGGTAGAAATGACCACCAGGTCTGGAGACCTTCTTGGAGATGAATGAAACATCATCTCCAAATTTTAAAGAATATCCAAAGCACCACCATCAGTAATCAGTTTCCAGGAATGTATTAGGAAAAAAATACAGCACAGCAAAGGTGTCTGGGTTCACACATGTGTATATGATGCTTGGGGTGTTAATGTTGTTCCCTAGTTGATACTGCAGAAAGATGGCTAGACATATATCATTCTAGCAAACCTGCATACTGGGCATACAGTACGTGACCAAACTCTGTGCACGCACCCAAAGACATATGTATATATTGTTCCCTAGTTGAACTAAAATGTATGTTATTCATCCAAAAGGTATACTTAATGGTGTCCCACACCTCCACCTCCACACAGCAACAACTTCAGATCAGGACTGCATAGTGAGTGAAAACGGAAACATTAAAAATATCCAAATAATTAGAACCCCCCACAACCCCCTCCAAAACACTAAGCTATAATAGCCAAATAATGCTTCCTTTGTAAAAAGAGAAGAGTAATTGATAGACATGATAGAAGGAAGATTCCAATCATAGTTCCTCCGAAAGGGAATTCCACAATTGATGCTACAACTGAAAAGGTCCTACTACATACTGCTTGAGATCTGGCCTGTGTAGTAAATGGTGGGAATGTAAGGAAATCCTCACTTGAAGATCTTGAGCTGTTGGAATATACTTACAGAAGAAGCACTCCCTCATGCAAGACACAGGTAGAGTTTTTCACTCTCTCTCTCTCTCTCTCTATATATATATATATATATATATGGTAGATGTGAAAGCTAATGGACAACCAATGCAGATAGGACAGGATCTGATTCTGAAGTCTTACTCCCCCCTCCCTGCTCCAGTCAATTGGAGAGCAGTTGCATTTTATTATTATTATTATTATTATTATTATTATTATTATTATTATTAACCTTTATTTATAAAGCGCTGTAAGTTTACACAGCGCTGTACATCAATTTTTTAGTCAGACGGTTCCCTGCCCTCAGGCTTACAATCTAAAAGATTTTACAGTAGCTGAAGCTTGCAAACTATTCAAGATCAAGCCAATGTAGATGATGTTGTGGTCAGCTAAACACAAGGTGATTGTTGTAACTGCAGGGCTGAATTTGGAGTAAAATGGATACATCCAGCCAACCAGGCCTGTACAATAGCTTTGCTTACAAGTGTTGCCTTCTAAAAACCAAGAAGCAAGAAGACATCAAGTAGTGCGGCCAAACTGGTCAGCTGCTCCTTCTAGGAGGTTTGAACACATCCCCCTCACATTGCCCTGGAGTGCTTCTAAGGCTCCTTCTAACCAGGATTGATTTTGCAGCTTCTGCCATCCAAAGTCACAATATAATTCTCCAGCAGCTCCAGCCAACATGGCCAACAATAACAGATGACTGGAGTTTCACCCTAAAGCATCTGGAAAGTATCTGGAAAGTATCAGGTTTGCCCATCCCATAGTTTAGCACTCTCATCTATAAAATGAAAATACATCTGGATATTACCTACGTACAGTTGACACTGCACTCTGTAGTTACAGGCAATTGCACCCAGCACCTGCGTATAAACATTAAGCTAGTTTTACACCACCTTAGCCACTAATATATGCAAGCAGCCATTCCCAGGCAGCAGACAATTCCATCTTAATGAATTAAGTTACAATTAATCAGACTTCCTCAGTCTTGCATGAATAACAGAAAGAAAGAGAGAAAAAACAGTGGAGCCATCAGGCCGAATTGCTTTGATTGAAGTGAACTGCTAATGTTCACGTATTTGACTTCCATTTTTGTGTGGCCTTTAACAGAATCTTAAATGGTAATATGGTTGATGTTATTGCCCACTTGTTCATTCCCACAACTGCAGACAACTACTTTTTCTTTTCTTTTCTTCTTGGGGCGGTGCTGTTCTTTGTAGACACACATGATATCCTGGATGCTGAGGTGACCTGCAAAGCTGCCCAGATGGAGGTGTCTATCTCAAAGTGCAAGCTGTTTCAGCTGGGCTTTGAAAGGGAAGGAGTGCGCATCAATGACCGCCATTGTCCTGGCATCGAAGGCGAAGATTTCATCTCCTTCCAGATCAATAATACCAAGGGCAACTGTGGAAACATAGTGCAGGTCAGAATGGGGTGTGTTCAATGAAATTGGTCAGAATCCTACATCAGCTGTCTAGTTAAATGTGCAATAAAATGTTTCAGCTGCATATATTTAAACTTAGTGAATGGTCAGGTATCAGGACTAAAGTTATGTCAGGATTTTAATGGAAAAGATGGGTTTTGAGGAGAGATTTGAAGAAAATAAGAATGGTGGACTCAGAGACAATAAGTAAGTAAGTAACTGCAACTTGAGATCCATTTAATCAACCCATGAACTGGCTAAATCCTACAGCTTTCGTTTTTTCCCCCCTTTTGTTTTATCCACCCTATAGAAACTGTCAAGTTGCTGTCCTCTCCCTTTGCTTCTAGCATATTTAACCTCCCTATGCTTTATCCTCTATGTAGTCCAACAGCACCCATATCACGTACAAAAACACTGTCTGGATTGAAAGCGCAAACAACACAGGCAACATAATCACCCGGGACCGAACCATCAATGTCGAATTCTCCTGTGCTTATGAGCTTGACATCAAAATTTCTTTGGATTCTGTGGTGAGGCCCATGCTCAGGTAAGGGAGACACATGACTCCGAGAGGTCATTTGGTGGGTTGGGTGACGGTACTTCATCTCATTGACTTAACTTGTAGTAGTACAAGATTTTCTGCAGCAAACATCCACAGGACCATGTTGGAATCTGTTCACACATTAGGCTGCATTGGGGTTTTTTAAAGATCCTGATGTCAGCAGTCCCTAGTGCCTGAATTCATTGGAGTGATGCCATGTGTTGACCTACAGTTACAGACTCCACAGTGGCAAGAGGCTGCCACACACATAAGCTAGTTCACAATTTCCAGCCTCACTAGTCACAATGCTATTCTGAAAGATGACCCAGGGTTATCTCCCGTGCTTGCAAAAATGGATCCCAGCACAGATGTGTCATAGCCCCCAGGATTCCTCAGCTAGTACTGTTTCAAACAAATGTGGATTCTCATATCCTTGCATAAGGGAAGCATGCCAAAGGAATTGTCCCTCATGTGAAGACCCTTGATTTTTGTACATGAGGATATTTAATAAACATTTGTAATAGTATTAGGGTGGACACTCCAAAGAACCTAAGTCCATTTTACTTGCTTGAAGAATGAAGAAGGATTGAGAGGACAGGATTTATCTGTACAACAAATGCATTTAAAAAAAAACCCTACTTAATATCAATAGTAATAATCTATTGGTAACCTTTGTCTCAACCCTTCCAATTAAATTAAATGAGCCATAACCAAATGATTCACACAACTGATTCTCTACACTCACCTCTTGAGATCTAACTTCTGCTGATCTATTTTATGTGGACTGTGGCGTTATACAGTTGGTGGTTTTGTTTCAGAGATTAACAGTCTAGTTATATTATGATGCATATACCGTAATATTTTACTGTGATCCATTCTGTTAATATATGTGAAGGGTAATGTATAAAATCCAAACAAACAAACACATAACTTCAGGGAAATTTAGACCTACGTTTCCCAAACAGAAAAGCATACATCCATGATTTTTCAATCTCTCTTTTCCAATTATTAAGTGTCACTTTTTCCTTTTCCCTCCACAGTGTCATTAATCTGACAGTGCCAACTCAGGAAGGTAGTTTCACAACCAAGATGGCGCTGTACAAAAACTCGTCCTACAAGCATCCCTACCGACAAGGAGAAGTGGTGTTAACCACCCGTGATGTCCTCTATGTCGGTGTTTTTGTCCTTGGGGCAGATTCCACACATCTCATCTTAATGCTCAACAAATGTTATGCAACACCTTCCAGGGACAGCAATGACAAGCTCAGATACTTCATCATTGAAGAAGGGTGAGTGCACCTCTTTCTTCCTTTTCACACATTCTGAAACTTCAAAGATCAATTTTACACCTGTTAGGGACTAACCGGTGAAGTTTTCTGTGTTCCAGTTGCCAGAATATAAAGGACAACACCATCGGGATTGAAGAGAATGGTGTTTCACTGACCTGCCGCTTTCATGTCACTGTTTTCAAGTTCATTGGGGATTACGATGAGGTTCATCTCCACTGTGCCGTTTCGCTCTGTGACTCAGAAAGATACTCTTGCAAAATAGTAGGTGGAATGAATCCTGAACTTAGGGGCAGGCAACTGTATTGGGTCTAAGGGCCAATTTGGCGCCCCTTATTCCAGGGCCTTTTGAGGGCCACAGTCTTCAAAAATGCCTACCCTAAATGAAAATGCAAAGTCAGAAGTCTTGTTTCTGGTAGTGAGTGGATGGGAGGGAGAAATGGCATTTTTGATGTTAGATTCTGCACAGAAATCACAGGGAATTGAATTTGAGGAAGGTGGATGTAACTATATGGGCATCTCCATGGTCACTCCAAAATTCTGAAATGCTGCATCTCAAGAGGCTTGGTGTTCTTCAAGCCTCTAGATCTTTAGATTGATTTCTGAACTGCACACATTTAAAGCTTTCATCTTTGTCTTTTTTTGTCTTGGTCAGAATTGCCCTCAGAACACCCGGAGGGTCAATGACTACACCAAAGAGCTCAATGAGCAGATCATCTCTGTGGGCCCAATCAGGAGAAAGCGTGAGTGCAATATTATTTCCAGTTTTATCATGGATATTGTATTCATCTGATTGCATAGCCACATCTTGAAATCTGATAGGGGTTGTAGGGTGCAGCATTCTACCATGATAAATCCCCGCTGTTTGTTTTTTAAACAGCCTTTCTCTGATCTCCAAGGTAGCAGAGGAAAGCTCAATGTTGCAAAGACAGTTTGGTAATTTGGGGTTTGACTTGCCTTGAACAAGTATTTTCAGTAAAAACCTGCTTCACATGAAGTATTTGAAGTCTTCACTTGTTTCTTCATTGGGTCATCTCCACCAAAATCCTTGTCATCGGGGGGGGGGGGGGTTGGGGGAGGAATGGAAGCACTTCTTTCATTATTTCTTTACTTCTTGCATTATAGACCTAGACTGGTGTGAAGACAATGGAGGCTGTGAGCAGATATGCACAAGCCAGGTGGATGGGCCGTTGTGCAGTTGTGTGACGGGGACCTTGCAGGAAGATGGCAAGAGCTGCAGAGGTGACACAACAATGCATTACTTTACGAAAGTTTTTATTTTGTTTTTTTTGCTGGGGGCCAGGAACAAATCAAGTCATTCCCTGAATTGTAGGAATTGTGCAGCTCTTCAGATGTTGTTGAATAGCAATTCCAAGCATTCCTCACCAAAAGGCTCCTGGGATTTGCAGTCCAAAAACATTTGGATAGCCATACATGAGTTCTTCTTTCATTTTCCTCCCCTCAAGAGCCCAGACCAGCCAGATTTTCATGGTCTGAATCATCCCTCCCTACTTCCTTCTGGTAAAAAGGAGAAGCAGGCCTTCCCAGCACTTGATAGCTATGGCTTATAGGTTATGGGACAGAGTGCAAGGACAAAAGAGTACCCCTCTGCACCCCATCCAAATAAAGGACTTATGTGTGTGCATATGCAGGTCACTAACAGGATGCTACCCAGAGCTTGGAAAAAATACTTTTTGAACTATAGCTCCCAGAACCCTAGCATCTATACCAGCTTGAATATTCTGGGAGTTGTAATACAAAATAAGAACTTTTCCAGGCTGTATACATCAGGGCAGGCATGCTTACATACACACAGCTGTATACTGTTGAAAACCAGATGATAATCAAAAGGAGCCAAGGGACACTGGAAGTCAATGAGGTGCTGCATAAGGAGAACATATAATTTTCACTGCTGGTGTAAAGGATTGCAGCCTTAACTAAATACTGTAGCCTTAATATAAGTTACTGTCCTACTGAGATCCTAGTAACCAAATCCAGCAATGACTATATCAAACCTCATACTAACGTAAGTACAAAACCCGTACCAGAATTGCATATTTGTTTCCTTTAAAAGTGCCTCGTGTATTCATTCTTCATTGTATGTACAGCGCTGTGTAAATGTACAGTGCTATATAAATACAGGGCTCCCCCGGGTTACGAAATTAATTCGTTCCGCGGCGCCATTCGTAACCCGAAAAGCATTCGCAAGCCGAAGCCCCATAGGCGCTAATAGCGAAAGCCGCGATTTGGTGCGAAAAAGCGCCGAAAAGCAGCAAAAAATTTTTCGTAACCCGAAATAACCTTCGTAACCCGGAACAGTTTTTTTTAATGGATTTTTTTCGTAACCCGGAAATTTCGTAACGCGGCGCATTCGTATCCCGGGGTACCAGTGTAAAGGTTAATAATAATAATAATAATAATAATAATAATAATAATAATAATTTCTTCTTTTTCTTCCCAGCAATAAATTCTTCAACTGGACTTCAAGCCAGGATGCTTCCGCACATTGTCGCCCTGCTCTTGTTATGGTGTATTCTTTACAAATCGAGCCCAACCTCATAATTAACCCATGGCTTTCTATTTAAAGTACTGTAATTTACTCTAAGCCTTCTATGTCCCTGTAGCACTCAGCCCTGTACCTGCAACCCGTACTATTGTAATCATTGCCATCTATGACAACAGTTTTGTCTGTTGCTGCACTGGAGTTGTTGGCCTATGTTAAATGGTCTAAATAAAGCTCTAAAAATTTAACAGGGCACCAAGCTCTCCAAAACTGTCAGGGATGTGATCAACATGATGCGTAGCAAATACTTGATAGTGTTTCTTCCTCTTAGGTATTCTCTTTGGTCTTTCTTTTAGCAGAACCTCCATTCTCTTGATGTTTAAATTTTTTAAGAAAAAACATTTTGCTTGATTGATTACTTGATGTTGGAAGAAAAAAACAATAATGGATGACGGGTTTTTTGGTAGTCATGGATCTGCTATTCTAAAACATAAAAACTGTTACTTGTACATATGTGCTTTGAAGTCCTTTCACCTTTGAGATATAGATTTGGCTCTAGCCATTTGTTTATTTTTTGTCTTGGTGGCCATGACTGTTGCATTTCCAGTGGCTCTTATGTTCTTAGAAGGACTAATTTAAGTTTTGCAATCACACCAGAGGTAAAAGGATCAATGGATGGAGGAAACTGGCATGTGCCTTGAGGAATGCTCCACAGAGTAGCTGACATTGGAAGTCATCAAGCTGTACTACAGCTGCCATTGTGGCCATTCACAGACATTAAGCATGGTGAGTTTGGGGGCAATCTACTTCCTTTTGATAAGTTTGACCAAATCACCTTTATATTAAAAACTGATTGATGCTTCTAGTTTCTTGGCAATCTTCTGTTTCAGAAGCCTTGCTTGGATAGTGAGAATTTCTACAAACACATTTGAATATGCTCAGACTCATATGCCTATCAAGAAAACTGCTCAAGGTGCAACCTACCACATATCTTTGACATACAGTGAGCACATTCCATACTATAGACTAATGCTGGTTTAATATACTGTATATTTCCTCTTAATTGTCCTGTCAAACATGTCTGAAGATCTCTAGGAGAAAATTTGCAGTGTCTCACTGATCTCCCATTGCCAGGATTCATTTGGGAAAGCCATGATATTTAAGGTGGTATAGAACTGACAATGAGTAAGATCATGCTGGCAGAGCGTAAAGCCATGCCAGGCATAACTCCACTCCTCCCTTCTCTCTGTGTTCTTCACTTACCCTTCTTCCTCATGGTATCCCCTGCTCTGTGGCCATTTACTGGCCAGGAGAGGATGTGGAGAGAGGTAACCATGGAGTACCCGGCTGTGTTCTTGTAGCTGGATGCACAGGAATGCCATCCTCCTCCTTGAACTCCCAAGGATCTTTGGAGGGTACTTCTTTGTGCGTCTACCTGCAGGACCACAGCTGAGTACTTAGGAAAGGTAGTAGTACCCCAACTGCAAAACAACAAGCAAAGAGTATGCGGGGTATTATTGTGGATGCAGTTGCTGAATATCTCCATTTGTAGTGGCCGATGTCCCTATCATACTACATTTATAGAACTGTATTCCACTTTAATTGCCAGGGCATCATCCTGTGGAATTCTAGGATTTGTAGTGTAGCAAGGCCCAAGAGCAATCTGGCTAAGAATGCTAAATGCCTCTCCCAAAACTTTAAATCCCAGGATTCCATAGGATGTTGCTGTAGCAGTTAAAGTAGAATATAGCACTATAGCAGTGTAGTGTGATATGTTTCTGGAGGAGGATGTGGAATGGGGTAATGAGCAGTTACGCCTGCCACCAGCACTATCACAACAAATAAGTTTCTACTGTAGATAGAGCCTATGCTTCATCCTATGGTTCTTCCTGCCTTTATTGTGCTCATACATTGCCCCTGGACTCAGTACATAGCCCACAAGGAAGCTCTGGACAGCTGAGATATCGTTTTCTTCCTTTTGATCCAATTCTACTGAGCCCTTTTATTATACATGCAAACAAATAATTTAAGCATGCTTTATTCTTAAATAAAACATTGTGTTCAAATTTTCTCATTTCCTGCTTGTTCTTGCATAATATGCGGGAGTTGAAATACTCATAAAATAGTAGCCAGCGCACAAACAAAAATATATACATATTTACTTAAACATGAAACATAAGCAATCAATAGCCTCAAATTATTCAAGGTGTTTACTTCCCAGCTCTTCAAAAAACGCAAACGCATTTGTATTATTATAATATAATACAAAGTTATGTATGGATTTACATTTTTAATATAATTAAATTATGCAATAAATCAAGTTAATAGCATTTAAACAAGTAGAGTATAGACCCAACTTTGAGGAACTACTTTGTTAAGAATTCAATTTTGAAATGCCATTACCTTGTAGGATAATAACCATTATGCTTTCAGCTTCTAGAAGTCTGCTACACACTCTTATTTCTGTAAATGAAGGGTTTCCAACAGAAAATGAGTTAGCTCTTACCTCAAGATAATCAAACATATATAAAAAGCCTATCTATGAAAACAGAGGATTAAATTAAATCAAGCAGAAACCTAAATATTTTGCACCATGTTCTGTTAATAAATTTCAGTACAAATCCTACGTTTTAATTGGTACTTGATCTAGTGACTTGATGAAGCTGAATGCCAGGCTCTTATGTTTTTGGGAGTTTGGAGAATCTAAGGACCCATTTGTTTGTCTTTTTTACTGCCCAAGGTATTTTTGGCACCTACACAGACAGAGTTTATCGCACTGCGGAAGGAGAACGGAATGGAAGGGACCTGGAATGAGTGAGGGATGCATTTTGCTGCACACAGAAGTCCCTCACTCATTGCATTCCGTTCCCCATCTGTCCCAGAAGGGACCTACATCTGAAATCTGGAAGACACAGTGAAGTGGTGTAACCTGGAAAGCTATGCCATGCTTGTTTCATACCTCGAATTGAAGAAACCCAGCTGGAAGCTGCTTGGTAGTCCCTCTCACCTGGTCATTAAATGGACATGGGAGCAGAGAGATATATTTTCATCTGGGGGGCAATGCGGATGGATACCTCCTCCTGCAATTATCATAAAAGATCAGAGACAGGTTAAACGTGACATTATGGAGTTTATTGCACAGACCCCTGGCATGGTTGGAGAACAGTCCAAAAGGGGCTAGGAAGGGAATTGAATGAGTGGGGGATTCATTTTACCGCACACAGAAGTCCCTCACTCATTCCCTTCCCTTCCCTTCCGTTCCCAATCCATCCCAGAGGACTATGATTTTTGACAACAGTTCTCAAAAATCGCCCCTTTTGGGACAGATGGGGAACAGAATGCAATGAGTGAGGGACTTCTGAGTGCAGTAAAATGCGTCCCTCACTCATTCCAGGTCCTTTCCATTCCGTTCTCCTTTTCTCCTTCCGTGGTGCGATAAATTCTGTCTGTGTAGGTGCCAAAAATACCATGGGCAGCAAAAAAGACAAACAAATGGGTCCTTAGATTCTCAAGCCTGAATTCATCTTAGAAGCCAAGATAATGAAACTGAGGTTGTCATACTTTGACCACATCATGAGAAGGCAGGACTCATTGGAAAAGACCATAATGCCAGGAAAGGCAGAAAGTAGCAAAAAGAAGATGGCGTGCCAGATGGATATACTCAATCCGGGGGACATGGGCCTTAATTTGCAGGACCTAAGCAGAGCAGTGGAGGATAGCAGGCTTTGGAGATGTCTCATCCACATAGTTTCCATGAGTCAGGGATGACTCAAGGGCAGTTAACAACAACAACAAGATGCATGCATCCATGCCTAATAACATAACTGGCATAACAATATACAAAAGAAAAATCCTTCAGTAGACGTCATCAATGTGTACAATTCACTGTCAGAAGATGTGTTGTTGGCTTGTAGTTTATATGGTTTTTCAAAGGAATTAGACAAAATTACTGTATAAATCTGCCAATGGCTGGTGAGTCATCGATGCAACCTCCACATTTAGAGGCAATGTTCCCCTGAACATCACATGCCGTGACAAGGAGAGGCAAGTGGCAAGGGAGTGCTGTGGCTTTCATGTGCTGCCATCACAGTACGTCTTATGTTTATACTCTGTACACTAATGAAAATCTTACAGTCTGTCCCTGAAAATGCTTGTAAGGAAATCATTCCCCTGCCGCATACACGCGCGCACACACCCTTTCATCTTGAAGGTCTCTTTCATATTCCAGTAGATTTTCCATGTCTTCCTCCACAACTTTATTCCGCTCTGTCAAGATGACATCTAAGGCCTGAAACACACAAGAGAGCTGTCCCAAAATTTATATGAAAAAAAGGAGAAGTGAGGACAAGGCAAGAAAAGAACTTAAGGTTTCCTAAGGCCTTTACACAAGTGAGGTTAAATCACAAAGGCTTCATGTACCTTTATATATACAGTAAAAACAAAATAAGAGAGAGGGAGATTTGATTTAACATGAAGCACACTCTTGTTTTCATAACCAAAAGAGTGGCAGCTACTTGACTAATTCAAAACAAAGCAACATCCCATCAGATCAGAGTCAAGAATGTGCCCAAACCCAAAGAAATGCAAGCTCTGTGTCCTGCCAGTCTTTCATGTTTTACTAGTTTTAAGATTCCTTGCAGGGCAAACTAAAAACTGACTTACTCTGCTGCCATCTACTGACAAATTTGGTGTACAAATCCCTGTTTCTAATAATTTGGCATGATGTCCCTCCCTACACCTTTCTCATAATCATCTGCAACCTTTGAATAGCAACGCGCCACCTGATCTGCAAATTTCACACAGCTAAACAGAGGTGACCTCTTAAAAAAACATCATATCCTGCCTTCAAGCTAGATGGGGAAAACACCTCTGTATAAAACTCCATGTGAAGAGGTTGGAAAAAGACGATGGACATTTGAAAGGTCATTTGAAGGACATATCAGGACAATCATCCTAGGCAGGAATCCTGTCCAGGAATCATGAAGACTGTATTGTCTGGTGTGACTATGGAGGTGGTTGTAATATAGGAGGCAGCACAGCAACAAAGGGAAAAGAAGCTGTGGGCACTACATGGATGAGGTAGATAGCGGTGAAAGCCATCTCTATCAGGAGAAAAGGCTGATATGTTGGTTCTCAAGCACCTCAGTAGTTAGCAGGGCACCTTTCTGTATGGATAGAAATTACTTTTGCTGCCATCCCTTCATTGCCAATGCACACTGCTCCAAAAAAGTGCCTCATGTACCCATACACTAACAGTAGATGTCTTTCCAAGCATTACTTATTTAACCATAAATTTGGTACCAAAGGTAGAAATTACATGAATAAAAAATAGGGATAGCATCTGAACACGAAGCACCTAAACCCTGGAAATCTATTTTTCTCTAACCCTCCCTAGCCTCTGAGTTTCTTAAGACCTATGAGTAAAACAAATTTCACCATCTGTTAGAGACAACTGAAATGAATATGGCATTTACATCCAGGCAATTGCAAGCTTGCCTCTCAGGGGCAGTTAGACGGAAGATAATGGAGAAGCTATGTTCAACAGAGCAAGGGGATAGAAAGCAACAGTTCGGGAAAAGAAACATTGCAAGCAAGTGGATTAACTCTTGTGTACTGCAAGAATCATTTGGCAGACTCTTAATTCTATAAAAGAGAAAAGTTAAAAGCACTAGGTCAGGATTTTCACACTACAATAAACTGTTATGAAACAGTTATTTATTTAGAGCATCAGAATATTGTAAACAAGGTAGATGAAGCCAGATATTCCACTTCCATCTGGCAGAGCATAACACACCACTAGGCATAGTCGCACTACCTCTCCATCTCTCTTATTGTGCTACCTACCGCCTCTGCCATGTCCATTTAATGACTAGGGGAGGATAGGAAGTGACTAGGGAGTATCTATTTGTGTTCCTGTAACTGGATGCCCAAAGATGGCATCATCTTTCTGGACCTTCAAAGGGGTCCACCAAACTCCCAGGAGGATGCCTAATTCTTCATGCTCCTGGCTGCAGGAATACAGCAGGATGCTGCCTGGTTGCAACCACTACTCCTGATACTTCTGATAGAGAGGAGGTCGCTGATATAGTCAGTGGGCCATTTCAGACTAAGCTGTTGGATACATTCATTTGCCAAAAATGTCACCACAAGGATTTTGGCCAATAATTAAAATACTATTAGATCAACCAGCATGGTTTAGTGGTTTGAGCACTGGACTATGACTTTGGAGATCAACGTTCGAATCCCTGCTTGGCTATGTAAGTCCATTAGGTGAGCTTGGGTAAGTCACACTTTCTCAGCCTAAGAGCATGGTACTGGCAAACCCCCTGTACAGAAACTTGCCAAGAAAACCCTGTGATAGGATTGCCTTAAGAGTCACCATTTAAGGTTGACTTGGAGGCACACAACAACAACAACAACAACAACAACAACAACAACAGATCAACTCAGGAAGAAAAGTTGTCTGCATATCCAATGAGACATGGACCCAAAGAAATGTTTTGTTTTGTTTTGTTTATAAAATGGGAATTCACTTTTGGTGAGATTTCCTAACACTGTTTTGCTACAGAGCACATAGCTACCCGGTCTGTAATGAAGCAAAATGGCAAGATGCTGTTGTGTAATCTCCCAGTTACATCCCACACCTTCTCCTTAATTTGTTTTGTTGCTGCCCTAGGATGGAGAAGTGCAATTCTCCTGGATGGAGCAATACAAGGCAGGGAAAACAATCCACGTTTTTAGAATAGGCATCTACTTAGCACCTCAGTAAAAGCTTTCAGATGGAAATCTCTCAAGGGAATGTTTTTGGAGGTAACTTGCTGCTGCTGTTGAATGCTAAAGAAATGGGGGGAAATCCATTTGACAAAAGGTATGCTTTTATGACCGTCTCCCTCAGGAAGAGAATGGAAGTGCTACAACGGCATGCAGAGAAACAAAAAGAAAGTCGCTACTGTCCGGATCATTTTTGCCTTTCTTTTGGGGTCATATGCTAAGGCTCCCCGTTGCTTTTCCAGAAACAAGCTGACATGGCCACCCACTTTGCAACTTCTTAACTGAGTTGCTACAGACTGCTAATTTGTGAAAGTGAGGGGGAAACTCATGGAAAGTTTAGCATGATTTGTCTTACTCCTCCTTGGCAATTTAAGGAGGCATAAATCTAAATTTATAAGGCATAATGTTCTGCAGTATATCCAGCGACACAGGGTCAATTTTTTTTATACACTCTGGTTTAATAGCTTTGTGTTCAGTCAGCCACCATAACATTTTTTTGTCCTCCAGCATAATAACCACCGGTCAGAGAGAGAATGTCCATGGGAGATGAACTGCTGACCCTTATTCTGAACAAGGTTATGCATTATTCACATTCAGATTTATTTACCTGTATATAATCAAAAGGCCATTGTAAAGCAATGGACTTGAAAACAATAGAGGCTACATATTCATACAAAAATATTACAGTGTGAAGTTGCAGGCTTTCACGGACGGCAACCATAGTTTTTGGTGAGTTTTTCAGGCTATGTGGCCGTGTTCTGGAAGAGTTTATTTCTGATGTTTTGCCAGTGTCTGTGGCTGGCATCTTCAGAGAATGATGCCAGCCACAGATACTGGCAAAATGTCAGGAATAAACTCTTCCAGAACATGGCCACAACTTAAAGGGTGCTACAAGATCTCTCTACATATTGATTCTACAAACACACATGGCTACAACTTTGAATGTTTAGACACTGTCTATCTATCTTGTCCACAAAGCAAAGAGAGATGGCTGGCTCTGTTTTATATCTCTTTAAGACATGACCCAAATATTATTCCCTCCGCACATTTTACAGAAGGCAGTATGTAATGTGCACAGGATCCTTGATCTGTTTTAAACCACATGGACAGGTATACTAAAAAAAAGTACGGCCTGTTCCTGATCCTTCTTTCTAAAACAGCTCTAGGCACCAGGTTTAACCAAGCTTTTGTAAAGCTCATCCTACTTCTGACTTTCTGCAAGCTCTTTAAATAATGAGGTAGGAGCATAAGGGAAATTCTTACATAATGACTCTGTTTCAGAAATTGATATACTCATTCTATCCACCTGAAAGAATACATCAGAAAATCTATTGCTCAACAGAATTTCATCAAGCTCCAGTTCAAACTCTTTAAATGATACAGAAGAGCTTAATTTCATCACTAGAGATTAAACAATTGCCTCAAGGACTCGTTGTCTGTTTCCTCAGAAGCCATCCTTAAAAAGATACTCCCTAAAGATTTATATGCCATGGTTAGTGGCTGTCAGTCCAATTGCACATAATTCAGTAGGAGGTGAAAGTGGGTGAGGGTGCTGGGAGAAGGGTAGCTAAAAAGGACTGTTTTGAACAATCCCAGGGGAGTTTAAAGCCTTGGGATTCAATCACATGTTGTCTTTCACTCCTTCCCCAACATTCAAGCCCCTGTGGGATTAGTTTGGAGGAGGAAAATGGCAGTGGAAAGGCTTAAAACACGATGGCCCCATTTTAGATTGGACACCACATATGTGCGCATGTGAGTGTGATATGCCTTCAAGTTGCTTGCCGACTTATAAATTTCATAGGGTTTTCTTACATAAGAAATCCTCAGAGGAGATGCAGAGTTTGGTTTTCTTTGCAATCGGTTAAAATGACACTTTGAAGTTGCAAAGTATTAAAGGTGCAGGGAGAGGGGCTTTGCTTTGCTTGGGCAGCAGGAATAAAAACTGACAGGTGGTGTAAATACTTGTGGCGTATGATTTATAGATTAGACCCTGTCGTGTTGCGGGGAACTTGGCGTGCATCGTAATGGATCTGGTTTCTAATAAGAAAGAGTGCATTGTAATTTTCTGTGGTTTCTTGCTGACGTACATGCGGAGATGCTTGTATGCAGAGAGATTACCTTGGCAAAGGCGGGAAGGTTGACACACGCCGGCCTGATATGCAAACCAATGAAGACAAGTCTCTGCATTGTACCTGACTAGAACAGTGATCGCTTTCCCCTCTCTTTCTTTCTCCAAATAATTAGAATGTGAATGACAGAGCCCCAGCTGAATGATGTGCCTTAACAGTGAGATGAATCTCAAAAAGAAACAGTGCCGAAAAGACAGGGAGAGTGACAGGAGAGACAAACTGATCCATCATAGCAACTTGAAGGGAACATCAAACATCAAACCCACCCTGGTCTCAGGGAGTAATTAAAAGAAATTATTTACATTTTATTAATATTATAAATTATAATTAATATGAAGTATGAACACACTCCAGCTGGGGAGTATCCATTTGCAGAACAACACCAAGAATCATAGACTAAAATTACTCTTTGAACAGCAAATTTAATCATAGCTTCTATCATCAAGACCCAAATTCCTGTGTTTATTCAATATAGTGTGTGTATGTATCTATCTAGCTATCTAGCTATCTATACTATACTATACTATACTATACTATACTATACTATACGTGTATTCCAACCTTCTTCCAAGGAAATCAGGGCTCTCCCCACAAGCCCTAATATATCTTAGTAGTCACAACCTTGTTGTAACTGATTCAAAATCATTGACTATGTTTCATCAGCATTTCAACCTAGTTCCCCCAGATCTCTATGTGACACTATCAATATCACCCATCATCTTTATTCATATCCATCCTTTTACCTCTAACCAGGCCCCAAAGCAGTTTAAATGTTAAAACCAATACAGTATAGTTAAACTTAACAAAAGATGAACATTAAAATGGAACTAAACTATCAATATGCAAAGGGATCTTGTAGCATCTTTGAGACTAACTGAAAAAAGAAAGAAATTGGTAGCATGAGCTTTCCTAGACTTGCATGCATCTGAGGAAGCAGGCTCAAGTCTATGAAAGCTCATGCTGCCAACTTCTTTCTTTCAGTTAGTCTCAAAGGTGCTACAAGATCCCTTTGTAGTGATTTTCCAGACTAACACAGCTATGTTTTGAGTTCCAAAGTATCAATGACATTAAGAAACAATTATAATATGTGTTTAAAAATAATAAAGACAGTTTTAAAAAGTTTTAAAAGTCTAGCACTGTATTAAAACTCATTTCTTTAAAAAGGCTCACTTCTCCAAAGCTTGTGAGAATACAAAAAGTCTTTGCCTACTGACAGGTCAGCAAGGAAAGTGGCCAGCCTAGCCACCCTAAGAAGTTGTTCCAGGACCTATGGACAGCCACTAAGAAGGCCCTGTCTCACCTCCCCTGTGAAAGTGGCATATGGATACCACAATAGTACCCAGGGAGACACTATGGAGAATATCGCACTGCGTTCTGAGAACGTTCTGATCACGTGATGAGAACGGAACGAAACAGAAAGATTGCAAATTGTTCTCTGACAATGTGCGTGCGAAATGTAAGCAGAGGTTTGTTTTGTTTCTTATGTTGCTAGCTTGAGGGTTTTGCAAACAGTGCGAATATACTTAACACAGTTGTTGTTATGTGTCTTCAAGTTGTTCCCGACTTATGTGACTCTAAGTTAAACCTATCACAGGGGTTCTTGGCAAGTTTCTTCAGGGGGGTTTGCCACTGCCATCCTCTGAGGCTGAGAGAATGTGATTTGCCAGGGTCACCCAATGGGTTTTACATAGCCGAGCTGGGATTTGAACCCGGGCTCCAGAATTGTAGTCCATCACCAAACCACTACATCACACCGGCTCTCACAGCCCAGTTGTTACCTATGTCAGGGTTGGGCACTATAACATAATTGTGCCATCACAAAAAAGTAAACTAGGTTATGTGGAATTGTGAATCAAGGATGAACCATAATAGTCTTTATTTGATAGCTATAGAAACAGAGGTGGTCGGGAAAATAGCTGGTATATCGAATAATGGGTATTTATAGGTAGACTATTGATTATTTCATATTTATGCCGCCGTGC